>NC_137099.1:22598583-22991083 GCF_949357685.1 Gobio gobio
TTAGTTTCTGGCTTTATAACAGCATATAAAAAATGAGGGAGAAAAAATTAAAATCTGATGCTGCACAAAAACTAACAATGCATCAAAGCCAATGTTGTTAATCTTTCACATGTCCAAGACTGTGATAAAAGGTAAAAAAAAATCACTATATATTGAAAATAAGTCATTTTGTGTGTTTTTTCCCCAAATCAGTGATATCATTTATGAACTTGGCAATCAAAGAGTAAAAATCCTGTATTTTAGTAGTTTTGATCAGGACTGAGGTTGATTAACAAATTTATGCAAAAAATATTGCAAAAAAATATTTATCTGATAAATCTTTACAGCAGTTTAATTTAGTGGATGTTTTCATCCCGAATATAACGAAAGGGTTGTGAATTTGAACAATACACAAGGTAGGCTAATTAATATTCAGTGACTTGGTAACGTTGCATTCTATCACGATAGCGCGACTTCTATGCTGCTCACCCCTAATCAAAACTCCTAACCTTGGTTGAAAGATTACAGAAGCTAGGTTTAGCTGTAACAATATCCTGGGTAACATATACTATCAACAGTTAATACTATTTTCCACTGTAGAATATGCACTACGCTGCTAGTTTGTGTGGCTGACGTTAGTTATTTTGCCCCTACTTAAGTTACACTCTGCTTTATGAAAAAGCTTCGTATGTCCCCTTTCTTCTTCTTGGGTGGCATAGCTGATCTACAAAGCAGAAAAAGTGGCAAACATGTGGGCAAAGGGAATATTAAAATGTTTTACTCTGGCCTTTTATGGGGTATGCAGACAGCCCTGGTAACTTATCGTTGTCGTCGACACACCAGCTCGCTTGTCTGCCAGTGTAAGCTTTGACACTCTCCCGTGGGCGTAGCCTGTCCGATACACGTTCCCTCACCCCTCGGGTTTTCAGCCAATCAAATGACGGCGTTTCTTGTACTGTCGTCCTGGCCGTCGGAATTGATCCCTATAGCAGCACAAATGAGTTCGCTAAAATATTGGTGGGGACAATCTTGTCATCTTAAAATATTGATTGGGACTAGTACCTAGCGTCAACCCCTAAACCTACGCCCATGAACAGAGAACAGAGCATTCCTGCATGTGCACACTGAACGACAACTGAGAAAGCGGAATGCACAAATTAGAATGCACCAAAAACTTACTTCATAATTTACAGCAAGCTTAGTTGTAATATGAGTATCCAGTAATAAAAATGGTTATGCAATCTTTTATTAATAGTATTTAATTAAAACCATATTTTTTCTTGATATGATTTCCCTCTTTAGATCAGACTTCTCAGCATGTCACCAGTACCAGTGAGCCTGAAGTCCTCCCCATTGCAGAGGAACCTGGTGATGCTGAAGTCAATGACGAGTGGAGTGATGACGTCTTCCAGGATTTAGTCGGAGATTTGTCCGAATGGAGTGCCGATGTCCTTTACTCTTTCAGCTGTGTCTTATCGGACTTTAATGACAATACCCTCCAAACTCGTGTTGCGACTGACTTGAGTGTTGACATCCCCCAAGCTACAGTCTGTGCCACATCCGACTACCGAGTTCCAATCCGTGATGTGGCCGACTATAGAGCCAATGTCCCTCGAGTTCCAATCCGTGATGTGGCCGACTATAGAGCCAATGTCCCTCGAGTTCCAGTCTGTGTAGTGGCTGACTGCAGCGTGGACTTCCCCCAAGTCCCAGTCCGTGCCATTTCAGACTGTAGAGTCGATGCCTCCCATGCATCAGTCGGACCAACAGAGGACACTGTATCACCTCAGTTGAGTCAACCAGAGGATTTTGAGATTTTTGGTAAGTTGACTGTCATGACTCAAAACCCAATACAGATAAACTTTTGATATAATATCTGTCTTTACTCATGTCAACTCCTATTTTTCTTTTAACAGACGTCAATTCATCCAGCTATGAAATCGTCAGGAAGCTCAGTGAAGGACGCTTTGGATGTGTTTATGCAGGGATTCGCTTGACAGATGGCCTTAAGGTATCACTTTTTTGACTTGCAATATCTTTTTAACAAATTTTTTCTCACTCTCCTTAGTGTATCTTATGTTCATTACTTTGTAATACTTATGTTCATACTTACTTTTTTAAATTGTTAGACATGCTTTACATGCTTAGAGTTTAAATTCATGAAACTGATCATGTCTGTTCAAGGTTAATGACTGAAATAATATGAACTCTGCTCACTTATTAATTGTAAATAATTCTAACAGAATTCCATTTTTTGTTTTGTTGATCAGGTGGCACTGAAATTCGTTGAAAACATGGATATAGAATGGATCGACATTGTAAGTACTCTGTTTCTCTCAGTCAATTTTTCAATAGACAAACTGATAATTGTCAGTAGTTGAGGACTGGTCTACATCCGTTCTCCATATAAGCTCATAAGAATTGTCTTTCTTCTAGGAGGGTTATCCTGAACCAGTTCCACAAGAGATCGGTCTGCTAATTCTTGCCAACAAAGGCCCCAGGGTGCCCCAGATCATCCAGCTTGTGGACTGGGATGAGCAGCCTGAACAATACATTGTGGTTCTAGAGAGGCCTGCACCTTGTGAGGATTTGATTGAATTTCTAGAACGCCACGGAGGCACCATCGAAGAGGACATGGCATCATTTATCATGAATCAGGCAGTACTTGCTGCCCAGACTTGCTGCCAACGTGGTGTGCTGCACCGCAGTATAACACTGGAAAACTTGCTGATTATCCCGGACACCCTGGAAGTCAAACTAATTGACTTTGGGTGCGGCGAAATCCTGACCGACGCGGGATACACGTCCTTTGCTGGTATGTATTATCCCTTAGAGCTGTCTTAATCTTTGGTGGAGAGTTAGAGGCTGTTTGACTTGAATGATTCAAGGTCTTAAAAAAGCACCATGTAACGGGATCCACCATTGTGAATCAATAGCATCAAATAATCTCTTGCATGCTAATGACTACCTAGTCAAAATGTTGCTTTAATACAAACTTACACATCAGACATAATCTCTTTCTTTCAGGCTCAAAACAATACTGCCCCCCAGAGTATGATATAAACGGCGAGTATCACGGGGAACCGGCGACAGTTTGGTCGCTTGGGATACTTCTGTTTGGACTGCTGTGTGGGAAATTTCCGGAGTCAGACGACTTGGAGGAGCTCAATGATACGATATGGTCCAAAGATGGTTTCTCACAAGGTAAGATCTTCATTCAGGACACTTGTAATTCTAATTCATACAAAATAGAACAAAGTAATAAAAAAATTGTCGTGTGAGTAATGCAGTAACATTTGGATCTTTCAGCTTAGACTCTTAATCAAAGAGAGCAGATGCGAAGTTTAAGGCAATAATAGGACTTCTCTTATCTTTCTTCACAGAATGCTGCGAATTACTTTGCTCACTCCTGCAAAGAAACCCAGAGAAACGGCTTGAATTGGTCGATGTCTGTCTCCACGACTGGTTTAAGTATTTTTATTGTCAGCCTCAGGATAAGGAGATTATTGGTAAGTTTACTGTCAAAACTCCAACATGATACAAGACAAACAAAAGTTTGATACAATATCTGCCTTAACTCAGGCACAAAGCAGTTTTCATTTCAATCATCTTGTTTTTCTTTTAACAGACATCAATTTGTGCAGCTATGAGATCGTCAGGAAGCTCGGCGAAGGAGGCTTTGGAAGGGTTTATGCGGGCATTCGCTTGACAGATGGCCTTGAGGTATGACTTATTTTACTTGCATTACTTATCTATCAATGTGCTCTTGCCCTGTCTTATACTCAAATCACTGTCTTCTTTTCAAGCATTCTTAGTGTATCTTATGTTTACTACTTAGAGCACTTGACCTCTCAGACCTGTTTAAATTGTTAGACATGCTCTACATGCTTAGAATTTAAATTCATGAAACTGATCATGTCTGTTCAAGGTTAATGACTGAAATTATGTGAACTCTGCACACATATTGTAATTAATATTAACACAAATCTATTTTTTGTTTTGTTGATCAGGTGGCACTGAAATTCGTTGACAAGGTGGATATAGAATGGATCGACATTGTAAGTTCTCTGTTTCTCTCAGTTAATTTTTCAATAGACAAACTGATAATTGTCAGTAGTTGAGGACTGGTCTACATCCGTTCTCCATATAAGCTCATAAGAATTGTCTTTCTTCTAGGAGGGTTATCCTGAACCAGTTCCACAGGAGATCGGTCTGCTAATTCTTGCCAACAAAGGCCCCAGGGTGCCCCAGATCATCCAGCTTCTGGACTGGGATGAGCAGCCTGAACAATGCATTATGGTTCTAGAGAAGCCTGCACCCTGTGAGGACTTGTTTGAATTTCTAGAACGCCACGGAGGCACCATCGAAGAGGACATGGCATCAGTTATCATGTATCAGGCAGTACTTGCTGCCCAGACTTGCTGTCAACGTGGTGTGCTGCACCGCGATATAAAACTGGAAAACTTGTTGATTAACCCAAACACCCAGGAAGTCAAACTGATAGACTTTGGGTGCGGCGAAATCCTGACCAAGGCGGGATACACATCCTTTTCTGGTATGTATTATCCCTCAAATCTATAAGGTTTGTCTGAAACTTTGATGACGAGTTAGGGGCCATTAACAGGACAAAATCTCTTTCTTCCAGGCACAAAACAGTACTGTCCCCCAGAGTATGATAGAAACGGCGAGTATCACGGGGAACCGGCGACAGTTTGGTCACTTGGGGTACTCCTGTTTGGACTGCTGTGTCAGGAATTTCCAGAGTCAGAAGATTTGGAGGAGCTCAATGATATGATATGGTCCAAACATGGCTTATCACAAGGTGAGATCTTCATTTCAGCAATGGACACTTGTAATTCTAAATCATACAAAATATTTTAATAATAAGACAATAATAATCTTCTTCTTATTATTATTATATTTAATAATCATAAATCTCTCCTGTCTTTCTGCACAGAATGCTGTGAACTTCTTTGCTCTTGTCTGCAAATTGACCCAGAGAAGCGGATTGAATTGAAAAATGTCAGTCTCCACAACTGGTTTAAGTACTATATTTATTAATTTCATTAAGCAAAAATCAGCACCAAAGGACCGGACAGGCCGCCCCAGCTCCAGAACTTCCTGTCCCCACACACCAATGCGTAACCCGCATTGATGTACGGGTACTATCCAGGCAGACACAACATGTTCATGCCAAAGAAGAACCTCAAAGAGGAACAAAGATGGCTTGTCACAAGGTGCGATCTACATTTCTACAAAGATTACTTGTAATTATGTATCTGACAAAATAGAGAAAAGAAGAAAAAAAAGACAGTCATGTGGAAAATGCAGTAATTTGACTCTCGAGAGCAGGTATAAAGTTTAAGGTGGTAATCAGACGTCTCTCCCATCTGTCTCCACAGAATGCTGCCAGTTCAGTAGCTTCTGTCCCCATACACCAATGCACACCCTGCATTGATGTACGGGTACTATCCAGGCAGACACGACCTGTTCATGCCAAAGAAGAACCTCAAAGAGGAACAAAGATGGCTTGTCACAAGGTGCGATCTACATTTCTACAAAGATTACTTGTAATTATGTATCTGACAAAATAGAGAAAAGAAGAAAAAAAAGACAGTCATGTGGAAAATGCAGTAATTTGACTCTCGAGAGCAGGTATAAAGTTTAAGGTGGTAATCAGACGTCTCTCCCATCTGTCTCCACAGAATGCTGCCAGTTCAGTAGCTTCTGTCCCCATACACCAATGCACACCCTGCATTGATGTACGGGTACTATCCAGGCAGACACGACCTGTTCATGCCAAAGAAGAACCTCAAAGAGGAACAAAGATGGCTTCTCACAAGGTGAGATCTACATTTCTACAAAGATTACTTGTAATTATGTATCTGACAAAATAGAGAGAAGAAAAAAAAAAGACAGTCATGTGGAAAATGCAGTAATTTGACTCTCGAGTGCAGGTATAGACCTGTTTAGACCAAGTTTAAGGTGGTAATCAGACGTCTCTCCCATCTGTCTCCACAGAATGCTGCCAGTTCATTAGCTTCTGTCCCCATATTCCAGGGGTGTCCAAACTTTTTTCTTTTTTAAAGAGGGCCAGATTCGATGTTGTGGACACACCCGGGGGCCGGTTCTTTTTCATATATATATATCTGTCTCTGATGCAGAAAAGTTAGTTCATGCATTTATGACCTCTAGACTAGAATACAGTAATGCACTACTAGCTGGCTGTCCTGCCTCCTCAATAAACAAGCTACAATCAGTCCAAAATGCAGCTGCTAGAGTTCTTACTAGGTCAAGAAAATATGATCACATAACACCAATTCTAACATCTCTGGTTACCTGTTAAGTTTCGTATCAATTATAAAGTATTGCTACTGACCTATAAGGCCCTAAATGGTTTAGCTCCTGTGTATTTAACTGATCTTCTATCGCCTTATAACCCATCACGATCTTTAAGATCACTAAACTCTGGGCTTCTGGTAATACCGAGGATATCTAAGTCAACTAAAGGAGGAAGAACATTTTCATATTTGGCACCTAAACTATGGAATAGCCTTCCTAATAATGTTTGGGGCTCAGACTCACTCCTCCAGTTTAAATCTAGATTAAAGACGCATCTCTTTAGCCAGGCATTCACATGATGCATCTCCTAACCTTGTACTCTATAGTTATATCAATGCACATGATCGTCTTTGCTTAATGCCTTGAACAGCAGCTACGCTAATTATTTTTCTGTTCTGTTTTATCTCGTGACGCCCATCTCGAGGTAACTAGAGAGTCCGTGAGCTCCAGTCTGAATCCAGCTTCTCGTAAAGACTTCAGATGACCAACATCTGTGAAGAGACGACTCAACTCCTGCAAGGACTGCAGATGACGCAGCTCTGCATCAACACGCACTCATGCTCATCTCTATATACCCTATTCATTAAAAACATGTATTCTTATTTCTGTGCCATAGTTATTATATTGATTAATAAGAGCTAATCTGTGTCCTTTGTATATGTGCATTTCTAAAATTGCATAACATGTACAAATCAATTTAAATTGTAATGTAGATGCATTTTCTGTGAAGCTGCTTTGAAACGATATGTATCGTGAAAAGCGCTATACAAATAAATTTGAATTGAATTGAATAATAATCAAGCAGTGAAATCACCATTTCCATAACAGCCCCATTTGTAAAACAAAAAAATAATATACTCATGGCAAAGTTCTTTTCTGTTCTTCACATAGGGGTAAAAAGACGTTCAAAATACAAAAATCCTTGCACATTTACATGAATATAAATATGTGCTGCGTGCTTTTCTCTCAATTACAAAAACACAACAAAAATTACAGTGGTGTGAAAACAACAGTTAAGAAAGCATCTGATCACAGCGACGAGGATATGTTTGCACCAGTTCTGCAATTCAGCACTCCAGTCAAATCATGTCACGTTTAATATAGCATTTTATTCAAAAAAAGTTCATGTTTTAACTCAACGGACTGAACAGAAGAACCGGAGAAGATTCCACGTAAAAAAAAAGGCAGAGCCACAGATCACACCTACCTATTATGTAATTGCCAGGGACTATTAGTTCAAAGGTGTGAGCTGGAGTGAATCTTCCCTAAAAGTTAGCTTTGGCAAGCTATTTCAAATTCCCAAAACGAACTCCAAACAAACTTGTTTTAGCCTGATTTTGTTCTAAATGACGTCAATCGCTTTTTTCACAGTTTTCAAGAAAAGTTTAACTCGATGAAGTTTAAAAGCTCCAAGGTAAAACTTTTAAAGCCAGAGCGGCAGTGGTTCATGTGGTTCATGTAGGTTGTCTACAAACCGGAAGGTTTCACCGCACGTTTACATGTTACCACTGTTCCACAGAAGACACTACTAAAGTGTCTTAAATCATCTGTATATCACTCAAGCTGATGGTTCCATGGGGGTTAATGCAAAGCTCTTGTATGTTCTATTAATCATGAATTAATCAACCCCGCCAAAGATAAACGAAAGTTTTTTGCCAAAGTGGTCCTGTCTGAACTAGGAATTTGTGCTCTTCATTTAACCCATCCAAGTGCACACACACAGTAGTGAACACACACCCAGAGCAGTGGGCGGCCATATTTCTGCGGTGCCCGGGGAGCAGTTGAGGGTTCGGTGCCTTGCTCAAGAGTCTCACCTCAGTCATGGTATTGAGGGTAGAGGAGAGCACTGGTTATTCACTCTCCCCACGACAATTCCTGCCGGACCTGAGACTCAACCTTTGGGTTACAAGGCCGACTCTCTAACCATTAGGCCACGACTGCCCCATGTTATATATAAAGGAAAAATGATCAGATATTTGACAAACAGAGATGAGGATTATAAAGGGGATATAATATAATTTCCTGTTTTTGTTATGTTCTCTTCATGAATTTCAGTTGACTGAAATTTTACTTCCTGGAAGTAGCTACACCAATGCAGCTTAGACATGAGCACAATAATAGGATATAGATACAGTATTTTAACATTGAACATGTTGACACTAAATCATGTAATAGGAGGAAATGTATTTATTTTCATGTTAGATATAGCCTAAAGGGTTTGTGAAAAGAATAGTTAATAAAATGTATTCAGACAACTTCAGCTTTGATCCTGCTCTGTAGACATCAGACTCTTGAATATTACACATGGTTTCACAGACAGGGCTCAGATTAAGCCAGGATTAGGCCTTAGTTAAATTAGGACATTTAAGTAGTTTTTTTAAACGTGCCTTAGAAAAAAAAAACATTCCTGATGTGCATTTTGAGACAAA
Organism: Gobio gobio; assembly: GCF_949357685.1. Lineage (NCBI taxonomy): Eukaryota > Metazoa > Chordata > Actinopteri > Cypriniformes > Gobionidae > Gobio > Gobio gobio. The sequence goes on from NC_137099.1 coordinate 22,607,334, forward strand.
ACAATGACACTGGCATATTTTAAGATATGTCTGTGCAAGTTGTTTTCAGTGAAGAGAGCTCAAACATACATTTTATTCTGTGACTAGCCTTTAAACCTTGTCTGTGAAACCAGTAATTTTAAGCATCATCAATAATATGTAAAGCATAAAAAGCACGACGGTCCACACCAGTTTTAAGACAAAATTATGCCAATGCTTACTAGACGGAGTGTCCAATCCTGCTCCTCGAGGGGCACAGTAATACAGATGTATTTTATGTCGTAGAATAAAGCGTGAAAGTCTCTTGAGCTCGTGTTCACCACAGACTTAATTTCAGCCATTTAACCAAAACCCCCTTCAAAAAACCCATTGACTTAGAAAATGCTAACTCATTTCCACATTTTGGCCTAGAAAGTGATGTCATACCTGTCCCACTCCTCGGCAGATAGCAAATATTCTTTCAAAAGCTACACTCAATGCTGCGCTGCTTAGCGCTCTTGGGAACGTCTTTTACCGTGACCAGCAGTGAATATAGTGTGTAAACACGTCAATGGAATTGACCCGGAGGTATTATAGCCTCGGTTGGTGACGTCAGCCGAGCGCACCTGCTACACAAGGCTATACATAGATGAGCCCCAGCTGCTTCACTTCAGGTCTTTTGTTTTCAGACCACTCTGTGTATGTGTGCGTCAAAAAATCTCTCTCTCTTTATCTGACTACAGATCTTTGTTTGGAGTTAGATTTCAACTGGCAGTGTGCAGATTTTCTCTTTCTCATCTCACAAGTGAAAGGAGTTCAAATCTAAGAAAAATTAGTCAACAACAAAGTAAACGATGTGTCCCTCCATGTTCTTTTCCTATGCAGAAATGGATACACACACTTACTGCTTTGTTTGTTTGGGAGAAGAGCACACGGCTGCTGCATTGGAGCAGGCCGAGTGCGAGCACTGCTAGTTATTCACAGTTAAAATGCTTTGTGCTTGTCTGCTTTGGCTGACGAACAAGATACGGTCCGTCCCTTTCGCTTGCTCATTCACCAGATCTATATGTTCTTTCGTGTGATTCCGAAGCGCGCCCCGGTGCTTCTTCGGGTCATGCAGGGGATGATGAGGAATCTCTTGTAGTCAAGACCACCTGATCCGAGATCAAGTCGAGACCAAGACCAATGTGTGTTGAGACCTAGACAAGACCAAGGCAGGATGAGACCGAGTCAAGACCAGACCAGCACATTACCACCTGAGAAATGACTTATAACTTATAGTAAATTACTTATAATAAATATAGAATAATACACTGTCCCAGCAGTTGTGGTCTTGACCGGTCATGAAACAAAATCCTGAGTCCACTTAGTCTGAGACCAAGACAAGACAGAGAACAAATGTGGTTGAGACCGAGACAAGACCAAGACCGGTCTCGAGTACTACAACACTATCTCTTGGGTCTGTGGACTTCGAGCAGCCAACCCCTGAGCGTTCCTTGCACGACAATGAATCCATCGAGGAATTAATCGAGGTGGTTACTCGCATGGTGGCTAGATTACAGCTTGACTGGCCTTGCGAAAAAGAGACCCCCAAACGTAGTAAGCTAGAGGATAGGTTTCTATCAAAGTCATGGAGAAAACTTTAGGTTACTTACGTAACCCCGGTTCTCTGATAACATGAGTGAAGTATCTCACTATGGGAACCCCTCTGGGCGTGACAGATCTGGAAGCACCAATTACACCACGTCTGTCAGCTGACAGACCAATCACGACAGTGATGTGGGAGTCCCTCCTCCCTATATATAGCACTGTCATTGGTCCCTACTTCATTCTTAGCAAATCTCTTCTCCGTGCACTGCAAGGAGGGAAGTGCGGTGAGATACTTCACTCATGTTATCAGAGAACCGGGGTTACGTAAGTAACCTAAAGTTCTCTTTCAAACATTCGCTGGGATATGGACAACTCCCATATTGCAGATATGCTGTCGGAAGCAGGCATGTCTACCAACTCAGTGATGTAGGCTTTAACATAACACAACACCCGTACTTTTCACGAATAGAACAGGAATGTATGTGTACAAAATCAAACACCTCAAAGAGTGTTATACACTTAGGACGGAATGAGCCAACGATGGCTCAGTGACATCCAGTCTATAAAATCGGACAAATGTGTGAGGCGATGCCCAACTCGCAGCTGCGCAAACGTCCTGAACTGAAACGCCCTTAAACAGTGCCCATGAGGTGGCCAAACCTCTGGTAGAATGAGCCTTCAGCCCCTCTGGAGGACAAAGACCCTTGCTATTATAACTTGTTATAATAGCTTCCACTACCCAGTGGGACAGGCGCTGTCATGAAATAGGTTTACCCTTATGAGAATCAGCCCAAGAAACAAATAACTGATTACTGTTCCTTAGTGCTTTCGTTCTGTTCACATAGTGACGCAATGCACGGACAGGGCACAGGCAATGAAGCCTTTCATCCTCTAACGAGGAAAAAGGCTGTGGATGGAAAGCCAGTAAATCCACCTGTTTACAAGCGAGAGCTGATTCGCTCACCTTAGGCACGGACGCTGGATTAGTTTTCAAAGTTACCCTTGAGTAATCCATAGCGAACTGCATACAGGAGTTATGAACCGATAAAGCGTGAAGTTCACTAATCCGCTTCACAGTCGAAAGAGCCAATAATAAAGCAGGCTTTGAAACCTTGTGCAGACGCCGCGCACCCCTCATAAACCTGCACACAAGCGGGTGTTGACCTATAGTATTTTTGTCAATTCCCACATGACATGCAGAAATTGCAGCAAGATAAACCTTAACGGTTGAAAATGCTCTGTCCTTATCCAAAAGTTCCTGCAGAAAACATATGTCCATGACAGAACAGAGAAAAGGGACGATGTGTCTGCTAGTGCACCATTGTTCAAACACTCTCCACTTCTTATCATATACAGAGCGCGTTGAAGCTGCACGAGCATTCTGAATAGTTTCAATCACCCTCGCAGGCAAACCCGTAACACTTAAGTTTAACCTCTCACGGGCCAGGCCCAGAGTGTCACGGGGTGAAAGATCTCTCCGCACGCTTGAGAGAGGAGGTCCCTGCGCAATGGGAGCGGCCAGGGCTGGCCGCACAGAAGTTGAATTATCTCCGTCACCCACAACTTCCCTGGCCAATTCGGGGCGATTAGTGTAACTGAGTGACCGCATTCCCTTACTCTTTGTAATGTTGGTATGATCAGACTCAGAGGAGGAAACGCGTGAAGTAGCGCGTTTGGCCACGGGTGTGCCAGAGCATCCACACCCATATGTGCACCTTCTCTCGCCAGAGAGAAGAATAGAGGGCAATGAGTGTTTTCGTGCGAGGCGAAGAGATCTACGGCAGCTCGGCCAAACCTCTCCCACAACTGGTTCACTACCTGAGGGTGGAGAGTCCATTCTCCATACAGAGGATTTCCTCTGGACAGGAGATCCGCTCCCACATTCATTATTCCCGGAACATGTGTTGAAAATGCTTCACGCCCCACACGATCAGTTTCTGTGCCAGATTGTGAAGCTGAGGGGAGCGTGTGCCTCCCTGGCAATTTATGTATACCACCGCCGTTGTGTTGTCTTATCTGATCAAAACATGGTGGTTCTTGTAAATGTCTGATAAATCGCATTAATATTCACAGTATTATATTTAAATGTTATTTTATGACATTGTAGTTCTACAGTGTCTCCTTGTCCGTTCCGCTTTTATTTTGAAAAAACGGGCCGTTTTCTTCTTCTGCGGATTTTTTTTTGTGACGCCAAAATTTCCTGCTACTCTTCCCAATGTGGTGCTCGCACATCGTTGGAAAAAATGGTAAAACTTGTAAACACATGAGTTATCTATCATTTTCATCCATTTTTTTGAATCTAGTAAAGAAAGAGTTTACATTGTGATTTACTTTATTATTTTGTATTGTTTGTGCATGTTATTTCTAAGAGTTCCAAACTGTGAGAGTGTGTCGAGCTAGAGAGCATGCTAGATGACGGCGGAAACACTTTAATTAGCGCCCTTGGAAAGCGGAATGAGGTATGAAGGAAAATGTATGGGGTGTGTATTATTATAAGAAGGGATTTTGTTTAAGGAAAGCGAATGTCATTACTTTATTTGTTTATGGGTTAATTGCACATGTCATCAATATAAAAACAATATATTCCTTCTGTGAACAATTATAATGCATTGTATTTCATTTAAAAGAAGCATGTGATATTTATTTATCATAAAGGCTTAAAAACACATGTTATTTCATATTGGTCATTAGTTAAAATGGTTTGTATTGGATGTAAACATGATTAATATGGGAACATGATTTATATGCAAATTATTTGTGAAGTTACATAGAAACATTTTGTATCTCTTATGTTTTATTCTGTAGTTTTCACGGTGTTCATGGTGATTGTGCTGCATGGTGCTCGTCGAGAGGAAAAATAAATTGACACCCGTTTGAAACTCTCTGCGTCTTGATCAATAAATCCGAGGGGCCGCTACAGTTCTTTAGAGACTGCACAAAATGTTTCAATGCTAGAAACACTGTTAACAGTTCCAGGAAGTTTAGGCCTATGTGTGCGTTCTGTAGCGAGACGGGCCATTTCCCTTTCGCTATTCTGCCCTCGTACACAGCACCCCAACCTGTTAGAGATGCATCCGTTGTGACCACCTTTCTCAGAGAAACTGCTCCCAGCGGAGACCCTGACTCGAGAAAAGCACAATCTCTCCAGTGACGGAGCGCGCGCATGCAAATTGATGTTACTATCACCTTGCGGTTTAGGTGGCGTTTGGACACAAACGCTGCGCCGCTGTCCAGTGCTGGAAATCCCTCATTCGCAACAGTCCCAGTGGAATGATTGAAACTGTCAAGGCCATCAGACCCAGAAGACGTAAACACAGTCTGAATTGAACCCTGTTTCCTTTCTGAAAAAGGGACAAACAGCCGCGAATTGACCTGATGCGCTCCTCCGACAGAAAAGCTTGATACAGGTCTGAGTTCAGTTTGAGACCCAGGTAAATTATCTCTTGTGTGGGCACTAAGCTGCTTTTCGTCTCGTTTATCCTGAAGCCTAGGCTCTCCAGATGAGACAAGCATTTTTGTCTCTCTCTCTCTGCCAGCTGCCGCGACGGCACACAGAGTGGCAGATCGTCCAAATATGCTGACACTCTTAGACCCATCATTCTCAGCGGTGTGAGCGCTGCTTCCACACATTTTGTGAAAATTCTCGGTGCGAGAGACAGACCAAACGGTACTGTCAAAAACTCGTACGCTGTGTCCCGATAGGCAAACTTGAGGAATTTTCTGTGTGCCGGATAGATGCTTATGTGAAAATATGCGTCCTTCAAATCGACTGATGTCCTCCAGTCTTTGGGACGAATAATTTTCGATAACACCTTTAAGGTCAACCTTTTGAAATTGTATTTCCTGAGGTGTTTGTTGAGGTTCCGTAAATCCAGAATGGGACGGAGACCCCCTCCCTTTTTGGGAATGACGAAGTACCGTTAGTAAAAGCTGTGTTGGCTATCCTCTGGTGGCACAACTCAAATTGCTCTTTTGTTCAATAAAGAGGTTATTTCCTCCTCTAAAATCTGAGCTGACTCCCCTTGTGCTGTTGACATTAACACACTGTTGAAAAGTGGAAGTTTTACAGCAAATTGCAGACGACAACCCCGCCTTATTGTGGAGAAAACCCAGGGGTGTACTGCGCATCTGATCTAACGGTTTTGTTTTTGTGTGTGTTTTTCTTTTCAAACGTCGCTGTGCCCTCGGCCCACTGCCTGGATGCACAGGGAATGTGTTTATTATTTTCACACCAAACATGTTTTTGTGAGAACAGCCCTCTGCCCTCTGTTGAAACCCCGTGGGTGGAGGGAGGGGAAATTCTGTGTGGGGCACTGGGGGAACTGGTGCCAACTTCACAACTGAACTGGTCATTATGTAACTTTTTTCTGTGAACGATTCCCATGTCCAACATCTTCTCTTGACGGGAGGGGGAGAAATTGACCACTCTCTTTGAGGGAGGACAACAACAGATAGGGTAGAGTGGGGGAAAACACCCCTCTGGGGTAAAACGCCCCCTACCTGTCTTTCCCAAAGTAACCACTAGAGGGAGTCAAGATACATTTTCACTGTTGCTATGCACTATGTTTGACAACGGGGATAAACAAATCTCTTTGGAGAAGCTAACACCAGCTACGTATTTGAAGAGAAGAGGATTACATGGTAAATGCTATAATTTTCAGATATTAGTAAAAAAGTGTAAGAGAATATTGTTCTGCAGGATATCACAGTGATGTATGATAGATGAATAGTGAAGTGTTTGAGAGGATATGTTATTTATAAGGAATATAATTATATTTAAAAATTAAACTTTTTTTTTTTTAAAGTCATAGCTTGTGGGGTAAAATGCCCCCTACGCTGAGGGGTAAAACGCCCCCCCAAAGGGCATAGTTTCTCTCTATTATAATTACTATAATAACATATTTCTGTCTATAAAATCCTTTGTTTTACACTTAATGCAGTATAACTAGGTGGTAAAATCAAAATATTTGAACAAAATAAAAAATGTTTACCTCAAGTGAGCATTAGGCTAGCTTGATAGCACAGTTACCTCACTGATGGAAGGTGGTTAGGTGACCCAATGATAAAACATAGTGGCTTTTAATGCATTTATTGAATATATTTCACTACATAAATATACAAATTTATAAGTTTAATATTTGTTTATGTATTTATTTATTATAACATATTTGTTTGCATGACTTAGTTATATGTATAAATTTAAATGTTAAAAAATTGGATATGTTGGACATTCCTCAAATAAATATGAATATATAGGCCTATGATACATTACTTGCCTTTTACTTTTAGAGATTAAAAATTAGTCTGTTCATTTTGCTGTTGATCTATGAAACAAACTGGTTGGTAAGAAAGGGGGCATTTTACCCCACCTTGGGTATATTGGGTAATATTTTCAGTCAAAGTACTAATTAATTATGAAGGCTGAGCCATTTTAATATTTGGTGAATAACTCCTGCCATAGTCACTCAAAACCGGGATGGCTATTCTAGTGACATTTATGTTTTGTTTCACTGTAATGTCACATTTTCCTTAAAGGTGAACTATGTAGGATTTTTGCAGTAAAATATCCAGAAACCACTAGGCCAGTGTTATATATTTTGTTCAGTTGAGTACTTAGAATATCCCAAATGTTTCCAACTATTTGTAAATCGTGAGAAATTGCTATTTTAACCAAGGAACCGGGACGTGTGAGCTATGCGTGTGAGGGAGTCGCCTGTCGATTGCGTCATATCAGCGTCACCCTCGGTTTCCGGTTTTATTCAGTGAAACACTTTACTCTCACTGCAGTGTGAACAAGTGTCATAGCAGCCGCCGAGCGAACGTCATAACTTCCTTTTCAACACACTCAGATATATCTACAGAGCTGCCAACTTTTCAAAAAAACTTAGAGTGAGATTTAGTGGGGCCAACCAAAATTCTGCCGCGAACAAAGCAAAAATTGCAACAAAAAATAAAATAAATAATAAATATATATATATATATATATATATATATATATATATATATATATATATATATATATATATATATATAATAGCTATATACACACACATCACAGAAAACACTCTGCATCAGCATTTGAATGGGGTAGTATTGGTTTTTGTTGTTGATTTCTTTTTTGCCTTTGATAGATAAGGTTGATAATTAATTATTTCTATTAAGACAAAATGCATCAATATGACGCTTTGTATACAGTATATCCTATAGACACACACACACACACACACACACACACACACACACACACACACACACACACACACACACACACACACACACACACACTCATGTTTGTTTTTGTGAAATGTGAGGACATTCCATAGGCGTAATGGTTTTTATACCGTACAAACCGTATTTTCTATCCCCTTACACTGCCCCTGTCCCTAAACCTAACCCTCACAGGAGACTGTGCAGTTCACTTTCTGTGAAAAAAAACTTGTTCTGTATGATTTATAAGCATTTTGAAAAGTGAGGACATGGGGAACGTCCTCATATTTCACCCTCTTTTTGTAATACCTATGTCATACCCATGTCATTATACACATTTGTGTCCTGATATTTCACGAAAACATGCCCACACACACACACACACACACACACACACACACACACACACACACACACACACACACACACACACACACACACACACACACACACACACACACACACACACACACACACACACACACACACACACACACACACACACACACACACACACACACACACACAGACACACACACACACACACACACACACACACACACACACACACACACAATTTTAAAGCACTATGTAGAGGCATGGTTTTGTCTAAATAGAACAAATTGATTATACATCAACCTACAGCATACTTTTACAGGGAAGAAAAAGGAAAATAACTGTCTGTCCTGTCTGTTGCTCTTCTGTCTGTTGTGTGATTCTTTTTTGCTGTGGCTGATCTAAAAAAACAGTGTTGTAGTAAAAACTACTTTGAGTAGTTAAGTTATATTCAAGCTACCCTTTTGAAAATAGCTACACTAGAAGTTACTATCAAAAAGTAGCTGGCTACATTGAAACCATGTTTCTTTTTCTTCTTCTTTTTTACAATGAGATTGTTACAAATAACTGAATAATTGTTCATGAAGAATGTTATAATATTTGGGGTTTCAAGCTTCATAATGCAATGTAATTATGATTTCAAAGAGTATAGGCATTCAGGGTTATTGGGACACTTTTCCCCAGTCATTTCAATGGAAAAAAACTGTCAGAATCATTACACACAATACTCAAATATAGCCTAGGCTATATCTCAAACTGGCTGCCCAAGTGCAAAATGGCTACAAATTTAACATCAGTGCAAGAACAAAATGTATGCAAATCAACTTTGCGATGCTGTTTGCGAACGTTCGTTGGAACTATGGTTTCGGGAAACACGACTCGTTTAACTATGTTTATTATGACGGAACTTGTGTGACCATAGTTAGCGAACGACACTTTCGGGAAACGCACACCTGAGCGTCACAGCGCTCCACTTCGCTCATTACAGGCTCGTTCTCGTCATAACCCAAAACGGAATGTAGCTTTAGGTCGCGCAACACCGTATTTATTTGCCCATTTATCTTGAACCCCCTCACCGAAAGCATGATCGGCTCAACATGTAGATATAGATATAGATAAACTCATCTTTCAGGCATTTGACAGACCGGGTTGGCACTTCAGCGTGAGAAATCGGGGGTGTGGCGTGTGAGCGTGTGAAACCAATCAAATGCGTGTGTCTCACGGCCAATGCGTGAGAGTTGGCAGCTCTGTATCTAATACGATAAACAGAGTTGCGTTACCACATACTCATGACTGGAAAAGAGGAAGTGGCGCCGGCAACCGTGTCATAATAAAAGTCCCGCCGGCGACTATGCCATAATAACAGTCCCGCTCTTCAATCGCTCCTGCGGCCTTGCTCAGCTCCACAACACTCGGTCCTGCTCTGCTTCAGACTACAGTAATGTTAATAATCGCATCCATGAACATGATTTCTGCCCGAGTCCTATCCTGACTGTTTTCCACCGGCTGTGAGGTAAAGACCACATGTCCCAAGATTCTGCGCTCAAACGTGGCGTCATCAAACTACGCCTTTGTTTTGAACAGGCGACCTCTAGTGGACAGAAAAGTTACATAGTGTAGCTTTAAGGGGGGCGTTTTCCCCCACTCTACCCTACTCCGCGAGTGCTGTTGTTCATCCTTTTGTTCCGAATGTAATGACGTGTTAGGTCGCTCGTCGTTTCTTCCCTCCCTGAGGGTTTGCTGGCCTGTGTCTAGCTGCAGCTGCCACAAAGGAAGGTTTTCCCCTAGGCTGAGCCGGTTTAGATTGTGGCTCAGCCTGCTGAGGCTGAGATGGTCTAGGGCCTCTGAAGGCTGACTGACCACTCCTGTGGGGAGCTTCAAACACGGATCGTGGTGGCTGAGAAGTACGGGCAGTGGGTCAGTGAGGAAGGCAAGTTTGTAACGCCTCACCTTCCTGTTTCCTCAGATCACACCTTTGTCGCATTGCAGTGACCGATGCCCCAAAAAGGGCTTTGGGCTGCTCAACTGGAGCGTTCAAGAAGTCCACCTTCTCTCTGTCCTACAGCCCTGACAGCCCCAGCCAGAGAGCCTGCTCACCCACCACGGCCAGGCCCATGCTGCGACCACAGCTTTGGACCACGCCCCTGGAGGTTCTCAGGTTGAGATCTGCAATAACGCAGATTTCTTCCCACAGGGCTGGGTTTGGTGTCCCAGCATCCATCTGCCTCCCCATCTCCTCCATAAGCTCTGCTTGATAAGCAGTGAGGAGAGAGGTGGCATTAAGAGCCCTCACTGCCAGTGCAGAAGAACGATAAATCTTCTGAAAGACTGAGGCTGCTAAGCGTTCATTGCGTCCTGGCAGTGAAGCTGAAGCAGAGGAAAAGGCTGCTCTGCGGTTAGGGTTGAGATGATGTGCCACCGACAGCTCGACCTGAGGGAGATTTGACATCCCTAACTCCTCCATTTTATCAACATCCAGCCTGGAAACCCTGTGTGAAAAGGGTTTATCCCAGAAACGTTTAATTTCTGAAACGCACGCTGGGACCGCTGGAATGAGCTGTTTAACAGGTTGGGCACGTGACGGTATTCTCTTGCCGTCATAGAGATCTCTCTCCGTCCCCTGGCCTGTCTGTTGCGACGGCCAGTCTATGGAGAGTTTTGCCGCCACCCTCCGGCACATTTCAAGAATGGGAAGGGCGATCCTTCGCTTAACGCGCTGCCCGGCCGGGAGGGATTTGGCGGGAGGATCGCTTCGTCGTCATCCTCCTCCCCATCCTCCTCCAACAGAAGAGCGATAGCTTCGTCGTCATCATCGTCTTCCTCCCTTACATTCATAAAGGATCCGAAAATGGGAGGTAGGTCGGGAGAGACTTCATCCATAATTTCGCTCCAGCTGCACGACGCAGGGGGCTGATTAGTTAACGTTACCTCCGCGGGCGGCAGAGAAAAGCAGGGGTCTCCTTTATTGGCGGCCGCGACCCATGCTCTTCTCTCTAGCACCCTTGACGGGAAGAGAGAACAGTGAGGACAGCATTCGGGGTTTGCAAGGGCTGCCGGAGCGTGTTTCACCCCCAGGCATACGATGCATAAAGGATGAGGATCCTTGCCTGAGATCATTGACCCACGCGTGCACGGGTGTGAGGCCTCCGATTTGCGTATTTTTTTTCTCCCAAACCAGTTAAGTGCAAACCCGGCCCCTTACGCCAAAACCACGCCCCGCAGTATTGACTCACGTCTATGACTCGATTTCATTGGTCAACTCTGTCAAAGCGCTGATTGCTGAAACACAAAAGGGATGCTCGCGTTTGTGTACTAAAATAAAAGTAACTCTTTTATTTTATATTTATTCACATATTTGTGTGAATTTTTTCAAAATCGTATTGATTTTATACACTCGTTAACACTAGCAACTGCACAGAAAAGGCACTTCTTTTTTTACAATATTTTCATTCATCTTACGCACCTTTTTAATGTTTTTATAGGTTACACAGAATATACAACTTATAAAAAAACATTAAAAAGGTGCGTAAGATGAATGAAAATATTACAAAAAAGAAGTGCCTTTTCTGTGCAGTTGCTAGTGTCAACGGGTGTCCAAAATAAATACGTTTTTAGTTAAACCTAAACCACACACACATACAAACAAAATGAGCTTAACAGTGAGGAAACTACACGTACTACTGTATGGAACAAAAATCTACAAACACAAGAAAAAGGTTTTTCAAAAGAAAGAAAAAAACATTCCTTTTCAAATCTTGAATCGATTCTTCATTATTTAATATAGCTTTATCTGTTTGGTCACACAAACCTAAAAAATGTTGTTGTTTTTTTTTTTAAAAAACAGATGAAATACAAACATGCCATGGGTACATAAAAGGCAATTACATACTTTTCACAATTTCTATATAAAAAAAAAAAAAACGCAAAAAAAAAACATTTAACATTAAATAGGTGAAAGGAATTTTTATGTGCAGTTGCTACTGTTAACAAGAATTCATAGCACAAAATTTATAAATAATACTTTGCATTAACTACTAATTAAAATTTTTAAACACTCACCCCCCTACCCCAAAACACATACACACAACATACAAACTTCAAAAATATATATATATATTTTTACTTTTTTTATATATAAACAGTCAATGGCCATTTAGGCCACTTTAAGCTATTTGAATCAAGTCTCAGCTGCTTAGTATATTTAGATGACAGTTAGTGATATTAATATTTAGATGCAATTCTTTGAAAATAAATAGCAACACTGTAAAATGTGTGTATCATTGGCATGGTATGCTTATTAGCAATGGAGAAATGCGGTAACTTTCACTGTTATCTTCAAATTTATCTAAAATCAAACGTACGTGTAGATGTGTTTTTAAACAAATTACTTTTTTCATTAAATTATGTCCTTCAATTCCAAATATGGACTCCCAAAGAATCAGGGTATCTTGCGTCCATTCCAAATCCGTTTTCAATTAAAAACAGAAAACGAAAAAACAAATCGTTTTTCTTTTTTTCATTATTTTCAGAAAAAACGAAAAACGAGATTTCTGCTTGATTTTTCGTTTTTCATTCAGAGGTAGAAAAATGTATAAACAGTTTGAATATTCGATTTCTACACGTGGGCGGGAATTATACGCCCCTTTCTGCTGATTGGTCAGCCGAAGATCGAACTATTCCGTCATCGGATCTTCCTCAGTTCCGCACAGCAGAATAAAAGTCCTGCGCTGCCACAGCTGTGAGGATTCTTAATGCTTTTATTGCAACTACATTTCATATATTTTTCTCATCAAACAACCAGACTAACGAATGGCTCGACACAAGCCGTACCGGGGCAGAGCCTAAGCAGGGTTTTCTTCTGTGTAGACCAGCGGCTTTAGACCAGCAAAGTGTCAGGGGGTCCGCGAAATAATTTGCTAGGCTATCCTACCGTATTTTCCTGACTGTAAAGTTACGTTTTTTTTTATCACGAAACATGCTCTGATTTATTCCAAAGTGACTTATATAATGTATTGAACGTCAAATAATCGAAATGTTGACTTTTTAAAGTAGGCGCGTCCAGTATTCGCTTTATTTTAGTTCATGTTTCTGGTGTGCGTCAGAGAGATGTTCATATGAGACAGAGACGCGCTAAAGCAGCGCATCCTGTTTTCTTTATTTTACAAAGGCATGACATTTTGTAGTAATTTTAAATGTACTCAAATAAAATAAATATTTTACTGCTTCCAATGAGGAAAAAATGAAGTGATGGCGCCGGAGACTCGCGCGCTCACATAACAGTTCTGGCATTGCTGACTCATCGCAGCCTGTTCATTATCAAAATAAAACCAAACATATAAAAAGTTATTCTGCTTAGCCTTAATATTGTACAACAGACAAATTAAATTGTGCCAGTCAGTACTTGCTTTTTCATACCCATCTCTGCATGTAAAGATACCGATTTAGCCTATGCGCGTATGAGACTGGATGAAGCCTTTACATAAATAGGCCTAGTAAATAAACAAATGTTACATTGAAAATATGGAAACTTTGGACCGAATGAAAGATGTCCGATACAGTCCAACGTCGATACAGTTTCTATTCAAATAATTTCATTTAGGCTTGGTATTTAAACTAAATGTTGTTTGTAATAAATGGCACAATATATAGGCTAGAGTATTTTTATATAGGCTTCTATGTATATTTTTTTATTATATGGCTACTTATATTTTTCATTCTTGTTGTTTTCTTAATAACATTAATTTAAGGATTTGTCATACAGCGAGGGGAAGTAAAATACGCATAGCCGTGTTAATAGTGTTTAGGCCTATGTTAATGTTGTATTTTATTAACCGGTATTTTAAAGGAACTGTATGTAAGAAATGTATTTCAATTAATCATAAAATGGCCCTGATATGTCACTAGACATAAAGAAATCATGTTAATTTCAAATACTTATTTCACTGACAACGGTTGTCCGACCAAGATATTGTCATTTTAAAAGTGAAGTTGCAGCCCTCAACTGATGTTGATGTTGACATGTTGTGTTTTGGCCTGAAGCGCCACCCTCCACCTATCTACCAATCACGAAGTCAGTAGTGTTTCTGCATTCGGGTTGCCAGCTCTGCTCTTTACGAAACCTAAACGACCTCGTTATGAATCAGAAAAACGTTGTGACAGTGTCCGAAATAAAACAAGTATTTGTATAAGAGATGCCTTTGAAAGATGGAGACGGCTGAAAACGGAGAATAATTTGAAGACTGATGCCAACGTTGCAATTTTCTCCTGGACAGGTAAGGTTCATCTATGTTTGGCTAACTTGTACTTAATGTAAATGGACATTTCAAATATTCATGACAGTCGAACAAAGTTATGCATGTTCGTGCAAAATAATGTTAGGTTAGCGCAGATGGAGGAGGGTCACGTGGGTCATTGAACTGAAAAGGTAACGTTAAGGAATTGTTTGGTAAATAAAAACGGCGAGTCGTCATTGCTAACATTAGTAATGCATTATCAGAGCCCGTTTCTCTATCATTATGCTGGGACGCTGAGGAAAACAACATTAGCACGCCTATTATGGCAATGTGAAAACGTATTTGAGACAGTAGCCTAACGTTACCTCTGTAAAAATTATTCCTCATTCGTTCTTCTCATATATAGTGGACAAAACATACTGCAAGTTGACCTGTATGACCATTGCTAATGTTATTTAGCTTTGCTGTAATTTTACTATAATATACTATAGTATTTTTTCATGTGGGAATGTACTGTCACATACGAGCGTTCATAATTTGTTCATGTAATTTGATTGTTTAGTTTGTCTATGTCCCATTAAATTACATGGTGGGGCAGGGTTTATGACCTATACTGCATCCAACCACCTGGGGGCGATCGACTTTGCCTTCACTTTTAGGACTCCAGACTTCAAAGGTCACCACCAACAACACCCACCACTGCAGTGAACATTTTACACCGGACAGTTTTACAAACTTTTATCAGAGACAACTGTGATTCACTGATAATCAGCTGTTACTAGTGAATGGGGCCGAACCAACTACCTCCCGCCCCGGCCTTCATCCTCCAGTCCCGCCGACATATGGTGCTAACGTCGGCAGTACGTGCCCACCAATGAGTGTAAGTTGCCTTTATTATAGTATAATAATTATAGTAGGTAGTCCACAGTAACTACTAAATTTTGCAACCCTCTAACGTAATTCTTTTGTTTATATGCATCAGGATGTTTGACTCATAATAAATTAGACAAGTAATTTCGACTCGCAGCTTTCCCGCGAGTGGGCGTGGTTTCAGCGCCAACAGTGTGAGAATACTACTTAGTTTTTTAAGATTTTGTTAACTTATTTTATTTACTTAGCGTTTTTATCACTCAAATGTGACTCGCTGGTTGGTAACACATTTTTCTGTGGTGTGACAAACTCAGAGCACATATTTAATATTGCTTTACACGGACTTTAATGAATGATTCAATGACAAATACAATAACAGTCACTTGTCGTCACCTAATGGTCGTTGCGATGTAACTTAATTGATACAATCTTTATTTACTTTCAAAAGGCGATTTATTAGTGTTTATATCCAAACTAATTTATAAGACAGTTATCAATTATTGTTGCATACAGCCTAATGTGTATGACTCTGGATCAGCCAAGCACAAACGCAGATTTGAATGTTTGCTGTGTAAACAAGTCACAGCAATTTAGTCTGAGATTTGTCCGAATGGAGTGCCGACGTCCTTTACTCTTTCAGCCGTGTCTTATCGGACTTTAATGACAATACCCTCCAAACTCGTGTTGCAACTGACTTGAGTGTTGACATCCCCCAAGCTACAGTCTGTGCCACATCCGACTACCGAGTTCCAATCCGTGATGTGGCCGACTATAGAGCCAATGTCCCTCGAGTTCCAATCCGTGATGTGGCCGACTATAGAGCCAATGTCCCTCGAGTTCCAATCCGTGATGTGGCCGACTCATCAATAAAAACACTAAAAGCTTCCAGAACTAAAGACATATTTGGCATAGATATGTGCATGCTGAAAGAACTCAGTTCCACATTATTAACACCAGTAACCAAAATTGTCAATCTCTCCTTTATTGAGGTGGTCTTTCCAAGTGTGTGGAAGTCAGCTGCTGTTGTTCCAATTCTCAAAAATGGAGATCCGTTGTCAGTGGATAATTATAGACCTATCAGCATCATACCTACAGTGTCAAAAGTTGCAGAGAAACTAATTTCCCAACAAATAATAACACATTTAAATACCACTACATTTTCTCTTCATTCAATGCAATTTGGTTTCAGAACTCAACACTCCACAGAAACTGCTAATTGTTTTTTCATAGAAAATATCAAACATCTACTGGATAAAGGTGGCGTGGTTGGAGCTGAGTTTCTCGATCTAAAAAAAGCTTTTGACACTTTTGGCTTATTAATCAAACTAAGCAAATTTAATTTCTCCTCAGATGCAATAAAATGGATAGAATCATATCTATCAAATCACTCACAGTCAGTTAGGATCAGTGATTACCACTCACCGCCCCTCGCCATGTCCACGGGGGTTCCTCAAGGTTCTATTTTGGGGCCACTGCTATTTTCACTTTATATAAATGACCTCCCTTCTGTTTGTCCAGACGCCTATATTCAGATGTACGCAGATGACACAGTCATTTATACCCATGGTAAAAACACAAATCAAGTTGCTGAAAAACGTACACAGTCTATGGCCCATGTCTCTGAATGGCTAAATCAATCCTGCTTAAAACTTAATGTAAATAAAACCGTTTCAATGTTCTTTTCTAAATCAAACATTGCGAATAATCAGGCAGATATTTATGTGACGGAAAAAATAAAAGTTGTGTCAGAATTCAAATACTTAGGCATCATAATAGACTCTAAACTAACTTTTATATCACAGATAAAAAAGGTCTGCAATCGAGTCAAATTTAATATTGCAAATTTCCGGTTCATAAGATCAAACTTGTCACTTCAGGCAGCTAAAATGTTCATGTACAATATCAGGGTATCTGCAGGTTTCACCAAGTCAAATTTAAGACTTTTTAAGACCTTTTTTCTAAAATTAAATTAAATTTAAGACCTATATAACGCAATAAAAAAAACGTACAATAGGAAATGCAGAATCACAAAATGACTTGCAAAGCAAATTAATTTATTAAAATTGAACAAAGTTTTAGTAAACTTGCGCTTCCTCATAGCTCAATCCCATCAGGATTAATATACAAACACACTACCGGTCAAAAGTTTGACAACGGTAAGACTTTTTAATGTTTTTACAGAAGTCTCTTCTGCTCACCAATGCTGCATTTATGTTATTAAAAATACAAAAAATCTGTAATATTGTGACAGTTCTGTTGTGACTTTTCTCTATGTGAATATATAGTAAAGTGTCATTTATTCATGTGATCAAAGCTGAATTTATCATCATTACTCCAGTCTTCAGTGTCACATGCCCCTTCACAAATCATTCTCATATGAGGATTTGATGATCAACAAACATTTATGATTATTATCAGTGTTGAAAACAGTTGTTAAAATTGTTTTTTTTTTAGGATTATTTGATGAATAGAAAGTTCTAAAGAACAGCATTTATCTGAAATAGAAAGTAAAAAAAAAAAGTTTTTGAAGGATTATGTGACTCTAAAGTCTGGAGTAATGATGCTGAAATTTCAGCTTTGAATCACAGAAATTAAATGCATATTCAAATATAAAAAAAGTTAATAAATGCAGCCTTGGTGAGCAGAAGAGACTTCTTTAAATACCATTCTCAAACTTTTGACCAGTAGAGTGAGAGTGTGTGTGTGTGTGTGTCTGCATGAATGTGTATTATATTTATATATATATATATTATATATATATTATATATATATATATAATTTTTTGTGAGATCAACATTTTCAGAAATGTGCATGTTTTTTTTCCATAATTAGGACGCCACATTTACCATATCATTATGTCAGATGCACAATAGTCACACATGGCAATAAAACAAACAAAATGCATGAATCTTGTTTGACAATAGGACAAATAAGTACAACTTAAATATATAGATACAAACAGTGCTTTAGTTTAGGTAGGCTACTGTTTGTTTTTCCCCGTTGTTGTTGTTTGATTAATATGAACTACATAGACAGGAGTGGGTATAGGCTTGGCTATATTGGGTTGCTTTCACTTTAAGACCTACAGTAATGCACACATTCGGTATATATATTTACATCGCTTTTTTAGTGCTATCGGGAATATCATAATTTTAATTGGTCATTATGCGAGATGGCAGGTAAGAAAGATTCGCCTTCGCTTTCACGATCGCGTGAACTGGAGAACTGAAGCTGAAGAATAAAATCTGTTTGATGTGTCTGTGGTACAATCCAAAAGAGCCTTGCGCCAATAACATGAAAGCTGATTGGCTGCAATTTAAGATGCATGCTGGTCTCATTTGTAGTTGTAAAATAGCGAACTATAGTTGGACTAGCGAAAGAACGAACTACAACACACACACACACACACACACACTAAAGCGCTGCCGGAGCATTTAAATGAGCAAGAGGTAGCGTTACATGGACGTAGGAAAATTAAGACCCGTTTAAAATTATTTAAGACCTAGAACTCAATACTTAAGCGAATTTAAGACTTTTTAAGGCCTAAAATTTTGATTTTGAAATTTAAAGACATTTAAGACTTTTTAAGATCCCGCGGGTACCCTGTAACTCTTGTGCATTTACAGCAATGTCAATTAATGTACACTGTCCCTGTCAAATAAATAAATAAGACTATAGAGCCAATGTCCCTCGAGTTCCAGTCTGTGTAGTGGCTGACTGCAGCTTGGACTTCCCCCAAGTCCCAGTCCCACAGAGGACACTGTATCACCTCAGTTGAGTCAACTGGAGGATTATGAGATTTTTGGTCAAGACTCAAAACCCAATACAGATAAACTTTTGATATAATATCTGTCTTTACACATGTCAACTTCTCCTATTTTTCTTTTAAAAGACTGTTACGAACTTTTAAAGATCTAGGGTTGGAACGTAACGTTTAGATATTAATAATGCTGTAATGGAGCGGGCAGCAGAAAAGACCAGACACGCAGTGAATAAGGCCAATTGATTTATTGGTACATCAAGCTGAAGCCACTAATATGTATATGTGTGTGCTATATTACAATGCAGTAAGGAAATATAAAGGGAAATAATAAACTACATGGGGAAAGAGGAACTAGGGCGGCGCCAAATTAAAGAAAAGAAGAAAACAAAACAATTCATAAACTAAGTTCCCCAAAACTCTCTAAACTTACTAACCAAAGAAAGATGTGAAAAGTAAAACCGAAATCTTCGGCGCATCCGACGCCATAACTAAACCTACTCTACATAAGAACAAAAAAAATACAAAAGGGGCGCTCACCTCTTACCTGGTGTGTATAACATTTGATAACTGCGGGCAGTATGTATATCGCGCGACCTGCTTACCTGTTCTCTAATTCCCCAGAAGGTAATAAATTACTCTCTCACATCTCACATAGTGCAAAAATCAAGTGTTGGATTCACACGCTAAATAACGAAGGAGATACAGGGTATAACAGGCTCTGAACACACACACATAAACGCTCTTCCTAATCAGGACACGCCGGAAGCCTTTAACCACCAGGGCGGCACTTGATTGGCTGTAGAGACGACACCTCGATGAAGAGTGACAGTCGTTTCCTCCAATCAACGGAGACCTGAGAGCAAGACAGCACAACCAGAGAACAGAGACAACAAAAAAAACAACATCCGAAACACGCAGCACGTAACACTCCTGCCCACAAAAATGAACTATATGAAATTTCATATATTTGTTGTTTCAGCAAATAACAGCACGATTATACTCTAGAGAGGGCATCGGCAAACACGTTCTCCGCACCTCTCTTGTGCTTTATTACCAAATTGTAACTCTGTACAATCAGGGACCAACGCATTAAGCGTTGATTCTGATTGTACATGCACAACAAAAATACCAGATGGTTATGATCCGTAAATACAATAACTGGACAGTTGGACCCAACATACACGTCAAAATATTGCAGGGCCATAAGCAGTGCTAGCGTCTCCTTCTCGATCGTTGAGTAGTTAACTTGATGTTTGTTGAACTTGCGCGAAAAGTAACAGACAGGATGATCAATCCCATCCGCATCCTCCGCACTGGCATCCACCTCCAATTTGAAAACAGAAGCAAGGTTAGGAGCCATCAAGACAGGAGCACTACACAAAATGTCTTGATCGACATAAACGCATGCTGACAATCGCCAGACCATCGGAACGGACAGTATAGACTTAAAAGCGATGTCAAAGGTTCCGCAATGATAGAAAAGTTCCTACAGAAGCTGCAATAATAGCCAGTCATACCCAAAAATCTACAGAGTTCTCGCCGAGTGGTTGGAGTTGGAAATTCAGCTATGGCTGTCACTTTCGCTTCTGACGGGCACACTTGACCTTGGCCGACTTCTTTGCCGAGATAGGTAATAGTTGCTTGGGCAAACTAGCACTTGACCAAATTCAAGGTCAGAGAAGCTTTAGCCAGACGCTCAAATACAGTGCGCAACAAAGATACATGTTCTGACCAATCAGTAGAATACACCACTAAATCGTCCAAATACGCATTACAGTTTGGCACCCCGGAAAGCACGATGTTAATGAGTCGTTGAAAAGTAGCAGGAGCGTTGCGCATCCCGAAAGCCATAACAGAATATTGTAAAAAACTGTCAGGAGTCACAAAAGCTGAAATATCAGAGGCACGGGAGGTAAGGGGCACTTGCCAATATCCCTTTAATGCGCGGCAGGGGAAAACAGTCTGGAACAGTAACTGCATTTACCTTCCGATAGTCAGTACAAAATCGAGCGGTGCCATCACTCTTCGGGACTAAGAGGCATGGTGAACTCCAAGGACTGCCACTAAACTTAGCAAGTCTGTCCTTAAGCAAGTAGTCAACCTCATCTCGCATGACAGCTCTCTTCGTGGCATTCACACGATACGCGTGCTGCTTTAACGGAGTAGCCTCACCCACCTTAATGTCGTGCTGCAGAACTGTAGTGCGAGAGGGAACATCATTAAACAAACAAGGGAAATCGCTAATTAGATGCATAATATCACCCCGTTGTTCTCCACATAAATGATGTGAGATCGTAATTCACTTAATACCTCAGAATTCTTGAGTCTAGCACATTGTTGATATGTATGTCAGGACCCTATACCGTCATCCTCAGCATCACAAGTGGCAGTCACTCTTCCTTACAGAAGAGGCTGTAGATACGGGAGCTAGAACAAGAGCTGGCACATCAACTGCAGCGACAACTTCAATTCGAGGAGATTCCCTACTGTGATATGATTTTAACATGTTCACATGGCACACACAAGACTTTCTCTTTCTGTCAGGGGTACAAACCACGGTGTCACTCAACTTCCTCGACACCTCGTAAGGGTCCGAGAAACGTACAGATAAAGCAGAACCAACGACCGGGAGTAACACCAACACCTGATCTCCTTCTTGAAACCAGCGCTATACAGATTTATGATCAAACCGACATTTCATATTTTTCTGAGCAATAGCCAATGAATCTCTCGCCATAGAACAAGCTTTATGTAAACGCTCACGGAATTTACTGACGTAATCCAATACATTAATGTTAGAACTGGAATCGAAGGACAGAATATTTTCCTTGAGCATTTTTAAAGGACCTCGGACAGTATGTCCGAACACAAGCTCAGCGGGACTAACTCCAAGGCTTTCCTGCACAGCCTCTCTAGCCGCAAACAAAACCAGCGGTACCCCCTCGTCCCAGTCCTTGCATGTATCCAGGCAGTACTTCCTGAGCATCGCTTTCAAAGTTTGATGGAAGTGTTCGAGAGCACCTTGGCTTTCTGGATGGTAAGCGCTCGAAATATTCAGGGTGGTCAAGACTTGTGAAAAGAGTTTAGGTAGAAAGCTAGTGCCTTGGTCGGTTTGCACGATCTTCGGTAAACCAAACGTAGAGAAAAATCTCACAAGTGCTTTAATGACCACCGGTGCTGTAATCTTTCTCAGCGGAATCGCCTCAGGGAAACGCGTACCACTACAAATAATCGTTAGAAGAAATTGATTACCATTACGTGTTTTAGGTAGGGGTCCCACGCAATCAACGATTACCCGCTCAAACGTTTCTCCCACCACTGGAATAGGGACGAGCGGCGCAGGAGGAATTACCTGGTTCGGTTTGCCAGTCATCTGACAAATGTGACAGGTGCGGCAAAAATGAGCGACGTCAGTTTTCAGGCGAGGCCAAAAGAAATGCCTCAGGATTCGATTATATGTTTTCTTAATTCCTAAGTGCCCAGATAAATCATGGTCATGAGCCAAGGATAAAACTTGTTGACGATAACACAAAGGAATGACAATTTGGTACATCACACTCCATTCCGATTCATCCTTAACATCGGGACACCACTTCCGCATCAATAAACCATTCTCAACAAAATAAGCAGATTTTCTCCATTGTGCTTCCTCCAAGGAAACAACCGCAGATAAACATTTCCGCAAAGTAAAATCTGTTGTCTGTGCAGAAATTACTTTCTCACGGGTCACAGGCAACTTTAAACAGTGCGAACTGACAGGAGAGGATTCTTCAACAGCCTTACATTCAACCGGCGGTAAAACGTCATCTGCAAATATAGGAGCAATAAGAGGACAACAAATCCAAAACATCTTTCTTATGAGCTTGGGCTCGCGTAACAGTGCAAACTGGAAATATTTAAGGATACGTCTCGGACAACTCATCAGCCTGATCTAGCACAGGATTATCAAAAACCTCCAACACGGGAAAAACCTTCCCACCCGCTAGATCATTGCCAAGAATAAATTCTACCCCTTTCACAGGCAGACATTCACAAACCCAGTACATAACTCAGATTGCAAATGCACATGATGTAAAGGAACTGTGACGTGACCCATTTCTATGCCCTGTACCAACACATTACTGCCGCAAAAAGTCTGCGCAGTGAACGGCAGTACACCTGCAACCACAAAGGATTGAGTAGTACCAGTGTCACGGAGCATTTTAATTCTCACCTGTTCTGTAGGCTTACCCGTAATAGAAATTAACCCTTCAGTCAGAAATGGTTCATAACTAGAATCTGGCTTATCATCACGCTCACCATTATCAACATCAACAGCCTTCACAAAACCAACGCTCTTGGTTGCAGATCCCTGCTGCTTTCGTTTCAGCACAGAACAATCAGCAATTAAGTGACCAGACTTGTGACAGTAGAAACATTCTCGATCTTCCTTTGGCTTCGGAACACTTGTTTTCGGTCGTGACTGATTAATCAGAGGAACAGACACGGTTTTATCATAACGGACGGTGGTGAATACGTTCTTATGTGTCAGCGCAAATTCGTCTGCAAAGACAGAAGCTTGAGATAAAGAAGTCACCTTTTGTTCGTTTAAATAAACAACGACACGTTCGGGAATAAGTTCTTAAATTCTTCTAAAAGAATAAGTTCTCGTAGCGTCTTAAAATCTGTGACTTTGCTCGACACGCACCACTTGTCAAATAAAATGCCTTTCTCTGACTGAAATTCTTTTTGTGGCCTCTAAACCGCTGCCTGTAGGCTTCTGGTACCAACTCATAAGCACGCAGAATTGCAGCTTTCATCATATCGTAATTTAAACTATCTTCTAAGGATAGAGTGGCACACACCTCCTGAGCCTTACCAGTTAACTTGCACTGTAGAAGTAAAGGCCACACTTCCCTAGACCAGTTTAGTGCAGTCGCGATACGCTCAAACACCCTAAAATGAGTCAACTTCTGCTTCTCGAAATTGCGGTACGAGGGAGATATGCTTGCTTAAATCAAAGGTGGATCCTGCTAACCCAGCCCCCGACGGAGCGCTAGCAGTCTGCACCGGTGGAGCTACTGGGACAGGTGCCTTTTTAGCTTCGTTCAACTCAAGTTCACGCAGTTTAACCTGCTTTTCCGTATCAATTTCTAACCTGCGAACTTCAAGACGTAACTTCATCTCAGCCCGACGACTCTCTCCTCGTTCATGCGCTTCCATTTGGACACTCGCCAAACAAACTTTCAGCTGGGTATCACCCCCAGACCCAACAGAGGACGGGGAAAAAGGCTCAAAGGGCGGCAGAACAGCTTTGGTCTCAGACCCCTCCACCTCAGCCGTTCCACCCTGCTCCTCATCACCAGACACACATGAGTGAACTTCGGAGCCAAGAGAATCTTCCTCTGCTCCAGCAGGCAAAAACAAAACACCCAGTTCCACCAACCTTTGTAAGAAAATGCTCTTTATATCTCGCTTCAGCTGATGCTTCGTAACCGCAATTTTATAATGAGCAGCCACACACAGCAAATCATCTTTTCTGCATTTATTAAGCTGCTCCACAGACGGCGCTTTAACGAAACTCAATCGTCCAAATCAAAATCGGCCATTGCCACGCCAAAACAAACAATAAACACTAACCACCCGGTCAATCAATCACACCCTACAAGCAAATTACGAAAATCATGGCCATTCTACTTCCCACTCCAGCAACATTTAATATCACAGGAAATTTTATTCCGGACGAGCCCCCATTAAATGTTACGAACTTTTAAAGGTCTAGGGTTGGAACGTAA
Organism: Gobio gobio; assembly: GCF_949357685.1. NCBI lineage: Eukaryota > Metazoa > Chordata > Actinopteri > Cypriniformes > Gobionidae > Gobio > Gobio gobio. The sequence goes on from NC_137099.1 coordinate 22,632,065, forward strand.
CGTTTAGATATTAATAATGCTGTAATGGAGCGGGCAGTAGAAAAGACCAGACACGCAGTGAATAAGGCCAATTGATTTATTGGTACATCAAGCTGAAGCCACTAATATGTATATGTGTGCGCTATATTACAATGCAGTAAGGAAATATAAAGGGAAATAATAAACTACATGGGGAAAGAGGAACTAGGGCGGCGCCAAATTAAAGAAAAGAAGAAAACAAAACAATTCATAAACTAAGTTCCCCAAAACTCTCTAAACTTACTAACCAAAGAAAGATGTGAAAAGTAAAACCGAAATCTTCGGCGCATCCGACGCCATAACTAAACCTACTCTACATAAGAACAAAAAAATACAAAAGGGGCGCTCACCTCTTACCTGGTGTGTATAACATTTGATAACTGCGGGCAGTATGTATATCGCGCGACCTGCTTACCTGTTCTCTAATTCCCCAGAAGGTAATAAATTACTCTCTCACATAGTGCAAAAATCAAGTGTTGGATTCACATGCTAAATAACGAAGGAGATACAGGGTATAACAGGCTCTGAAAACACACACACACACACACACACACACACACACACACACACACACACACACACACACACACACACACACACACACACACACACACACATACACACACACATAAACGCTCTTCCTAATCAGGACACGCCGGAAGCCTTTAACCACCAGGGCGCCACTTGATTGGCTGTAGAGACGACACCTCGATGAAGAGTGACAGTTGTTTCCTCCAATCAACAGAGACCTGAGAGCAAGACAGCACAACCAGAGAACAGAGAGGCAGAGACAACAACAAAAACAACATCCGAAACACGCAGCACGTAACACAGACGTCAATTCATCCAGCTATGAAAACGTCAGGAAGCTCAGTGAAGGACGCTTCGGATGTGTTTATGCAGGGATTCGCTTGACAGATGGCCTTAAGGTATCACTTATTTGACTTACAATATATTTTAACAAATTGTTTCTCACTCTCCTTAGTGTATCTTATGTTCACTACTTGAACTCTCAGACCTGTTTAAATTGTTAGACATGCTCTACATGCTTAGAGTTTAAATTCATGAAACTGATCATGTCTGTTCAAGGTTAATGAAATAATATGAACTCTGCTCACTTATTAATTGTAAATAATTCTAACAGAAATCAATTTTTTGTTTTGTTGATCTGGAGGCACTGAAATTCGTTGACAACATGGATATAGAATGGATCGACATTGTAAGTATTCAGTCAATTTTTCAATAGACAAACTGATAATTGTCAGTAGTTGAGGACTGGTCTACAGCCGTTCTCCATATAAGCTCATAAGAATTGTCTTTCTTCTAGGAGGGTTATCCTGAACCAGTTCCACAAGAGATCGGTCTGCTAATTCTTGCCAACAAAGGCCCCAGGGTGCCCCAGATCATCCAGCTTGTGGACTGGGATGAGCAGCCTGAACAATACATTGTGGTTCTAGAGAGGCCTGCACCTTGTGAGGATTTGATTGAATTTCTAGAACGCCACGGAGGCACCATCGAAGAGGACATGGCATCATTTATCATGAATCAGGCAGTACTTGCTGCCCAGACTTGCTGCCAACGTGGTGTGCTGCACCGCAGTATAACACTGGAAAACTTGCTGATTATCCCGGACACCCTGGAAGTCAAACTAATTGACTTTGGGTGCGGCGAAATCCTGACCGACGCTGGATACACGTCCTTTGCTGGTATGTATTATCCCTTAGAGCTGTCTTAATCTTAGCTGGAGAGTTAGAGGCTGTTTGACTTGAATGATTCAAGGTCTTAAAAAAGCACCATGTAATGGGATCCACCATTGTGAATCAATAGCATCAAATAATTTCTTGCATGCTAATGACTACCTAGTCAAAATGTTGCTTTAATACAAACTTTCTTTCAGGCTCAAAACAATACTGCCCCCCAGAGTATGATATAAACGACGAGTATCACGGGGAACCAGCGACAGTTTGGTCGCTTGGGATACTTCTGTTTGGACTGCTGTGTGGGAAATTTCCGGAGTCAGACGACTTGGAGGAGCTTAATGATACGATATGGTCCAAAGATGGTTTCTCACAAGGTAAGATCTTTGTTTCAGGACACTTGTAATTCTAATTCATACAAAATAGAACAAAGTAATAAAAAAATTGTCGTGTGAGTAATGCAGTAACATTTGGATCTTTCAGCTTAGACTCTTAATCAAAGAGAGCAGATGCGAAGTTTAAGGCAATAATAGGACTTCTCTTATCTTTCTTCACAGAATGCTGCGAATTACTTTGCTCACTCCTGCAAAGAAACCCAGAGAAACGGCTTGAATTGGTCGATGTCTGTCTCCACGACTGGTTTAAGTATTTTTATTGTCAGCCTCAGGATAACTGTGCGTTCACACCGCCGCCGGCGAGAGCGTCAAAGTGGCCGGAAGTCATTCATTCTCAATGGGAGCCCGGCGGCGAGCTCCGGCGAGAGCGGCGCGGCGCGTCTTGGACGATTTGGGCGTCAAGGAGAGTTGAAGTCAGGTCAACTTTATGGTAATGAGCTATGACGCGGTTCGGCGGCAACCAATGGGAATGTAGTAGTGCTCCGCTTGAGATGATTCTAGAGAACGCAGTGCTGTAAACTTCGGTTCCGACCACATTAGTTCCCAAGCAAATTAGAGGAGGTTGATCACTGCTGGTGCGGCGGGTTTGATAAGAAGACGTGCAACATTATTTATCCACCACACAAATGGCTTTTAATTGGTTTATTTCGTTAGCAAACATGTAACTATAATTGTTAAGTTCTTTCCATCGATCTGCTTTTTTTAAACTTTCACATTTAAATGATTTCATGAGGTTATATTATACGGTTATACCCTACTTGTGGTCAGTCAGCACAAATGCCGGTCAACATGAATGTTTGCTTTGCAGCCCCTTTAAATGCCGTTTCAAAAAGACCAAGCATTCGATCTACGTCAGAGCGGCAGCGCGTCCACGAATCTTTCTACAGCGTCGATGGCAGGGCGGCCAGAGCGAAGTTTGACGCTCTCGCCGGCGGCGGTGTGAACGCACAGTAAGGAGATTATTGGTAAGTAGGGCTGTCACGATTATGAAATTTGGCTGACGATTAATTGTCCAATAAATTATTGCGATTATGACGATTAATTGTCTGTTTTAGGGCTTTGGCGATTAATTGCCTGTTTTAGGGCTTTGTCGATTAATTGTCATACAAATTGTTGTGATTATTTAATTGAATCCCTTGTAAGTTGTCACTTGCAATAACACATTAATACACTTAAAGCCTTTAAATATTAAAGTAATTTAATCAATGAAAAATATGTATCTTTCAGAAATGTGTACATTTAAAGAAACAATGTAAATGTATATGAAAGTATAAATAATAGAAACAATCACCATAAAGTTACCATAACACATAAAGGACTGTCAATATCTCATTCCAAACTAAAGTAAAATATATATATATTTTACAACTTTGAAAATTCTGTAAATAACAGAAACAATGAATCACAAATATAAACTATGACCATAACAGAACAGGCCATAAAAATCAAATTCTGAAATAAAAACAATCATGCTCCTTAATGGCTTGGTAGATTACGGGAAAGAAACACTAGCATGTTGACTTTTTCTGGTTTAAGACAGCATCTAACTGGGGTGACAATGTTGCCAGCTGTACTGAACATTCTTTCAGAAGCAGTACTTGTTGCACATATGCACATGTAGGCTACTTTCTCGCCAATTTGGAAATTAAAGGAAACCTATGTATGACACGCCAATTCGTTATGCCATTTTGGAGTGCTATCAAGACGCATAATCGCTTTTCGTGTTTATCAACGCCGTTTCATTCTATCCCCCTACACTGCCCCTACCCATCACACACACACACACACACACACACACACACACACACACACACACACACACACACACACACACACACACACACACACACACACACACACACACACACACACACACACACACACAAACACACACACACACACACACACACTGCCCCTAAACCTACCCATCACAAGAAACATTCTGCATTTTTACATTTTCAAAAAAATAACATAATTTAGTATGTTTATAAATCCATTTACATTCACGCGGAATCACACGGCGTAGACATACACGTGGAGATTATGGTTTGTTTCGGCGTACACATACAAGCGGAATCACACTGCGTAGACATACACGTGGAGATTATGGTTTGTTTCGGCGTACACATACACGCGGAATCACACAGCGTAGACATACACGTGGAGATTATGGTTTGTTTCGGCGTACACATACACGCAGAATCACACAACGTAGACATACACGCGGATAGCTCAAAATGCGTACTGATAACACGCCATTTGGCTTTAGAAAGTTAAGCAAAGCCATGATGTCATGTTGATTGGCGTTGTCGTTTTCGGCTTTGAAACTAAATCCATCTTTGTTGAATAACTGGGCTGCTCTAACTCAGGATGGAGAAATCAACAGGGCAATATAATTTGAACGTAATGCTCAGCGTAATGAATTCAGAGGGAGACCGGTAGAAGTAGAGTGCTGCAGGTACGTCGTTCATGAACGAATGATTCTTTAATATGACTCGGGACTACCGAGTTGTCTCAGAGAGTGATCCGTTCATTTTGTTGGCCGCGCGTGTGCGCAAAATCCCATAGGTTCTGTACATGAAACAGAAAATGTTAGTTCATCCCTCGAGTTCGGGTTGAGTCTTTCGTTCTTCCTGTTATGCTGAAATGACTCAATTTTTTATTTTTTTTTCATTTTGCTGAACGAGATTCAAAGATCCGAGTCTGTAAAATGATCCGAACTTCCCGCTACTAACTACAGGGCCCCCTTGTGTCTTCTAATAGTGGGCAATAATAACGATCACCTGTAATGACCGCGATTAGACCAATTAATCGCGATCAAACGATTATTTTTATAATCGTGACAGGTCTATTGGTAAGTTTACTGTCAAAACTCCAACATGATACAAGACAAACAAAAGTTTGATACAATATCTGCCTTAACTCAGGCACAAAGCAGTTTTCATTTCAATCATCTTGTTTTTCTTTTAACAGACATCAATTTGTGCAGCTATGAGATCGTCAGGAAGCTCGGCGAAGGAGGCTTTGGAAGCGTTTATGCGGGCATTCGCTTGACAGATGGCCTTGAGGTATGACTTATTTTACTTGCATTACTTATCTATCAATGTGCTCTTGCCCTGTCTTATACTCAAATCACTGTCTTCTTTTCAAGCATTCTTAGTGTATCTTATGTTTACTACTTAGAGCACTTGACCTCTCAGACCTGTTTAAATGGTTAGACATGCTCTACATGCTTAGAATTTAAATTCATGAAACTGATCATGTCTGTTCAAGGTTAATGACTGAAATTATGTGAACTCTGCACACATATTGTAATTAATATTAACACTAGGGATGGGTCGCGATTTTCGAATATTCGATTAGTTATTTAATTATAAAATATCGAATAGTATGTGCGATTATCGTCCAAAAAAAATCCCCATGTTGTCGGTGCTGACGCGTTCATGTAACCAGAGGCGCTGCCAATAACGCTCCTAAAAGCTGCCAGTCAGCTCTCAGGGTGTTTTTATACTGGACACGTTTGCTGCGGTCCGAGTCTGATTGTTCCCTCCGCCTCCGCAGTGTTGGTCTGGTTTCACACTCAACTTGAACCCTGGTGCGTTTGCGTTCATCTTACGTCATAACAAACGTGCACAGGCGTGATAGAAAACAGAACGCGGGTCAATATATTGGGCTTTTTTCAATTAATTTGGTGCTATTATGTGCAGCTGAGTAAACGACACTTGGGTTTACCGTATGTGTGTCGCTTGAAGGCGGCTTTGCTGCTTGCAAACAGACTCTTTTGAGGAGACGGTGAATTGCCATTCATTTGCTGCCCTGATTGCACTCTATGCGCGAATACACTGCAGGCTCGCTCTCGCGATCGTATCTCAGCTAAATCATCAACACTATCATCTCTTACGTGTATGTTATTGAACTAGTGACATTGTAATCGGCTAAAACGCATGCGCTGGTTACTTTCTTCCACAACAAGTGCGCACCCGAGTGCTGTTTGCACATTCACGTGAATCACGGCTCAGCTCCGAGAGCAACCGAACTCCGGTTGTGTGTTCTCGGGTTCGGTACCTCAGTGCACACCAAGCTCTGTAGGTAAGCTTTCACATTGGCAATTTTTCATGCTAACCGTGCCCCATTCCGAACTAAAATGCCAGAGTAAAAACGCCCTGAGACAACAGAAGATTAACGTCTCACGCGCACGCTGTAGACTTGTGGCATTTATCAGGTAACTTGGGGCGATGTCACATTACAGTCATATGTTTCAGCAATAATATGGCTTGAGTTGATATAGCCTATTCCCTAATGAATTAAACAGTTTGTTATCATACAGATTGAGAGTGTGAATGGTCTCTCTCCCTCTCTCTCTGTTTATGTGTGTAGCCTATACATGCGTACATGCGTGCATGCGGGGGAGGAGTTGCGATTTTCGAATAAAAATCGAATAATTCCCAGCGATCTTCGAATATCATTTTTGCTTGAAATGCCCATCCCTAATTAGCACAAATCTATTTTTTGTTTTGTTGATCAGGTGGCACTGAAATTCGTAGACAAGGTGGATATAGAATGGATCGACATTGTAAGTATTCAGTCAATTTTTCAATAGACAAACTGATAATTGTCAGTAGTTGAGGACTGGTCTACAGCCGTTCTCCATATAAGCTCATAAGAATTGTCTTTCTTCTAGGAGGGTTATCCTGAACCAGTTCCACAGGAGATCGGTTTTCTAATTCTTGCCAACAAAGGCCCCAGATAATCTGGACTGGGATGAGCAGCCTGAACAATGCATTATGGTTCTAGAGAAGCCTGCACCCTGTGAGGACTTGTTTGAATTTCTAGAACGCCACGGAGGCACCATCGAAGAGGACATGGCATCAGTTATCATGTATCAGGCAGTACTTGCTGCCCAGACTTGCTGTCAACGTGGTGTGCTGCACCGCGATATAAAACTGGAAAACTTGTTGATTAACCCAGACACCCAGGAAGTCAAACTGATAGACTTTGGGTGCGGCGAAATCGTGACCGACACGGGATACACATCCTTTTCTGATATGTATTATCCCTCAAATCTATAAGGTTTGTCTGAAACTTTGGTGACGAGTTAGGGGCCATTAACAGGACAAAATCTCTTTCTTCCAGGCACAACACAGTACTGTCCCCCAGAGTATGATAGAAACGGCGAGTATCACGGGGAACCGGCGACAGTTTGGTCACTTGGGATACTCCTGTTTAATCTGCTGTGTGGGGAATTTCCAGAGTCAGAAGCAGGGATGGAAATTAACTTTTTTGTCCACCGGCCACTGTGGCTGGTGGATTTCAAAATCTACCAGCCACTCAATGTTTTTACCAGCCACTTTCTTGTTTTAAACTGACAATGTGTAACTGCATGTGAAAATTAATACTACAAGCTCTACAATACTTAAGCAGTTTATTTAATCTCAAGTCTCAATGAAATACTGACATTTTCTCTTTCTCTCTTACACACAAACCATGAACTGATATACATTTCATTCAGTGCTTTAAGTGGGCCGGTACGCGCCAGTACTCAGTACCGCCACTTCCAAATATAGCTCTTGAGCGTACCGCCACCTCTCCGTGCGCCCAGAACGTGCTTTTATCGTACCGGTACGCTCATTTGCGAGCAGAGACTACATTACCCATACACACATGAGTTTTACAAGTGAAAAGCGCATGCATCGCTTTTGCCGCTGTCAGCGTCAACAACTCAAAGTGGTCCGGAGAGGGTGTGCGAAACGCGCAACCATAGATGCTCGTTTAAAATATATGGTTAAAATACAAAGCACTTGTTCCGCGGTGACGAGGACGAGAGTGGCACCACTTCTACCGATGACAACAGCCGCATGTTGTAGCTGGGTCGTTCCTGTTATACAGTGACTTTTCTGTCTTTATGATTTACTTACTCATATTTTCTATAAAATGAGTCACATAAGAAATGGCTTAAATTATAAATGTAGGTCTTCTTTATCACTTAAACAGATATAATAGGTATTAAAAATACTATTTTGTATTTTGCACACCTTTTTATTGATATATGCATTGAATTTTATCATGTCCTCAGTGCAAAGTAATCAACTTCCACAAGAACTATAAACCATGAAATGATAAAAATCTCAAAATATTTTTAGATTATGTTATAGAATAGGCTAAACTACCTCTAGTTATACATATAAATCATGTGGAACTATAGTTATTTTTTTTACAATTGTCTTCATTTACTGTGTCCCTGAAGTCATCTTCCACCCTGTTAGTATGTATTTCTCGACTTCCAAAAAAGACCACAATTTCATTGAGACAATTTTCAGGAAATTACATAATTAGTTTTTCCTGCTGGAATTCAACCGTACAAAATTAAGTTATGGTCTTCCACCCTGTTAGGCGAGTCATTTTTAAATAATAATTTGACAGCAACGTTAAATGTTTTGCATACTTATGTTTTATTTTGGGAGGTGAGGATCATTAACAGCATATACAATATATGTTTTTGAACACATTTTTTTATTATTTACCATCCTGTTGGCAAAAATGGGTACAAAAAGTACCTGTTCTTAATAATCTAGACATTCTATTCATCAATAATAGTTTTATTATTGTTTCAAGAATTAAAAACAATACCATGATGGCATAAGGGACATATACTATCCAAGAAAAACTTGTTATTGTTTAACATTTACATTATTAACATTTTGTGATAACTATGTATATGTCCCTAACAGGGTGGAACACCTTCACGGCCCGTGTCCGAACAATGAATCTACCCATAATTATTATTTTTTTAGTCCCTGAGCTTGACCAATATGTATTCCGACTAGTTAAACATGTCACCATTTTGGTAGAATGCTAAAAACTGAAAATCATGTACTTTTTTTTCAAATATTTATGAAGCCAAAATGTTACCGCATACCAGGAATGACCCAGCTATAGTTTCTAACTGTGTTGCTATTTGATTAGAAAAAAGAAAGAAAAAAGTTAACATTGGCCTGTATGGTAGCCTAATGAGGTGCTGTCAATGGTCTTGCTTTGTAAATAAACCCTTATTGTAACAAATGCTATAGTTAAACAATTACAAGAACTATATGTTAGTTCTAAGGCTGAGAACAAGTTAGAAAGAGCTTTAAAATACGGACCTTCTTGAATTATTGACTAAACAATCCCCCCATAACCACGCCCCCAACAAAGCCCCGCCCCCTCTGGTGAGTGCCGGCACTTTATTTTTTCCACTTCAAGCACTGCATTTCATTAAATGCCAGATTAATGGATGTGGCATTTGGATGATTCGTGGTCTTTTATGACCTAATACTTAATGCAAAGAGTAGCTCCTAGTGACAAAATTCTAAGAAAATTCTTAGAAATGTGGGCGTTTACTCTTAATATTAACAAAAAATTTCTAGTAAAGAAAAAAGTAATTCAGAAAGCATCTTAACCCTTAAAAGAGGTCTTAAGGTCAAATTTGTTAGGAGCACGGACAAGGACTTTTAAGAGGCTTAAGAGATTCTTTAGCAGCGGAGAAAATGACGAAGAGGGAGAAGAAATGTGTTGCAGACAATGGATGACAGTGACTTAGTAAGACGCTATAGATCGTGCAGGGATCATGTTTGTTGCATTAAACCCAACTTTCAAACCACCAATTAAATAGACATGCCAGCAATCAGTGTAATTGGAAAGAGTGGAACAATGTTTATAGTTCTAAGCCAATCAAATACCTTAAAGGAAATTAACGGCATGGTAAATAATAAAAGGATTTATATACACATATATATATATATATAAATATATATAATGTGTGTGTGTGTTTGAGTGAGAAAGGACAATTTGCGCTTGTAATTTCAAAGTGAAGGCTTAGAATAGACCCTATACTTAAAAGCAGTCCTTTTTTCCCCCTTTTGGGCAATCAACCAATCACAGTCTTCAAAAAACAGTGTCATACGTAGCAACGGGGTCAGCCCCGCCTCTTCACTAAGATAAAAGTTTTTGTATTTTCCTTGCTCAGAGTTGCTCTCAGATCGGTCCCGAATAGCTCTTAAGCTAAGACTCCTACGTAAAAGTTTTTACGCTAAATTAGGAGTTTTCTGAGAGGACTCTAAGAATCTTTATGAATACGGGCCCTGCAGTTTAGTTTAAAGAGGAATTAACCTATCCTTGCTGTCATTAAAACACCGTGTCACAGGAAAACTGATCAAAGTAGCACCTCCACATGTCTAAATTCATATAATTTTTGTTTAAATTCTGAGTAATGACTTTATGTAATTTCAGTGCATATCCCCATTAATGAAACTGTAACATTAATGTAAATGTGTATATCAATATGAAAACCGTTTTAAATTTTTCTTACTTCATTACACTCTAGTAAAAGAGTTTGTGCGCATTTTTCTTCAATACATTTTGAATTACATTTGGATTTTACTAGATGTATATAGCCTAAAACAACAGGCACAAATAACAGTTGGATTTAATCTGGCTGATAATGTGGATATAACATATGAAATGGAGTGGAAATTAAATGTCATTAATTCTTATAATCGTTCTTCTCACATTTATTTTCTACAATCTAACTTCAGTTCACGACCTCACCATCTGTGTCGCCAATTCTCTTTGTCTCCAGAATGTGCGTACGCACGGCTGTTAATCGGCCCTTGGGGTCCAGCTGACCCCACTGGACTTTTCCTCCATTTTTAAAAAGTGTTCCCTTCATCTCAGGGCCATGAGACTCTGTGACTTTTCCTAAATAATCTATCTAAACATGCACACACAAAAAAATCTGGGCTTGATTTGGTTGTTCTAAAAGGTGTGTAAAAAAAATATATATATATTTACCGTTTAAGTCCATTGAAAATGAATGGGAAAGTGTAAAAAAAAAAAACATTTTACTAAATCCAGTATAAATCTGAAAATTTCTACATTTATATCAAGGTCTGGTCCTAGAGCATAAACACAAAGTAGAACGCACACACACACTATTTTTATTGAAATTGGCAAATCTGAAAGATTTTCATACATAAATGAAGTACTAATACTAGAGCACAAATGCAATATGGAACATTCATGAGAAAGAGAGGGAAAAGGGCAAATAAAAGAAAGATGAAAGGCAGCTTAACTTTTGCATAACTTCCCTTTGGACCTCTTGTGGAAGTTTTTCCACAAACCTACAGATGGTAGTATTCTATCCCTAACACAGAGCAATGTCCAAAAACTATTTATATTTAATTAACCCTTTAAAACCGCACGCATCATATTTGATACACGAGTTTCTAAGACATATATTGAATCAGTGAGAGCAATACTTTCTTTGAAAACCTATTTTATCTATTTTGGTACGTGTATTCTGCCATCTTGTGGAATTTCACTGTACTGCAGGCAGTAGAGGGGTGATTTTTTAGCTTTTCAAAATGGCGACTGCCATTGGATCAAGACAGACGCTTTCGGCAGGAAAATAAAGGCTAATTTCAAGTTGTTAAGGTAAAAAATAATATTGGATTGCGCCTGATATAATTAATTTAACACTTTCTGAATTGAAATAATGCATAATTACTTAATAATTGAATCGTTAAATTACAAGTAAATCATGTTGGAAATTGTGTATCAAATTTGATACTGCAGGTATTAATGGTGCTACCACAATGCAAACACACACAATATTGGGATGATTCAATTAATGGTAATAATGAATGAAATGCCATATTAAAATATATATCGTGTTAAAAATGCACATATTAAATTTAAAACTGCAGGAATAAGGTTCTTTATCCCTGAATGTAATCTACAATATGCCTATACCACAATGTCATCTTACAATACATTTAGGTTATTTTTACAGTAACAATTCCTCTAAAATTATACTCAATATGCTGGAATCATCAATTTTGTATGTGTATTTTTAGATGTCAAAAAGATTAGAGGAAGAAGAGAGAAAAAAAAAGCATCTTCAAAATGTAATCGACATAATAATGGATGGCAATTCAAGTGACCTAGAGCAGTTAGAGGAGGAGGAGGATGATGATGAGGAATGGATTCCTCAGGCCATGCATGATGATGGAAGTTCACAGCAGTGATGAGGAAGATTATCAAGCATTGCACCAACAACCACTTCTCGCATGTGTACTGTGAGAAGTGCAAGGTGCATCTTTGCCTCAACAAAGACAGAAACTGCTTTCGTGACTACCACAAAGTGAAATAAAAGGACTGGAAAAAAGATCTATGTAAAAAAAAAAATAAAAAAAAAAAATAAAAAAAAAGAGAAAAACTGCCTAAAATGTTCTCTGTTTTCAAAATGTTAAAGGCATAATTGATTTTTTGTATATAAGGTCTACACTGTTGCAAGCAAAACGTTCCCCAAAAGCCTGATGTATCAAATGTGCTACAAAAAATATATCATAAACAAAATGAGTTGGCAAAAATTTTTTTTGATTTTGATTCAAGGCTTAATAAACATCTAATTTCCAAAAATATATAATTTTCTGCCATTGTTTTAATGTGTCAGCCTTTAAAGGGTTAAGATCATCATTCAAGTGATTTTTTAATAAAAAAAAATATATTTTTAATGAGCCAATTTATGACAGTTAAGTATTTGTGCAGTAAACAGGTAAAAAAAAAAACTACCAAATCAGCACAAAAACAGCATAAATGTAAAAAAAAAAAAAAAAAAAAAAAAAAAAAAAAAGTATATTTCCTTATGCAATCGCTCTGTACAAGTTTGGGGTCTATCTGACCCCAAGGGACTCAAACGTAAACCCTACTTGAGGGACGATTAAGGGTTAAAGGTGCGCACATTCTCTCGTCAAGTTTATTTTTTATAGATCACAACCTTTGCGTGAGAACTAGCGTACGTACGTTTCCAGCCCCGTTTTGTGCGTATGCAAAAGGCCACGCAGTGACAACAGTCTGCACAAACGCCGATCAGCATGATTGTTTGCTTTGCAGCCCCAGTTTTAAAAAAGACCAAGCATTCGATCTACGTCAGAGCGGCAGCGCGTCCACGAATCTTTCTACAGCGTCGATGGCAGGGCGGCCAGAGCGAAGTTTGACGCTCTCGCCGGCGGCGGTGTGAACGCACAGTATACCCAGCCCACTGGCTCCGCCGTTTTTTTTCCCGCCGACGGAAAGGGGAACGGGAGAGCGCGAGGGACACGCTCTGAAAAGAGCGCTAGCCGCGAACGGAGGGAGGAAATGGGCATACCCTCGCAGTGAGAGCAGCCGGACCCGACTAGAGCAGCGTCCACGTGGGCCTTGCCCAGACAGATCACACACCCGTCGTGGTCATCCTTCTAGTGCAGGTAAGTACTGCACATGCCACACAAGTGATATGTTTTTCTCCGTATTGTATAGAAAGGATACACCGTAGTGTTTCACCAAAGAGCGCAGGGGAATGGCGTGACAGCTCGCGGGATCGCTGGCGATTGAGCGCGCTGAAATACAGCAGGCCGCTGACTCTCGCAGGATGTCCGGGCTGGCTAGCTCGCTATTCCGCTGCAGGCTTGTCAATTCATGGTGAAAGGTGGTGTAGTTTGAGTTTATCAGCGAAGATCGTCGATGAAGGAGATTAATCTGACGTTTTTGACAGTTACAGGGTATTTTATATGCCCCTTTCGCGGGTTTTGCGCTCTGCTTCGCGGGCTTTGTGCCCATTGGTTCGCTCAGATTACGCTGTTCTGCCATTGGTTCATGCAGTTCCCACTGGCCAGCCAATAGCATGCGAGATGTCTCGACACTGTTTTGACTGGGCAGTAGCACTGCGTGATTTTACAAATTACAGAGCGTGTCTCAATCATAGACCAAGCTCTCCATTGACTTTGCATTGCGTCGCGTGAGGCTGCATCCTTGTCATTTGTAGTCGAGACCAAGACCAATGTGTGTTGAGACCAAGACAAGACCAAGACCAAGGCAGGACAAGACAGAGTCAAGACCAGAGCAGCACATTACCACCTGAGAAATGACTTATAACTTATAGTAAATTACTTATAATTAATATAATTAGAATTAGACATGGAACTGTTACTAATCAAATGAAATCATTAACAACAAAATTCATCTTTGTGCTACAGAGGTCATACAGAAGATGCATCTGAATTGGTAAATTACAAATGCATAAATGATGTTGAGAATAATGTTTTTTTTTAAATATTGAATGTTTGTTAAAGCAATATCATGTTTGCAGTCATGCTCAAATTTGTGAAAACAGCTCTCTTGCTCATGTGATATTGGTTAATTATATCATGTTATAAATCCAGATCTCATACAAGAACTCTTTGCAACAATATCTTGAATTTTGTGAGCATTTGTATGAATTTTTGGTGCCATTTTTGACACATCATTAATTTCTGAATCGGCTATATATTATATTGAATATAATTAATATCATAAATTATTACTGATAATATGCCCATATTAAATTTAAATTCACTGATTCGTGGTACCTTATTCATTCCATGCTTTAAGTAGATTTTTTCAACTTCCATTATTCAAACTATTTTATTTGAAAACATGTTTATTGTGACTCACAATAATTTGTTTAGAAGGCAAGTTAATTTTGAAAAACAATGTCTGGCTTGGAGAAGAGCCATTTTCCACAGACAGTTCAGGATGCTCTTCGGGACCACACACACAAGATCAGAATTAGAATTAACATAGCTTTTAACAAAAATAATTTTGCACTTAAAATATATTTTATGAAGTTTCTTTCCATAAGACCATTTGACCTTTATACAAATAAATGTCTCAAACAACCTGGGAAACATAGGCTAACTTTACTGAAAACAGCCCACCTTCATACATACCAGATCTCCACACCTTGTTATAAAATAGAATAATTATTTTTGGTGTAAACGTTTTCCTAACAGTCATCCTGAAAGATAAGTGATTGAAACATATGTACTCTTTTTGTTGAGAAATAATGAAACTTTCACAATCCTAGAATAACTTACTCTACTCTTACTCTATCCAAACTCTGTGAAGTGTGAAAAGCTGTTGAGACGTTGACAGGTCAAGCATCCCTTCCACTAGAGCTCAGACACTGAAGTTCAAAGATCTTAGAGTACCTCAATTCCACATTTCCTGGTTAAACCACCTCTATCACCATTATTCAATCAATATGAGATTTCACTACAAGATACTTTCAAGGTCTTTCCTTTGAACAGTCATTCAGTGTAATAAAGGCAGGTAAAATTGACACTGAGTAAACTTGTGATGCTTGCTTTAAAGTGACTGAACGGTTTAGGCTTATATGGTGGTAAACACACAAGTGAAAAAACACAAACTCACAATAGTCTTTGTGCACTGCTTTATTCAAGGCATGCAAGTATAAATGCTGCGGGAACATGGCAATAACCTAGAAAGTTTGATGCACTCGGTCCAGTGGCCAAAGACATCACAGATGTCACAGTAAGTCGCCCATCATTGGGACTGCTGTGTGGTGTGCAGCAGGGAATCTAGCATCTGGTCCTGGGTGGGACAGTCTTCGGTGTTGTGTAGGTCGAAGCAGTCGCATTTGTCACAGAAGAGATGAGGAGGGGGGTATTAATCGTTGACTCAGCATGTAGTAATGTATGAACTTATACATTAACAGCTTTTTTGCCCAATATACTAAATTTTATTTGTATATGCTGTCTTCAGACTGCCGTGGCGTGGCATGTGGCTCTGCAGTTGGTCTGCAGTTTACACTGTAAAAAATTATATGGTCAATAAGTTATCACAACATATGTTTTTACATTATTTTAACTCATCAAAATAAGTTAGGCAATTTTCAACTTATTTTTATAAGTTATACAAGATACAACTCATTTTAAACTGAGAAAGTCAGTTTAACGTAATTTAAGTTGAAATGACTTAAACATCTAAGTTGATTGTACTTAAAAATTCCATGCTGCAACTTGGTTTTTTTTTACAGTGTATTGGCAAACCATAATAAGCCCTCTACCATACAGCAGTTTGTTGCCCATAGTGTACTACATGTTTTGACCAACAGGGTGCAGCATTGCAGCAGTCTAGACTCACATTATTGTGCCCTAAGGCGAGGTCAGCAATGCATGAGGGTCCCCACACCTCTGAAATCTGTATGTATTGTATACCTATTCTTGCTATTAAATAAAATAAATGATCAAATTAAAATAAAATTTAATGAGTGCATGGACAATTTCAAAAATCATGTATAATTGCACAAAATTAATTGATTGATTGAGCTTTATTGTAATTGTCACAAAACAACGAAATTTAGTTAAGCTCTTCAAGCAATGTCCAGGGTGAGTTGAGTCTTTTGTGATACAACTGGCTTTCTTTTTCAGTCGGCCAGTGTATATGTCTGACAGGGGTATGAGTGGGGTCCCAATTATTCGCTGTGCTGCTTTCACCATGCGTTGTACGTCTCTCCTGTTTTCTGCAGTGCAGCTGCCATACCACACACTACAACAGAAGGTCAATAGGCTCTCACTGCCCGCACGGTAGAAACAGCAGCTGTTGTGGGAGGTTGGACTGCTTTAACATCTTAAGGAAGTAGAGTCTTTGCCGGGCCCCCTTTACCTGGTGAGAAATGTTAACTGAACATGTAAGGTCTGCTGAGATGTAAACTCCTTGAAACTCTCCACTCTCTCCACCTCCCCTCCTAATACACAGAGAGAGCGATGCTCAGTGCATCTGGATCTTCTAAAGTCTATATCATCTCTTTAGTTTTTGTGATGGTAAGGTCCAGATTATTGTAAGTACACCACTCCACCAGATGTTGAACCTGTTATGCGTTATCAGTCCTATTATAGTAGTATTGTCTGGAAGTGTAACTATGGTGTTGGAGGGGCGAATGGGAGTGCAGTCATATGTGAAGAGTGTGTAAAGGAGAGGGCCGATGACACACCTCTGTGGTGCTCCTGTATTTAGGATCAAAGTTGACAAAGTGCAGCCTCCCATCCTGACAGTTTGCGGTCTGTTACTTAAAAAGTCCAGTATCCATAAACTCAGTTAACTGTCCAAGCCCAGATGTATCAATTTTTGGAAAACCTGTTGAGGAATGATGGTATTATTAACCCTTGTACGGTCTTCGTTTGGGAATTACACTCAGGGTCTTTCGGGTCTCAACAGACCCCAGGCAACAAAATGTAATTTTGTAACAAAACAATTGTTTGTTTTTTTTTAGAACAAATGTAATTTTACTCTGTTTATTAATGTTTTTACTCAACATCTGTGCAGTTTTTGGAGTATTTATAATAATTTTTAAATGTATATAAATAAATTTAAAATATATTTTTTTAATGGATTTTCACACAAAATCACACGTTTTTTTTAAATGTAAAATTCACTTTATAAAAGACCCAAATTTCTAACTTTCATTCGTGGGGATAACATGGATAATTTGACATGGTTTAGTGTGAGATTGTTGCCCATCTTTTGGACAATACAGTTTTTAAATTAAAATAAATGACTTTTACCAGTAAATGGCTGCAGAGCTCCACTATTTGCTATTTGACTGACTGAAAGACATCTTTTCACAAGTATTTTTCAGTTGGATTCATATCTAAATGTTATGAAATCACAATCATAATTATAACAATTCAAATGAATATATTTTGTCAAAGTTTAGCATTTTTTTGTACTGAAAAAATATTTTTTTCAATGATGTTACATTAGAATCAAACCTGAACAAGAGTTGGAGTCTTTAGAGTTTATCATTTACTTCAAACTGAATTTGAAATAAATCTGATTTTCTCATAATTCAACAAATTTAATCTACACTTCAGTTACTAACTGTAACAGAACAAAAATGAACAGAAATGAACAGTTATATTACATATTGAGTAAAAAATACACAACATGAACATCAAAATGCAATGAACTGAACAGCAATAACAAGCAATAACAAATGTATTCCTGTGTGAGTGTGCGCATTATCATTTTGCATTGTGGATGCTTCACTTCATTTCTGTATGCGTGTTTTGTGTTGTTTCTGTTTTTGAGGATGAATTTTGTCCATTTTCTAAGCAGCTTGAGTGTGACTTTTTTTTGTCACACGAACATAAAAACAGATATCAATCCAAGAGAGTGTTCGAGAGTGTTGACAACCGTACAAAATATCATGCCATTTGGACAAAGGGAACTTTTTCTTTTATTTGAGCAAACGTCCTTTGGGGTCAGAAAAAAACAGAAGACCGAAGAAGGCTGAACTAAAATCAACGAACAACATCCTCACATTTTTGACTGGTCCAGATGTGAGGGCATGTGTGAAGAGCTGTTCGGATGATTGCGTCATCCGTTTATCTGTTGATCAGATATGCCAACTATAAATAAATAAATTATTATTTATTCATAATCCCAAACTATTTTTTGTTACTACAATGAAGTCAGCAAGTTGGTATTAACGACCAGTCATAAAAAAATAGAAAGTAACAAAATGTGAAAAGAAAGTGGTAAGTGAAAGTGGTTTTGGGTTAAGTTTACCGGAAACTACAGTTGGTAAATAGAACTTGTTCTTTGACATTTGGATGCATTTTTGTGGGGAGAAGCAAATGGAAACCTCAGTATATGTGTGTGGGCGAAAGACAGGATATCCCACAGCACTCAGCCATTAGCATCACACCCACAAAAGCATGAACAATCTAATAGAACTATTCCCTGAGCATAAACTTGTCCCTTTGTGTCAGTTATTGACTTCTGCTCATAGGAAATTATTGATCAATTTCCACATCCTTTCTTGAGAAAGACTAAATCTGTGTGTGAGTAAATTCCACACACAGATATTACGAATATTAGATCAAAATTGTGGCTCGTTTTATGAATCCCTATACATTTGCGAGCAGTGTTTCTCCAGTGATCAAAAAGACTCGAGAAATAAATCCTCATAACTACAGTATGATTCTCTTTGCAACCTGTTGCTTTATTTAGGCTAAATAATATTTTTTTAAATAATATCTGCCATTCATGTTTCTACAGAAATGAAAATGTATTTAATGTACAGTATATTAAAGTTCATGTCTACTCTTGACTTTAACACTTAATTGAATATGGTTTGATATTTACTGGTAAACTGGCTAGTTTGGAAATTATTGGTGATTGGAAATTGATTGAAGTAATATCTGCGCTACTATTTTAATATACACATGAGTTACAGATTATAATTAGGGGGATTGAAAAACAAGAATGTAAGGTTTGCATGTTAATGTTTTCACATCTTATGTTTATGGAAACAAAATATGTTGTTAAAAACATAAAATATATTATGACATTATGGCCATAATTTGCATATTTTGGACTGTAAACGCTTTAGTTTCCTAAAGAATCCTTATTTTGTTTTAGTCTATTGACTAAGAGTACATTTGGAAATCCTTGGACTCGTTCCCAGCACAGTTTATTGGACGTGGCCAAATCAATACAGTGTATCATGAAGCACTTCAGAGCATCCCATTGTCTTTCCCCAGATTCAGACTCCTTGGCCGAATAAAAAAAGATTCCACATCACTGGCAATGGTGTGTAAGTCTCCATAGTTCTGTCCACTCTGCCACTTCACTATTCAATTCACTGCAATATTTATAGATGTACATAGATCATAGTCATAGATAGATACATAAATGTAGTCTAAAGCACCACAAAATATAGTGAAGAGATGAAGTACTGGAAAGAGGTTTATCTGTGCTTTGGTGTTCTGAGTGACTAATGCTGATATAAAAGCACTATGGACAGGATGTAAACAACCATTTAGCTGAGCTTTTATCTAAAGTGACTTTTTACACTTTTTACAGGTAAAGTCCCACGAAAGCAACCGGAGGTCTTGACAATTCAAAGGCGACAGTTCATAATCTTATAATGTTTTGGTTCCACTAACCCACACTACAAGACTGACAGGCTTGAGTGTTGTGTTTTAGTCTCACACTGAATAATTATAATTATATACATTGAAAAATAATTATGCTTCCAAAAATGTTACAATTATTACCTGATTTGCATACAGAAATAGGTGTACATGATAATGAAGTAAAGATTCCATCAAATGTGCACACCCTTCTTACTTTATTGAAAAAACATAGTATTGAAATACTTATTCAATGTACTGTACATCATGGCCACGGAAGCCGCTTCAAACTCACTTATCTCGGCCATGGTGGCCGTTCTCAAGTTCTCTCTTTATGTTTGACCAGGTCTGCCATGGTCTCACTCCAGACACCCAGCTGGCACTCCAGACACCCGCAAGTCAGCTGGCAGTCCGGAAGTCCATCTCTCAGTCAGCTTTCCTCAAACGCTCATGTGACCCAAAATACACTGCTGAAAAAAATTAAGGGAACACTTAAATCACACATTGGATCTCAAATAATTAAAAATTCAAATGTGCCTGTATTCACTCACGACAACGTCTGGGCATGCTCTAGATGAGATGGCGGATGGTGTCCTGAGGGATCTTCTCCCAGACCTGTATCAGGGCATCAGTGAGCTCCTGGACAGTCTGTGGTGCTACTTGGTGGCTTCAGATGTTCCAATACATAATGTCCCAGAGGTCCTCAACTGGATTTAGGTCTGGGGAATGTGTGGGCCAGTCAATGGCATCAATGCCTTCATCATCACCAGGAGGAACCCAGAGCCCACTGCACCGGCAACAAGGTCTGACAATGGCTCTGAGGATTTTCTGTACCTAACATCAGTAAGGGAACCATTGGTTAGCACGTCTGTACGACCCTCCAAGGATATCCCTCCCCAGACCATTACTGACCCACCACCAAACCAGTCATGCTGGATGATGTTGTACGCAGCATAACAATCTCCACGGCATCTCCAGACTCTTTCACATCTGTCACATGCTCCGTGTGAACCCGCTCTCATCCGTGAACAGAACGGGGCGCCAATGGTGGACTTGCCAATTCCAATTCTGACAGTTTGGTCAATGCCAATTTTCCAGGGATATTCCTCCCCAGGCCATTACTCACCCACCACCAAACCAGTCGTGCTGGATGATGCTGTACGCAGCATAACAATCTCCACGGCATCTCTAGACTCTTTCTGACAGTTTGGTCAGAAACATGCATACCTGAAGCCTTTGTAGGGCTCTGGCAGTGCTCCTCCTGTTCCTCCTCGCACAAAGGAGCAGATACCGGTCCTGTTGCTGGGTTGTTGCCCTTCTATGTCCCTGTAACGGTTTTGCTCCCGGTATCTCCTCCATGCTCTTGAAACTGTGCTGGGAGACACACCAAACCTCCTTGGAACGTTACGTATGGATGTGCCATCATGGAGGAGCTGGACTGCCTGTGCAACCTGATTGGGTTGCAGGTACTGCCTCATACAGACAGTGAAAAGAACCCTAACAAAACACAAAACTAAAGACCAGGGATGCAAACGGGTGAGGGGTAAAAAAGAACATTGCGTGGATAGAGAAAACATTCTCCGAGGTCAGGACACTTATTTTTTAATTTTATATATTTACTTTTCATGCTCATTTCTAGTCACTATTAAA
This sequence comes from Gobio gobio, assembly GCF_949357685.1. Taxonomy (NCBI): domain Eukaryota; kingdom Metazoa; phylum Chordata; class Actinopteri; order Cypriniformes; family Gobionidae; genus Gobio; species Gobio gobio. The sequence goes on from NC_137099.1 coordinate 22,653,599, forward strand.
AGGGCACTTGAATGTGCTGGGAAGATGAATGTGTATATGAACTGTAATTTGTGTAGTAGAAATGTGAAATTATTTTTGAATTTGGTGCCTTCTAGACTGAGAAAAGACAGAAAATGTATTTTTGTCTCATGTGGATGAAAGACAACAACTCCCAGAATGCACTTGCTTCGCTGCCGTACGAGGCCACTCCCAAAGCCACGGCTATTGGTTATCACTTGCCCACCATGACACCGCCCCATAGTCGTTTTGATTTTCATACAAATACAATAATTTCGTTCAGTTAGAGAATAGACACTACAATTAAAAACTGAACGTGTTTTTTAAATAAAGTGTGAGTGAGCCGAAAGGAAGTCACGTCACAGACGCCGCAGGAGTCAGATTTCATTCATCACGAGAGAAGATCTGAGCAGAGCTGAGGTAAGCGTGGCAGTCATTCACGACGCGTGTCCAGTCTGGCGCGTTATCAGATCGCATGTGGAAGCTAAACTTTCATAGGAATTAATTGAAAAGTTGAAACACTCACTTTGCTTCGCTCTGCTATTAATGCCCGAGCCAAGGGGCAGCGGCCGTGCGCATTTACATTCTATGAGTGAGATCCCTCCCCTGTGGGCGGGTTGAAAACATGCGGAACTAGCTCCTGTAGTCTCTAGCCTCTGGACAAAAATCCTCCGATGACGCAAAATGACGATATTTGCGTCATCAAAGGATTTTTTCCAAAAATAAAATGCATAATTCTCTCGTCTCAGGGGGATATGAGGGGGAAAAGTACCATAATTTGAATATACTACCGGGTTTCTACTGATACAAAGCTTAATGCTAAACCACTGAAGTAACCCTTTAAGTATCTTTGCATCTGCCTGAAAACTAATTCTAACAGGTAGGTAAAAAAAAGTGTTTGTTTTATGTAGGGCAAAACAACCCTTTATAAAACACAAAAAGGATTCAATAGATGTGGGAGCTGAAGATCCCGCTGGTAACAAATGCATCAATATTTGGATACTTTGTAAACAAAAGACCAGTGTTGGTTACGCATTACAAGTAACTTGAGTTACGTAATAATATTACTTTTTCCAAGTAACTACTAAAGTAACGCATTACTTTTCAAATTTACAACAAAATATCTGAGTTACTTTTTCACATTAATTTGACTGACAGCTCTCCTGCCCCAATGTTGAGGAAAAATAAGTGCAGAGGCGTGTGTGTGTAAACATGATGGTTATTGTAGTTCCAGACTAAATGTGAGCATTTATTTATCTCACTTGCACAATAAAGATTCTGTACTCCTCAAAATGAATAAAATCAGTCAAATGCAAAATCAGAGTCCTATGCAAACCTCCAATAATTAAATGTTAAATAAAACAACAATTTTTATGCATAATCTACCTTTTATATTTAATTTACCAATGTCTTGCTGCTGACCTCTGATGATGAAAATTACTAGATTTTTAGTTTTTATTGGTAAAACTTTTTTCTCCTGCATCCTATTCTACCAGTATCCAGAATGGCAGCACAGCAGAGCTGTGCCCTCTACTGTTCATGCGTGAATTTGCATTTTTACCTCAGCCTGGGGCTTATTATTTCAATTTTGGTATGAAGAGGTCTTTACCGTTGCGCAAAAATATAACTTTTTTGTTATAAACAAAAACAAGCCCAGCCCAGGTGAGAAAAAGTAACGCAAAAGTAACGTAACGCATTACTTTTCTTAAAAAGTAACTCAATTAGTTACTTTTTAAGGGAGTAACGCAATATTGTAATGCATTACTTTTCAAAGTAACTTTCCCCAACACTGCAAAAGACCACCTCGTAAGTTAAACCCTACTTCGTATGACGTTTAGCCACCCGAATTTCAAGGGCCCGCTTCCTTTGTTTTGCTGCATGTCTCAGCCTTGCCCGCTTTTCTTCCTCCAAGGCAACCCTCTTGCTCTCTGCAGCACTACTGGATGGCCGATAACCATACTCCTCAGACCTCCTCCTGCCTTCCATTATACTGTGTTGGTGTCTGGCTTTGTCTGTTGCTCCAGCAGATTTAATATTTTGGCTCAGCCTTTTATCCACTTATTCTCAATTCTTTCATTCTAAAAATAACACAAAACATTACATTTTAGCATCCAACGCCCCCTTTCAACCTAATCAAATCCTTATAAAATTAGGAAAAATAGTCTAAATATTATGAAAATTAAAATATTATTTTAAAAACCTCCAATTAAAAACCCCTACAACTGTTTGATTTTGTGTTGCTGTTGAAACATTGAAATATATAACAATAAGAGAATAGAGCAGAACATAACTTTGCAGAACTGACTTTATTTGCCTGTAAATCTGTCATGCGTTGCTGTAGAAATGCAAACAATAGGAACATTCTGAAACGCCAAACATGAAAAAGCTTAACGTGGCTTAATTTACTAAGACAGTGTTATTAACAAACCAAACTTAGTAAACACCATACTAATAAAGCATAGGCTACATACACAGAAAAGCAGATGAGCCCAGAATATGAACGCAACACGTTTAATTACTTATTATTTTCCTCCCATAAAGAAATCGCTTAACGTGCTAAGACATTGATATTAAAAGACCAAGGCCCGGTTTCACAGACAGACCTTAGCCTAAGCTGTGAAACCGGGAGCAAACGTAGTATACTAATAAAGCATACTATACAGAAAAATTGGGTTTGTGCAGAATTTTATGTTTTAATCACTAAGCATTTTCTTTATAATGGTTTTGGGAGGAAAACACAACGTGTTGCGTTCATATTCTGGGCTCATCTGCTTAGCTGTACACATAGTATGGTTTAGTATGATGTTTACTGAGTTTGGTCTGTAATATCACTATACATGAAGCCAGGGGTTTTCAAACTGGGGTCCGGGGACCCCCAGGGGTCCTCAAGAAGGTCCTAAGGGGTCCCCGGAAAATTTCAGAGAAGACAAAGCAAAAATGGATAAAGTCTATCAAACATTCTGTTTAATTTCTAAATGTTTCTTGTTGTATACATACTTTACAGAATTGTATGCTTGCTTTGTATCTTTCTAGTGAGTATTTCTCACTATAGTCCCCTTTATCTTGCTCACTGGGGTTTGTAAGGCAGTATTCTTAACGCAGGACGTGAGCTGCTTACATACATTTATTGTGAAAGCTGCTCATACAAATATTTTTTCATTGAAAAATGTTCTTCTTCAGGTTTATAGGCCTACATCCAACATTAAGTAGCCTATAGCCAATTTAAGTTTGGAAACAATATGTTGTATTTATAATGTCACACTTGCTACTTATCTAACAGTTTAAAGGTATTTTCATACATAAAAATATATAGATGTATTTTAGGAAGGGGGGTCCCTCATAAAATTTTCATCATATTTGGGGGTCCTCCTTGGCATCATAAAGTTTGAAAAACCATGCATTAAGCCACGTTAAGCATTTTTCACGTTAAGCGTTTTAGAATGCCCCAAATAAGATACCAGGTGACGTGATAAAAAAAAAAAAAAAAAAAAACGATTTCAGAACACAGAGTATGAGGGGAGAGCAAGTGAAACCGTGCACGTGCGAAAAGTCCCTTAAAATATTATCTCCCGCGCGCAGCAAAATTTCTCGCATCCCCATGCTGCCGCCCTTCACTGCTGCTTTAACATATAAAGCTAAAAATATGGCAAGTTCCGAAACTGAGGAACACGTTTGTGTTGTCTGTCACAAAACCCAACAAATCGGCAGTTGGCATTTTAACATTTCTCTACCACCTCACCTTACTAGGCAGTTGACTGGCTAGCTAAATACTGTCCCTACGTTGACAAACACACAGGCCTCTTTTATACCTTTATTTAACATTATTAATACATTTTATTAATAATCATTTTAAATTGCAAAAAAATAGAACAAAAATAAAAATTAGAAAAAGCGCATTACTCACGGTTTCAAGACTCCTCCTCGTCTCCTCAGCTCATGCAGTGAGCGCTGCAGTCCAAATTATTGCTGTTGTCATGGTCACGCACAAGACGCATTTATTTTAATTTTTTATATATGTATAACCTTGTAATGTCACTCTTCACAAAACGAGAGAGAGAAAAAAAATCGGCCTGAACGGACCCCCCAAAAATCGGATCTCGGATATACGCAAAGTTACCCATTATCTCAAAAAGATGAATTCTCACCGAAAGGAGTTTGCGTCTATGAAAGACAAATCAGTCGGAGCAAGAATAAGGAAAGAACAATTGTCTATGGCCACCACCTGCAATCTTTCCCTTTTGGGAGGTTGTCGTGGCTGCTGTTGCCTCTCCAGTGACCTGTTGTCACTTACATTTGCACCAAAACAGAAACTGATTCAAAATAATGTATGCTTCCTAATTGGACAGATTGATATCCCTGAAGTTAAATTGACTTGGTGTTATACTGTGATGATTAAGTGTTACCTTAATTTTTTTGAGCAATGTAGCCTATATAAAACAGTGAAATCTTCTACCTGGTCCTCTCTTCCTGCCCTGTCCTGGTCGCCTACCTGCTCATTCTTGCTGGCCACCTAATCAGGGTCTACCCTGGCTCCTCGAATCGTCGGATGTGGTGGTCTTCTGTGTTGCTCCGGGGATCTTCAGTTTCATCTGCTCAGCTGCTCCGCCATGTCAAGTCAACTCACCGTTATTGTTATTAGCGTTTCAAAGCAGTTTTACAGTGATAAGAAGAAAATGTCATTGTCCAGTTCAATGTGGATACATTTCTGTTGTAAAAAAGTTATTAATTTAGTACATTTATACAGCAGCTCTGGAGAAAACAGTGATGTCATCGTCCAGCTCACTTCAGTTCTCATACAATGGTGTCAGTGCAGGCAGATCAATTGTATTGTTGAATATTGAGTGTCCTTTCTTTCACGAATGCACCATTCCTCCATCACTGCTGCGCTCCCTCACTCACACTCTAAGCTCCAATTCTCGTCACCTGCCGCATACAGGTAAATCATAGAGGTTTGGAACGACATGAAAGTGAGTTAATGACAGAATTTTCATGTTTGGGTGGACCATCCCTTTAATCCATTACTTCTCCATTACCTAAGGAACTGCACATGCATGGGAGAGTAAAAAAAATCTAATTTATGACCATCCTTTAGAACTGACTTTAACAGCAGCCACAAGTAAAGCCTCAAAGACCAACTAAAAGGTACTCCGAAGACTAAAAGCAGAGGTAATTTCCTTCTTTTGGGTAAATTGTACCCGAGTGTATAGTTTCAGACAGCAGTATTTTGTTAATGATTAATTAGTTAGCCTTCTAAAGACACAGATGGATATCAAGAAGGCCTCTACAGCTACCAAAAAGTCTTTATCAGATGCAATCAGAACACTTGTTTGTATGAACGTGTTTTGTGGCTATAAATTATGCATCTGTATATCCGCTGGATATCGAATCTTTAAAGGTTGATGGGACCACAGTCAATATGTGGGTTATCCCTGTAGAGATTATAATTATAATGGTTTCTAACTGCACCTCGTACGATATAGATTTAAGAGGGAAATGTGTTTTCATAACTAATTATGTATTTCCCCCAAGGGCATTTTAGTACAATCAGTCAGACATGGCTCATCTAAGCCAGGAGTGAGTTTGTTAGTGGTTGTGTGTGTGTGTATGTGTATGCGTGATCAGATTATAAAACACTAAAATCTTTCACATATAGGTTAATAATAAAGGGAGAGCAAATTCAACAATGAACAGACAAAAAGAAGAGAGATGAGATTTCAGACTTGTACGGATGGACTGCTCTATATAATTTTTTTTTTTACATTATTTAAAAAATATTATCTGATGAGTGAAATTGCTCAAATATTATTGTCTGTTTATAAGCAATTTACATTTGCTACATTTTTTCATTGTCTAATCCAAACATATTTGATATTATTTTGTTTTAATCTAGACATATACCCTGATTCTATTTAAATATATATAACTGATTAAATATATATATAACTGACTGATTATAATTTATATATATATATATATATATATATATATATATATATATATATATATATATATATATATATATATATATATATATATATATATATATATATATATATATATATATATATATATATATATATATATAAATTATATATTTTACAAATGTTATAATTTCAAAATATTTTTGGCAACACATACAGTACACAAATTACTTTTAATAATGATTCCTGACACATCCAAGCTTACTTATCTCAACCATTGCCGTTCTCAAGTTTTTAAATGTTTCCATGGATTCATTTCAAATTAGCTTTTGAGAACCAAAAATAAATAAAACATTTGAAATAATGGCACTATTCAGGAAAGTTGTAACTGAATTTATAAAGTGGAAATCTCTTTGTAAGTAAGTATGGAGAGAAAGAGAGAGAGAGAGTGAGGGGAGGGGGGGGTGGAAGGAGGGCGATAAACCCTACAAACCAGGTCCACCTCAAGAAAACATTTTATCCCTCACTCTGCTCTTGCTCTCTCTCACACTTAAATTAATTTTCTCTCTCTTTTTTCTGCCCGAGATGTCATCACTGCTGAGGGAAGAGATGGACAGAGTCTTGTTCCGAGCGGAGGGACAGAAGCTGGTGGAGTTTATAGAAATAGAGGAGCAACAGCAGGGACGGCATTTTCTCTGTGTTTCTAGTAAGAAAATTCAGCTTATTTTGTGCATAATTATTTGAGGTGGCATGCGCTGAACTATTTTCCATCAGAGAAATGAGATACTGGATGAGATACTGAGGAGAATAAAACGAACAGTGGGATCATCTGGGGACACAATCAGATATTGTCTGTGAAGGAGTAAGAATTGTAAAATATATCACTTTGTTTGATGAAGGCGTATAGTAAAAAATAGAACCAATGTGTGTTTAGTATCTAAGGACAAAGAAGCTCAGATCTCAGTGGTCTTGTGTCGGAGAGTTAAGCATTCACGGACCAAGAAGCTGCAGCACTGTGGGCTGGAGGACAGCTATGAGAGAACAGAGATCTGGGCCCTGGAAGAACTGCTGATTCTGGATGGTAGAGATCCAGATGTAGTGAGTTGAGTTCAAACATCCCCCTCCAATTTTTTATGATTATACCTGCTATGTAACTGCGTGAACGTACAGTATTTTGTAGTTAAATCTGAGCTAGACTTCAAAATAACGGTTTTGATGTGTTATATTATACTAGGAAGAGGTGTCTATTTCTTTCCATTGAAAGATGTTCAATTTGTATTTCTCTGCTGTGTTAGGATGATCCCTATTTCTTGATGCATTTCGACTCTGTGCGGTCCGTCAGAGCAGTGAGCTGTGCTGCGAAATACACTCTGGCCCGCTGTCTGCTGTCCCTGAGCAGGAAGCATCACCACACGGCACTTAAATTTAAGAACTTTGACTTGACGTACATTCAACCCACTGCAATGTATTCAGATCGTGGTGACTGTGTTGTCCTTGCGCAGATCTGTTTCTATGCCTTTAATCTGGTGTGTCTTTCCTTGTGTCCTGTGCCTCTGTAGAGAAAGCAGACATTCTGTTTAATCTCTTATAAACTGACCTTAAAAACATAAACTCTTGATGTTGACCAAACAAAGTTAATTTCAGTGTAACCTGTAATACCCTTTGGGAGTGCACAAAGACCATGCTTTGTGTTTTGAGCACTTAGCCATGCTTTGAGCACTTAGACCACTAACTGTAACATAACTCCAGACTGTCCACAGTGTGTGTGAAATCCAATTTGTGCTTGAGCAAATGCAACACAAAAGGGTGTTTCTGATGAGCAATGCTGTGACTTGAATTTTAAGAATGTATATTTAGCCTATTTATTAACTGTTATAAATGCTACATTTGCCACATTTTTGCTTGTGTTTTAGCTGATTCATGATCAAGCTATACTAATATGATTTATCATTGTAAAAAGTGAAACTTCTTGGGGATATTACAGCGTACACTTTTAATAATCTTATGCGAGCTAATTTGGTGGAAACTGTTTTCACATTTCTGTGCTGTGCTTTATGTGAATAAAATATTATTGACATTGCAAAATTATGTATGTCTCACTTTTAACAAATTAAACATTTGGAGATTTTGCTAAATAATTGTAACTGTGTGCAAGGTAGCTTTAACTCTCTGCATGCATATTTTTAGGTCTCCCAAATACTGTGGGCCACTAAAAGCTGAATTTTATAGCATGTAAGGGATAAAGTACAATCAGACGGTAATTTTTATTTTTTTTTGAGTACATATTACACTTACTAAATGATAAAATAATTACGTGAAAATAAAAACCGGGCTATATAGAAAATAAATAGTTTAGCGACCATTCATTATACGACAATATTTGACTGCAGAATTCCACCAGTCAGGGTGTATTCCATAGAGTCGTGTAACAAAATATGATAATATTATGTAAAAGTTTAAATGTGCACTTTACCACTCTCTTTTTGAACGATCAAATGACACTTGAGCCAAACCGCCTTGTCGACGTCATACATGCTTTCAATGTTTTGGGTCCATCAATTGGGTGGGGTGGCTAAAACGTAGCCTGAATCAAAAGAATACATTAATTCACTTTTAAAAGCAATACCTTATTTGTAATAACCATTCATTTCCACAAAATAAACTAACATTTCGTCTAAATATATTAAGGATTCGAGTTAATTTTTTTGCTTGTGGTTTTACTGGTAACTGACATCTCACCCTGTTTTTGAACGGCGGAGCGGAAACGCGCCTGGCGCCAAATTTCAAGTTTGGATGGTTGAACTGAAAGCAACGCAGAGGTTCTTTGAAGTTGTTATCACGTATAATATAGCGGTGTATAGCGTTATTATTGTATTTTACTCGTACTGTGTTTGATCGAAATGTACATAAAGTCTATTGTACTAGAGGGCTTCAAGTCCTACGCCGAAAGGACGGAGATTAACGGATTTGACCCGTTTTTTAACGCCATCACCGGACTGAACGGCAGTGGAAAGTCAAACATACTCGATTCCATCTGCTTTCTGCTGGGAATATCTAACTTATCACAGGTGGGTTTTAATACAAGCAAATAATTTGTTATGAACACGTAGCCATATGTATAAAACAGCTCTGTGATGGGAGTTTTTCTGTGGCTGCGTTTTATTTTTTATTAGTTTATTTATTTTGTTTATTTAATAATCAAACAATATTTCGAATGGTTCTATTTTATAAATCACTTATATGACAACAAGAGCCTTAAAAGTTTAACAGAATATATGTATACATATATTGTTGACGTGACATGGCATTTTCACTGTTACACAAGATAAAAAATTGTATAATTAGAATTGTCATCATTTAAAATGCAGTAAATGGTTAATGTCTTTTTCTGACATGAACCTATTCATATAAAAACGGCTTTGCCTTTGGAATAACATTTTTTTTAAGCCAAATCTCAAAATTGTCCTATGACTGTCTCAAGCATGGTTCAATAAATTACAACTTCTAATATATCAATTAAAAAGAAAGGCATACCAATGTTAATAAATACCTCAGGCGTAATTTTAGTAAATGATGTCCTCCGGTGTGACAAGGTTATTTAGTTGAAGGACCCCATTCAGGGTCATGTGCACATGGTAAGATTTTGTCTCAGAATTGTTCAATTATTAAATTTTTTTTGGGAAGCACTATAAAAGTGTTAATTTCTGTTGTCCTTTGGTTCGACACCCCTGTATTCTTAATTATTTCTGTCACACCATAGGACACGTTTCAGTAAAAATGTTCAAAAAAACAGTGAAAGAATTGACAAAGTTAGTGACCCCTTATATTTTCTCAAACATCAGACTTCACACTACATAACAATATGCATTTTCTTCTTCAAAGGTGGTGTTTTTACTGCTTATTTGTGAACTACCCATATATATATAATTTGTATTTATTTTTTGCAATACAGAGGGTGACTTTTTAATAAATTATAGATGCAAGTTGCAGAATTCAAAAGCTATAATAATACTGCTTGTTCTGGTTTGTCAAACATTGTAGGTCCGTGCCACTAATCTCCAAGATCTAGTGTACAAAAATGGCCTGGCTGGAATTACCAAGGCAACTGTGTCCATTACTTTCGACAACTCCAACAAGAAACAGAGTCCACTTGGTTTTGAGACACACGATGAGATAACCATCACACGACAGGTATTCAGCCAGAGATCACAGATTTTAGAGATGGCTAGCAACAGGCATCCAAGAGCAAGTAATCCAGCTTGTGACGCTGTTGTGTGCAGGTGGTCATAGGTGGACGCAACAAGTACCTCATCAACGGTGTGAACGCAAACAACCTGCGAGTCCAAGATCTGTTTTGTTCAGTTGGCTTAAATGTCAACAACCCTCACTTTCTGATCATGCAGGTAACAACCACAATACACCCATCTAGGAATTGATGTGGCCTAATAAGATTTTTTTAATAGAAGTATTGGATATTCATATTCTTAAAGGAGTGGTTCATTTCAGAATTAAAATTTCCTGATAATTTACGCACCCCTACGTCATCCAAGATCTTTGTCTGTCTTTCTTACAACGGTTTGAAGGTCTAAATTGCAGTTTCAATGTAGCTTCACAGAGCTCTACACAATCCCAGACAAGGAATAAGGGTCTTATGTAGCGGAACGATAGGTTGTTTTCTAAAAAATATACAAATGTATATACTTTTTAACCAAAAATGCTCTTCTTGCTCTGCGCCACGCATTACTAAATCATGTAGGAAAGGTCACGAGTGACTAAGGCAGAAGTACCGCAGTAGGGCGAAAAACTCCATCTGTTTTTGCTCCAACTTCAAAATTGTCTGACATCGGTGGTTTACCTTTATTTTTTTGTGAAGGGCGTTTGAATTAGTTGATTTACTTTCCCTTTTGTAAACACTTGATCGGTACTTTTGCATACGTCATGCGTGACCTTTCCAACGTGATGATGTAATGTGTGGCGCAGACCAGAGCAAGAAGCATTTGTGCTGAATTATATACTTTTAAAAAAACCATTTTTTTTTTAGAAAATGAACGATTGTTTCGCTAGATAAGACCCTTGTTCCTCGTCTGGTATCGTGTAGAGCCCTTTGAAGCTGAATTGAAACTGCAATTTGGACCTTTAACCCATTGAAGTCTACTATATGGAGAAAAATCCTGGAATGTGTTTCTTCAAAAATGTATTTTTGACTGAAGAAAGAAAGACATGAACATCTTGAATGACGAGGTTGAGCAAACTATCAGCAAATTTTAATTCTGAAGTGAGCTACTTCTTTAACAACAGGCCATTTTATTTTAAATTGAATGTGAATGGCTGTTTGCAACTTATTTTACTTTTGTAATGTGGCATTTCCCCCCCTCAGAAATAGTAAATGGGGTCAATTTTGATTTCATGTTGATTTTGAGACCAATTTCTATTTGGATTTCCTAATTCAGTTTTAGTTAGGATTCACATTCCCAGTAACTCTAATTTTATGTTTATTTCAGGGGAGAATCACCAAGGTCTTAAACATGAAGCCTCCTGAGGTGAGATGTGGTTGCCATTTGAATGTACTTGGTTGTGCTATAATCAAATTTGATTGTAGCAATAAAGCTTTCAAATAAATTGCACTGGATTGATTATTGGATGAAGTGACACAAACATCCATTGTCTTAGATGCACGTTTATGTTTTTATTTTCTTATGTGGTTTTTTAATTATGTTTTTGTTTATAGATTCTGGCAATGATTGAGGAAGCGGCAGGTACCAGAATGTATGAGTGCAAGAAGATCAGTGCTCAGAAAACTATTGAAAAAAAAGATGCCAAGCTCAAAGAGATTCAGACTGTATGTACATTTATTTAGATATTCATTTTTATTTAAATGACCCAACAATTGGAATGATATCTCAGATATCATCTGTATATGTTTCTGTTTGTGTGAGATAGATCCTGGATGAGGAGATCACGCCTGCTATGGAGAAACTGAAGGAGGTATGTTTTTTTTTTTTTAAAGAATGCAAAAGAATGTTCTATTTGTTCTGTGAAACCCAAAAGAATTAATAATGAATAGTAACTTTATAATTTAATGTATTATTAGATTACATATCATTATGTGTGCATATATTCGATTACAAGTCATGTATTTTTATGTTGGATTACAAATTATGTAGCATTCACATCTATATAGATAATGAATAAATAATAAATAAATGAAATGTATAGGCTAATTAATAAATAATGTAATCTAAAGGCTATGCATTACTCTGTGCCTCTGTTTCTTTGTGCTGCTGACCTGTATTTCTGTATTGAAGCTTTCTAACACCTTCAGTTCCTTACTATGGACAAAGTACATATAACATGTGCAATATATACTTATCGTTTTTTGTCATATCCTATCCTTCACCCTTGCTGCTTAGGAACGTGCATCCTACCTGGAGTACCAGAAGCTCATGCGTGAGATCGAGCACTTGAGTCGACTGTATGTGGCGTACTTATTCGTGTGCGCCGAGGAAACCAAACTGAAGTCTACTGAAGAACTGCAAGAGATGCAGAGCTCCATCGCACAACTGCAGGAGAACATGAGACAGAACGAGGCCAAAGTGAAGGAGCTGAGCGCGGAGATACAGGAGTTGGAGCGCAGGAGGGACAAGGTGAGCAGCAGAGCAGACAGTCAGGGTTACGCTGATCTGAAAATGGGAGCAACAAGCATTAGTATATTCTTATATTATTAGTATATAAGAAAAATATCCATATTTAAAACTTTATCAAGTAAAGTTACAGCCGATCACCTTCCGTGGAAAAGTGTTGAAATTTCCTTCTCGCAATTCAAGATGCGTACGTGACGTCTGACGAGTGACGGTTGGCCGAAACTTTACTTTATAAAGTTTTATATATGGATATTTTTCTTACACAAACGCATCGATTCACTTCAGAAGGCCTTTATTAACACCCCAGAGCCGCGTGGAGTATGTTATTTGATGTACAGAGGCACTTTTTATGGACTGCAAAAACAGAGCAACTATTACTGCTATTATAATGCTTGGATTAGCCTGGACTTTTTAAATATAACTCAGATTTTATTCGTCTGAAAGAAGAATGTCATATACACCTAGGATGACTTGAGGGTGAGTAAATCATGGGATAATTTTCGTTTTTGGGTGAACTATCCCTTTAAATGATGTTTGCGCTTTCAAATGTGCACTTCAAATGATCAATGCAATCAATCACAGTTCTAATCGCAAGAAAGCATGTCAAAATGACTATTCCCAATCCCAAACAAAATGTTTGGCTCATCGAAAAAATTTAATTCTGCATTTATTCACTTTCATGTTGTTTTTGTGCGTCACGCAAGCATTTGAATGTCTGTGTTTACTTCAGTATATGCACTTTGTAAAGCCGTCGTGTTTCTTCAGAAGACTAGGGTTTGGGTTAGACCACTCAATTGATTCATTTATTTTTACAATGCCTTTATGCCTTTTTTTGTTGTTGATCTTTTGAAGTTTTAGAGGAATGGACTTTAAATGGAGGGACAGAAATCTCTTCGGTTTCAAAAATACCGTAATTTGTGTTTGGTAGTTGAACAAAAATCTTAAAGGTTTGAAACAACATGAGGGTGAGTACATGATGACAGAATTGACCTATCGGTAAGCCCCTCCCCTCGAACGCAGATGAGCCAATAGCAGTTGAGTATCAGTTGCGCTGGGACCGGAACTCTGACATCTTTAGGTGTCAGCGCCATAGAGAAACATTGAAAAATTCGAAGCTCTCATCGGTTTGATGGTGTTTATGCTACAAAAATGCTAAAATGTCGTGCCTGAGGTACTGTAACACTGATTCCAGGTATCCTGAGAGGATTTTCAGTTTGTCATACTCTCGTTAAGTTACGATTAAAGTCCCTGCTAACATACAAACCGTAATAACTAACTGTTCTCACGTCATGTAACTTAAAGGTCCTGTTCTTCGTGATCCCATTTTTCAAACTTTAGTTAGTGTGTAATGTTGCTGTTAGAGCATAAATAATACCTGTAAAATGATAAAGCTCAAAGTTCAATGCCAAGCGAGATATTTTATTTGACAGAAGTTCCCTTTCAAAGCCTACAGCGAACGGCCGGTCTGGACTACATCCTGGTACTTCCTGCTTTAATTACGTCAGTAGAGCAGTTTGTTGACTAACCTCCGCCCACAAGAATGCGTGAAAAAGGGGGCGTGGTCTTGTTGCTCCCTCGTGGAGAAGAGGAAGTGTTGCGTTCGGTTCGGTTCGGTTCGGTTGCGTTTGTCGCCATGTCGTTCAGACGCTGTTATTTTCATCCCGGAGTCAAATCACCTCTGTTTGGCCTTCAGGGGCTGTAGTTTGAGCGCGTTCATCTCCCCGTTATGGTAAGAGGCGTGACCTTTCCGGGCAACGCGTGTAAGCTGCTGTCGAATCACAACACGGGAACCGCTGGCACAATCAGAACTCCTTACGTATTTCTGAAGGAGGGACTTCATAGAACGAGGAAATTCTCAGGCCGTTTTTAGGACAGTGAAAACAGCGGTATACAGATAAGTAAATTGTGTGAAAAATACTGTGTTTTTTTACACATGAAACATGAACACATGTTATATTGCACACTGTAAACACAATCAAAGCTTCAAAAAAAACACGAAAAACGGGACCTTTAACACTGTAAGTTAGGTCAAAAACACGAAGGTCTACATTTCAGTGCCTCTCCATATTAAACTGGTTATATGTAAATTAATTTAATTTTAGATATGTTTAAGGTCCACATTATCTGTCCTACTAAGGAGGACTCCTATTTTGATGGGTATTATAGTCTACGGGTAACGTAGTGAAAGGAAGAGCTTGCACGCAGTTTATCGGAGTTGTTTTGCAGATGCAAAGTTTGCCAGTTATTAACTGCACCCTCGAAAAGGCATACGGTCTGTGTATATGTTTGTTTACTGTTAGTTGTATGAGTGTTTTTGTGTAATTTGCTCTGTATGTTAATGGTAATGCAACAGAGCGAGATAGTTTGTGAATGAGACGTTAATGCAGTAGGCTACGTTAGCGCACTTCTTATGCTTTGTTTGTTCAGCTCTTACCATGATTTTTTTGGAGTGAAAAAGGACATAATAAACTTGATAAACCTTCAGTAAAGTTTGGCCATCATTCAGACGGGATATACGCTACATTCTGTGTCCAAAAACATCTTGGGATAAGGTTTGCACACTGACAGCTGTCATTGTAAGATATAGCAACTCTGTTTGTTTGTCCGAGTTAGCAACAGTAAGTTAACCAAGGGGGGCGGGGCTTACCGATAGGTCAATTGACATTTTTGGGTGAATGATACAGTATACCTTATAAATACAGTAAGGTGAGCCTTGGATAAACCTAACTGTATACTAACTATATTGCAAATCAATACATATCGCATTTTGTTATCTCGATATAACGATCGTTACACTATTAATTTGATCTGGCTGTATTGTGTTATAAATGTTACTGCAGCTTCATCTGCTGTGTAGCTTTTGCAGAGTGAAGATGGATTAACTGTTGTGTGTGGAGAGGAAAACTAATTTATTGGGAATGATTTGTGGTCCAAATGAAACGCATTCAAGGACCACAGTCCGTTAAATGGTGTGGTGACCTGTGTTTTAAACAGGTAGGCTTTCTTTTACCTGAACAGGTTTGGTAATTGAGTATTTGTCCTGTGGAGACTGAAGGTCTGTAATAGAGGGTGAGATGGTGGGTAATGGACTGGCAAAAAGTATTAAATTCTTAGTACGGGAAAAGATTTTTGAATATTTTATGATGCAAATTGATATCTGTTAGAAAAGTGTGCGGTTGATTGATTGAATATTTCTGTCTCCTGTTGTATTCCATTAGCATGTCTCATATCTGTGTCTGTCTCTCTAGGAGGTTGGGGGGGTGTTGAGGACTCTGGAAGAGACCCTGTCTGAAGCGCAGAGAGTGGACACAAAGGCCCAAAGCGCTCTTGACCTGAAGAAGCAAAATCTGAAAGATGAGACCAAGAAGAGAAAAGAGCTGGTCAAAAACATGGAGGAGGTAAAAATAATTTGTATAATACTGGCGAAAATGTATGCAATTCAAATGATTACAAAATAGATTGAATCAAAATGAAAACAAACTAATAAAATAAAAGTAAAGATTGTGATATACATCAAGATATTGCCAGAAATCAATGTTGTTGTTTTTTAATGTAAATTATTTAAATGTTAACTTTCTTTGAACTAGGATAAAAAGATGATGTCGGCTAAAGAAGTGGAGGTTGCCAAAGCGCTGGAGCGACTGAAGGCCGTGCAAGAGGAGGGGCAGAAGGATGCAGAAGCGCTGGAGGTGGCTCAGCAGCATTTTAAGGCAGTGTCAGCTGGTCTCTCTGCCAATGAGGATGGAGCTGAAGCCACTCTTAGTGGCCAGATGATGACCTGCAAGAATGACATAAGTAAAGCTGAGACAGAGGCCAAACAGGTGACCGTTTTGGCCTTTTAAAGACTGTCAACAAGTCCAGTAGTCACAGTGATGCGGGAATGTTTGTTTACTATATACTTCAAAATATTCATTCACTGTACATGCTGTATTATTACTCTGATTAATAATGTCCCAAAATGTTTTAATATTTTTGAAAATAATATACTTTTATAATATTTATACTTTTAATGCTCACCAAGGTTGCAATTATTTGATCAAAAATACAATAACTTGCACTATAATAACAGTAATATTGATTTGTAAATATTCTATTTTTAATATATTTAACAATGTGTATTCCTTTGATGACAGCTGAATTTTCAGCATCATTACTCCAGTATTCATTGTCACATTATCCTTCAGAAATCATTCTAATATGCTGATTTACTGCTCAAGAAATATTTGCTATTATTAATGTTGAAAACAGTTGCTGCTTAATATTTTTGTAGAAACTATGATTCATTTTTTCTGCATTTTTTGATGAATAGAAAGTTCTAAAGAACAACATTTATTTGAAATAGAAATCTGTAACATTATAATAAATTTTTTTACTTTCACCTTTGATCATTTTAATGCATCCTTGCAGAATAATTTTAATTATTTTCTTTAAAAAATCTTAATACCCTAAAGCTTTTGATAAATTGTGTATATTATATTATTTAAAAAAGAATATTTGAAAAGTGATTGTTAGTGTCTCTGTTCTGTGTTTTAGGCTCAGATGAAACTGAAACACGCCCAGCAGGAGCTGAAGTCTAAGCAGGCTCAGGTCAAGAAGATGGACAGTGGCTACAAAAAAGACCAGGACACATTTGAGGCTGTGAACAAATGCATAGAAAAACTACAAGCTGAAATGAAGAAACTTAACTATGAGGGTACTAAAAACATGTTGAGTGTGATTGTAGTTGAATTAGGTGCAGTTAATTCAAGCCTAATTTTTAACTGATAAAGAAAATAAATGGGGAGGGAAAGCTGAATGTGAATTGTAAACTCAGATTCAATTCAGATGTTATTTAATTCATAACGTAAGTATTAATTTTTTTTTTTTAAGTCTAAAACGTTTTTTAATAAGCAGATTGACTTGTATGTTCAGACGGACGTGAGGAGGGTCTGTTGGAGCAGAAGAGGCAGTTTTCACGGGACGTCAATCAGCTCAGAGAAACCTACGAGTCCCTCATGGGGCAATTCCCGAACCTGCGCTTCGAGTACACGTGAGAACATGCAGGCCGTTTTCATTTAGACTCGTTGCTTAAGTGTCATCCATACACTAACAATTACAACAGTGAATCTAATGGTACTGTGTGTGTATGTAGGGACCCAGAGAGGAGCTGGGACCGCAGTAAGGTGAAGGGTTTGGTGGCAAATCTTTTCACTGTAACTGATGTGTCAAACGCTACAGCCCTGGAGGTGGTTGCAGGTGGTCGACTCTATAATGTAGTGGTCGACAACGAGGTTAGTTTTCCTTTAAGAAGCACATGGGCGTAGCTATTGATTCGATTTGTTTGTCATATACTACAATTTAAAAGTTTGGGTTTATATATATATATATATAATATATTAGGGCTGTACAATTAATCGAAAAATAACCGAAACCGACATTCAGAATCTCTAACCGACATATTTTTCCCATGTCGGTTATTTCGGTTTTCTCGTGACTCCGCCCCGTCAGTCACATCAAGTGCAGTTTGCAGGCACACAGAGATGCAGGAGCAGTTATCTGTGTTTATAGATGTCCAGAATCACTATAGTAGCTGCATGTTTTACAGTTTATACAGGTCAGTTAATTGCTGTTCTTATAGTCTATACGCGCTGCCACCGACACACACAGACGGCGCGCGCAAGCCCCGAAGCCGCTTTCACTTTCGTGCTCATAAAGTTTGTCAAGTATGCGTTTAAGGCTTGCCAGTTTCAACATTTAAAGCGATTGTGCGCTATTCAAAAACAACAATACGTATCCGTTCAGTGTTCAGCTTCTTTCTGTGACACAGAGAGCCGAGCCGTATCGCTTCTCTGACAACACGCGCGCGCGCCCTGAAGGCAGATCTTTCACCTGCGTCACGTGAAGATCGCGTGCAGAGAGCAGCGCAGAAACGCAGTGTAAACGCTGTCCTGTGACTAAAGTAAAGGCATACATTTTAATACCTTTGCAGTAAGTACACACCACAGCTTACTAATGAATAGAGACGGTATGAGTAATTCACACACACCATCACTCTCTCATTGATGCATTCAAATAAATGTAATGTAGGCCTACAGTGTTAATTTATCTGTATCTGATGTACAACAAACAGAAATCTGCCCTATAGACAATAACTGCTGAAAGTGAACCGTTTCCTTCAAGTATTTTAAAATCACAAAGAAATGCACTTTTTCATTAGAAAAAAAAATTCCACCTTTTAATAGTAGAAAATATTTACAGTACAAACCTTATCAGGAACTTACTCAAAAACCTTATGATGGCGAAAAAAAAAAAAAAGCAAAATAATCGTTCATTAATCGTAATCGAGGTCAGATGTTCAATTAATAGAGGTTTTTATTTTTGGTCAAATCGTTACAGCCCTAATATATATATGTCCATATAATCATATAATAATGCTTTTATTCGGCAAGGATACATTCAACTGATCAAAGTGGCACTAAAGACGTTTATAATGTTACAAAAGATTTCTGTTTGATATAAATGCAGTTTGAACCGTATTCATCAAAGAATCCTGAAACATGTATTATGGTTTCCGCAAAAAAATAAGCAGTACAACTGTTCTCAACATTGATGATAATAATAAATGTTTCTTGAGCACCAAATCAGTACATTACAATGTCTGAAGGATCATGTGACACTGAAGACAAGAGTAATGGCTGCTGAACATTAAGATTTGCATCACAGGAATAAATTACAGTTTAAAAATATATACATTTAAAACGGTTATTATGATAATTCACACGTATGATTTATTTTTAATGTACACTACCAGTCAAAAGTTTGGAAACATTAGGGTTTTTGAAAGTAGTCTCTTAATCTCACCAAGGCTGCATTTATTTGATCAAAAATACAGCAAAAACAGTATTATTGTGAAATATTTTTACAATTTAAAATTAACTTTTTTTTCTATTGGAATGTATTTTAATGCAATTTATTTCTTTGATTCAAAGCTGAATTTTCAGCATCATTACTCCAGTCTTTAGAGTCACATGATACTTCAGAAATCATTCTAATATGCCGATTTGCTGCTCAAGAAACATTTATGATTATTATCAATGTTGAAAACAGTTGTGTAAAAATTTTTTTTTCAGGATTATTTAATGAATAGGAAGTTCAAATGAACAGTATTTGTCTGTAACATAAAGCTTTTATTATATGTCTATACTGTCACTTGATCAATATAAATAAATACATTCTTACAGACCCAAAACTTTTGAACGGTTGTACAATGTTACAAAAGCTTTCTATTTCAGATAAATATTGTTCTTTTGAACTTTCTATTCATCAAAGAATCTTAAAAAATCTTTTTACACAACTGCTGTGTTTTTGATCAAATAAATGCAGCCTTGGTGAGATTAAGAGACTACTTTCAAAAACAAAAAAAACCTTAATGTTTCCAAACTTTTGACTGGTAGTGTATATTAAATTAAATAAATGTAGCCTTGGTGAGCATAAGAGACTTCTTTCAAAAGCATTTTTACAAATCTTATAGACTGCACTTTTGAATGGTAGTTTGTCATTATCTAGCAAAATTATGTTTTGATTTTAAACTTGGCTATTTGCAGGTTACTGGAAAAAAGCTCCTGGAAAAGGGTGAACTGAGACGCAGATACACCATCATTCCTCTAAACAAAATCTCTGCACGTACCCTCAATGATAACGTAGTGCGCGCTGCCAAAAACTTGGTGAGTGCTCTGCTATTGAGCTGTTGTTGATTTGATTATGATTTGTTTGAAATATTCTCAGCTGGATTTTTTTTTTAATGAAAGGAAACCCTTTTGTTCTGTGTGGCAGGTTGGGCCAGATAACGTGCACACGGCTCTGTCACTGGTAGGTTATGAATCGGAGCTGAGGAAGGCCATGGAGTATGTTTTTGGCACTACGCTGGTTTGTGACAGTTTGGACAATGCTAAAAGAGTTGCCTTTGACAAAAGTGTGAGCACCAAAACCGTTACGCTTGGAGGAGACGTGTTTGATCCTCAGGGAACATTAACAGGAGGTTTGTATGTGTGTAACTGTCTATAACTGCATGAGATACAGACCCTCACAAAAGTATTCAGACCTGTTATAGCTCAAACTATTTGTTCTGGGATATCATTTTACGAAATTTTCAAATGACCATAAATCTTAACTTTTTCCTCTTAACTTTGATGAGAATTTTGGGGGAGTAAGCGCTAATTGTCATGAAAATATATGTAAAGTCCTAAATCCATTCCTAAAGTTTTCCTACATTTTCCAAGAATAAGCTTCTTGAATATTTTTCTTCTTCTTTTGATATGGAGGCAATTATGACCTGTATTTTGATATACTATTATAGTATTTTTTCTCCTATTGGCTTATATGTGAATATTTTCTGTTTTTAATTTTTGTTTAAAACTTTAATATATTTTTTGTAATATTAGTACTTCAACTTAAATTTCAGTTATTTACCAAGGCAACACTTCTATAATTTTTTTCCATCTATTATGTTTTTTTTTTGTTTTTTTTCAGCTTTATTTCAATTATCAAAACGGTTTTTAATAGTTTTAGTTTATCGACAACACTGATTATGACCTTTTGTTGATGTGTTTTGTGAGATTCACCCTTGAGAATTAAATTCTAAGTAGAGTTTTATAGTTCAGTAGGTGGAATTTTTGGCTCTGTTTTATGCTTTTGGCAGATCATTTATTAAATGATTAGCTAATCTTACATTTGATCACTTTATGCATACCCTGGGAATTAACCCTTGAGCTACAGGATTGCTCAAAGATGCCTCTTTGCTCTCATTAAACTGTATAATGTAAACGTCACCATTACACTGGCTCTCCATTCTTTCTGGTTATCACTTTCGGCATCAGCCATTGAAAAGCCTATATTGGTGGACCACTATTTACAAATAGAATAATAATAATACCTGTGGGGTTTTTATCCAGGAGACAGATTAGTTTACAGTCTGAATGCATTTCCAAGGCATAGTAGAACATGGTGTTTTTAATAACTTGTGTGTCTGTGTAGGTGCACGTGCTCAGACGGCCTCCGTCCTGTCTAAACTGGCTGAGGTGAAGGACATCCAGGACAGTCTGAGGTCTAAAGAGGCAGAACTCACCGCAGTGGAGTCTGAGCTCAGCAGCCTCAAGGGCACAGCTGAGAAGTGAGTCTCTGTCCAATATATAACCTCTTAAAAATCTGACCAATCAGAACAAATGTACAAGGTGATTGGCTAAAAGGTTTAGTTTTGTTTAGTTTTTTTCTTTTGTGTTCTCCTTCAGATATCGTCAGCTCAAGCAGCAGTTAGACCTGAAGACTGAGGAGGCTCGGATCCTAGAGACCAAACTTCAGCAGAGCTCCTTTCATAAACAACAGGAGGAGCTGGAGAACCTGCGCAAGACCATCGGTACACACAAATACCTCTCTTTGCCATAATGGTGCTGAAGTCAGGGCTCTGTACAGTTACACAATAGGACCAACTGTTGGTTTCACTGTTCTTTAACCATCCTGGTGCTCCATTTCTTTAGAGGAGTGTGAGGAAACGCTACAGAAGACAAAGGAAGTTCAGAAGAAGGCGGAGGAGAAGTACAAAGTTCTGGAGAACAAGATGAAAAACGCTGAGGCCGAGAGAGAGAAAGAACTGAAAGCAGCCCAGCAGAAGCTCAACCAGGCCAAGAGTAAAGCAGATGCCTACAACAAGAGACTGAAAGAGAAACAGCAGGTACTTTGTTTACTATAGTCCTATTCGCACGGCAATTGTTTCTCATGGTGACGCAAGGTATTTTCAAGTTTATGGGGCTAGTTTGTGATTTTTATTGCTGTCTGAATCCAGTTTGTCCATGTTTTTCTTCCACCACCTGTATGAAAATTCCTAGACAAATTACATAGGTTTTTTTTTTTTTTTGGTCTTTTTTATCTACATTTTAATTGCAGTTCAAAACCACATCTCTGAGTTTACGTGAAGGGATCAATCCAAAAGACATTTTGTAAATCCTTTTTCACAGGAACAGTATGGTAACTGTTGCATTCTTTTGTAATGTGCGTTTATTATTTATATATATATTAGTGCTGGGAATCGATTAAAAAAAATAAACTAATTAATCACATTTTTTTCAGTAATTAAAGGTAGGGAAGGTAGGATTTGGTTAAAAAACTTTTTTTCCAAATTTGTTTAAATTTTCTTTATATATCAATACATAATTAAAATGTAAGTACTCTGAAAAAGAAAGTATGAAAATTGAGTGCCTGTAGACAGGGGCGCCGCTAACAATTTTGGGCCCTATGAAAGAATTTGATGTTGGGCCCTCTACCACACCAACCTAGCTATCCAAAATCTTTGTCTGCAATTTAATAATACTGACCAATTAAGCTCCGCTCGCTCAACCCAGAATGCCCCAATTGGCTGAAACATTGATTAAAATTAAGATACAGTTTATACAAAACAAAACTTCACAATCATGTCTGATCAACTCCATTCATCTTATGATGTGTCCTATCTCATGCTGTTCACTTTTCATAATCGACATAGATTGACAGATTGACAACATAGACATAAAAAACAACATTATAATATTAAAACATAAATATAAAAATAAATACCTTAATGGCTGCAACAATTATAGCACAGAGAAATTTCATGTCGGAGTGGGATATGTGTGAACGTAGTTTTACCGGTGAGCATGAGTGGAGCGTTTTGCTGGATTTTGCCGGAAATGGCATCATTTTTATATATTTGTAACTCTTTGGTAGATTATACATTTATAATACATTACTACTAGTACTGTTACTACTAATAAAACTGATCTATGGGGGCCCCAAAAGTGTCTGGGCCCTTAGAATCGTCCTAACTTTCCCCCCCTTAGCGGCGCCCCTGAACGCTAGGCAAAAATGGATATAAAAACGGACGCGTTATTTGCGTTAAATATTTTTAATGCGTTAAGCTGAAATTAATTGCACTCGTTAACTCGTTAATTTGCCCAGCCCTAAAATATGCAAACATATATATATATATATATATATATATATATATATATATATATATATATATATATATATATATATATATATATATATATATATATATATATATATATATATATATATATATATATATAATATATACACATACAGTGAGTGAGAGCTGATATAAAAACAATCATGCAAACTTTCGAAATGGGCCATTTATTTTGGTAGCAACAGATGCAATACAATTTTAATTTATATCAATATCAATTGTATATAGTGCATATTTTAAGTCTTGCACAACAAATAATTTCACTAGTCGACAAAGTAGCCAGGTTTTTTATGGGTATTTGCGATTATTTTTTTTATGTAAATAAGAGGTTGCTAACTTATTTCTGTTACCTTCTTAAAATTACATCCATCTGTAGGAGAGAGAAAAAAGCAAGATAAACAAAAAACATTTAAACCATAGTGTCCTTATTTTATTATTAAATATGATATTTACATCAATATTATCATTACATTTCAATATTATTTTCCGAATTATTACTTTTTTTGTCAAGTTACTCTTATTTATGTAGCGCTTTATACAATACAGAATGTTTCAAAACAGCTTTACAGTAGCTATGTTTGCATCCGAAGCATTGTGAATTTAACATTGGAATAATTGGAATATTGCATTAAGAATTTCCAAATAAAACACCGTTTCCATCCAATGAGCTGAAGAGAACAAAATCGTCACTTTCTGATAAACTGCCTCTAAATATCACTAAGAAAATTGAAAGTTGTAGCAGTAGGAGAAGCCACTGTATTTAATAATTTTGTATATAATAAATTTGCTTAGCATTCAGACGAAACGCAATAAAGCTATCTTGCTTTTAGAGGCGGATACCTGCTCTTTGGGAACGCAGTTCTGAGAAGTAATTGAACCTCTTTGACGACAGACTTTGCTCAGGTATTTCAGAACAACCAAAACAGCATTTCAGATGCTGTGCAACGAGATCGGTCTGCTGGTTGGTCCGGTTATGCAGTCCTATTGCAAAATCTTTTTTAATGCATCAAGGAATGTATTCTGTAAATGTGTTTCCATAGTAGTTTATGTGCATGTTTTATCGGATAAAAAGTTTATCCGACTCAATTGAGCACATACGTTTTTTTATGCACATTTTTAAAAAATCGGATATCCCAAAATGCACATAAAAATAGTTGGATGGAACTGCTAGTAATAAACGGGAAAGTAATGATTCAATGATACAAACAAACTTCAATTCTGCTGTAAAGCAGCTCTAGAAAGACAATAGTAAACAGTCATTATTCAGGTGAAATCAGTTCAGTTTAACTGTGTAAAGCTCATCATTATGGAATGAGTTGAATTCATCTATAAAGTAGCTGTTATCATTCAGCTCAGTTCAGTTCTCATCCAATAGTTTCAGTGTAGTCAAGTCAATAATATTAATATTAAGTTATGTTTTACACTAACCACATGAGAAGTGCATTTTTAGGTTTGTAGGATCACAGAACTCACTCCTCCACTGTGAATAAATTTGAACGCATGAGTAGGGTTGGGTGCCGAAACCCTATCTAACCTATTTGTAACCAGACCGAATCAGAACGCAGATTTCGGTGCCACTTAAATTCAAACATGCTTTCACACTTTGGCTGTCGCCAAGCATATCACAACTATTCAGTGTTTTCAACCACATGTTTATTTTAGGTTTCAGACACTTACTAGCCTGGGAAAACCCAGACAACTTCCGGCAAATTTAGATTTGCTCTGCAAGTAGTCTGGCAAAGAGCCCATTCAAACCCATTTCTAAACCCTAGAAATCGCGGCACCAATTAGAAACGTTGGGGCGGGCTTTACACGATGACGACAGCGCAGCGACGTTGAAGCAGATTTGCCGCTGCTGTGGAGCATCACTCGTTCGAATCAGCTATCGCGTCTGTTTTAAGCGATTTAAACTTTTCCTTTTCGTTAAAACCCGAGCAAAGAACAACACTCGAAGCCTTCATATCTAAAAAAGATGTTATCGCTGTCTTACCGACTGGATTCGGCAAAAGTCTGATACCAGCTTGGCCCTTTGGTGGCTAAACGAATGGGTCTTAGCGAGAGCCCTCTGGTAGTGTTAATGTTTTTGCGTGAATGTAGTTGTTTAAAGCTCAAATATGTGGTTTATTTATAAAGAGAGCGCCTTTTTTAAAATGTTATTTGCCGTTTTCGGAGTTGTGAGCGCCAGTGGTTCAGCGGCGCTCAATTGATCATTGAGCCCGCCGAGAGGCGCCTTTCCTCGGCCAGTCCTTCTGCCGTCTGCCGCTGGCTCTGATGTCCCTGTAGTGGTTAAACCGTCTCGTCTTGTGTAGATCTAACGGCTGATCTTTGCTCTCATTAATCTATAATTTGTTCCTAGACAGATCGTTTTGTCTGAGGGCAAAGTGAAGTTTCATAACTTTATATTTTTAAGATATTAAACTTTACCATTGTAGTCTCCTAGCGCTGACTTTGACTGAATTGCTTTATTTATTGTATAGCTTCTTATACCTTTTACTTATACTTTTATGATTGCTATGGATGATCACACATAAACTGACATTTAACAAAAAGAGACTGGGTTGTGTTTTGTGTCATATTTAATTTATTACAGTGAGATAATCATAGCCTATATTGTGTGTGTGTGTGTGTGTGTGTGTGTGTGTGTGTGTGTGTGTGTGTGTGTGTGTGTGTTTTTAAATGTAAACGAAAAGAGGCTGGGTTTTTTATATTTCGTTTTGTTATAAACATGCATTGAAGATAATATGCATTGCCTGCACTACATATACAAATATATACTGAGTGATACTGTCAAGAACGCTGCTTGTCCATTAGCAGACTAGGCGGACTAGTTTCCTCCCGTCCTCGGGAGTTCGTTCTCCGGAGTCAAACTTGGTAAGTCACGGAAGCGAGTCAGAAGTTTGCGTACGAAATATGTCATAAAAAACACCACTGCCTCATTTCATAAAAAAAAATAATAATAATTAAACATAATAATAGCCACACGAATGTGGTTCAGGCAACGCATAGCTAGGCCTACATTGATTATCTTATATATTATTTATAATAAAACGAAGTATAAAACACCATGCCTCTTTTCGTTTACATTTTAAAAATAATATATTAAACATTAATATGTGGTTTAGGTAAAGTGACCAGATTTCTGAAATGGAAACCGGGGACATTTCCTATTTGAGAACACAAGTACAGACAAGAACGCATATGAGAAACGGCCAGAGTCTCAGATGTTTCTCCGTCGCTCTGCATACGTCATCTCCCTCATCGCTCTGATTGGTTTTAGGTCTATCCAATTGCGCCGAGAGGCATTTGAGCGACGCCCGTTGGTGACGCCCCTTTGGAAATGATTTGTCTATGAAGCTTTGCCAGACCATAACTCAATTACTACTGAGAATGGTCTGGTTTTAACCAGGCTAGACACTTACAGTAAGTACTAGCAAAAAATACATTTATAGTTTGTAAAATATCCACTGATGGTCTATGGAAGCGGCAATAACAATCCTTTCAGTTATACTTTGACTTCGTGTTTTATTCATATCAGATACGCATTATATGCATAGTTAACTATATAGTTTACTCTATTCTTCTCCCAGTTCACCGGTCACTTACTTTCATGTATTTCGTGAGATGTGGATGAATTGACGTGTTGTAAATTCTCTCAGGCGCAAACTAACATGGCGGCGCCCATCATGCATTATAGATCAACTAACATCATCATTATAAAGGGTTTTAAATGACAAAACACATTCATTTGCACATGAAAAGGTTTTTGAATATTTTTGATAAAAAAGGAAAAACTAAATAAAAGCGATATCTGTCATACAGCACTATTGTGGCTGTGGTGTCTTACGTGAGAAGCATGACGGCATGGAAATAAGGCAATGTTCTAATATTTAGCCAGAGAAGGCAACAGGTTTTACAGTGAATTTATGTAAATGTGTTGTTGTGTTTTGTATTTATATTTATATATTTAAGTATACTTTAACCTTTTAATAAATTGTTCAGTTTAAAGAATGTTTTTAAATAAAAAGCCATTGTTTAAATGTCATCCACCGTCGTTTTTAGGCTCCGGTACTGTTTTTAAAAGTAACGATTTGGCAACGGTATCGCAAAAAAAACCCCAACCAAACCCTATGCATGAGTTTTATTGCTGAGGAGCCATGCAAAAAGCCCATGAGAAACAATTATTGTCTGAATAGGGATTGTGACACACACAAAAAACATTTAGGAGCAGAATTTTGATCACTGAAATGTATTTTAGATCTAATCTGGGTTTGTTTTATTTGTCGTGCATCAGGTTCCTGATGGTCATGGAAAACCTAGAACCATCAGGGATGTTTTTTTCTGTAGCCCATGAAATTCAAGTTGCTCTTTGTAAGTTCAGTCTCTAAAAATTTTAGTAATCCTGAATGACTGCAGAAGTTGTGAGGATTCATGGGTCAAAAGGTGTGGAAATTCTGTGGTTTAAACCGACTCATTGTGTTTCAGGTGTTGAGACTTTTTTTTTACTTTTTCTTTCTTCTGTAGGAGGCAGATGCAGTAGCTCTGGAGTTGGAGGAGCTGAAGAGAGAACAGGCTGGATATGAACAGCAGATTCAAGCTGTAGATGAAGCTCTCAAAGCCATTCAGGAGCAGATCAACACAATGTCCACAGAGGTTTTGGCCAGTAAGGTAAAGATATAACTACAGTTGCCTTACAAAGATGCCCCTTAAAGGTTATGCATTTCATTTCTGTGCCATATATGTTAACTCACACTTTGTATGTTTAGGAAGCAGTGCGTGTGGCGCAGGAGCAGCTGTCCCAGCAGAAGGAGGTGATTCTGGGACAGGAGAAGGAGATTAAAGGAAAGACCGGAGAAGCAAACCGCCTCAGAGAACAAAACAATGACGCCCAGCTCAAAATCAAAGAGCTGGAACACAATATCAGCAAACACAAGAAAGACAGCGCTGATGCCACAGCCAAGGTCAGAGGAAGTGAATGATACCAACAGAGACTAGTGTGTTGCTGATTAGATTGAATGTAATGTTTGCGTGTGTCCAGGTGGCCCGCATGCTAGCTGAGAATGACTGGATTTCCTCTGAGAAGCATCTCTTCGGTCAGCCTAACACTGCCTACGATTTCAAGACCAACAATCCCAAAGAGGCTGGACAGAGGTTGAAGAGACTCGAGGAGACCAAAGACAAGCTGGAGAGAAACGTCAACCGCAGAGCCATGAACATGCTCAGTGAGGCTGAGGACAGGGTATGACATTTGACCTCTTTAGTGACTGCTGTAAAAGATGCTATATATACTATAACAAATACAATTTTTTGAAAGAAGTCTTGTATGCTCACAAGCCTGCATTTATTTGTGTAGCCTGTGAAATATTACAATTTAAAACAACTTTTTTTATTTCAGTATATTTTAAATGTAATTTATTTATTTGATGGCAAAGCTTAATTTTCAGTATTATTATTACTATTATTTTTATTAGGGCCAAGCACCGAAGGTAGGCACCTATTGTAATTGTTGGCGTTAATATTATTATTATTATTATTATTCTGCTTTAGGAGTCTATGGCAGCCCATAGAACCGCTTGTGGGAAAGTTATGAACTTTGGCGCACCGACAGAGGACAGTCCAAACATTCACCATGGCAAATTTGGAGTCTCTAACTTAATCCCTTTAGCGCCACCACCTGTCCAAAGTTTGACTTAAGTTTGTGCTAAAAACTTTTGAACCGTAAGGGCTAGAAACAAAACAAACAAAAATCCTTTGATTCCTTTGCTTAAGAAGATTCGACATCATATGATCTAATTTTTTTTTGCTTATAACTTCTGAATGGTTTGCCCAAAAATCTTGTTATATTCGGGGCTGCATGCCGAGTTGAATGATATTTAATTTGTCCATATCGGCCATTTTGGCCATCAGACATTTTGAATTTTTGTAGTAAAATGCTGTATTTGTATGAATGAATTAGCTATCTTTATGAAACTGTATGAGTCATCGGCATGACTACCCGAAAGGAGCCAGAGAAGTTTCAAGCCAGTGCCACCTAGTGGTAAAATCAAATATTCACCTTATAAGTTTGTGTTTTGTTTACTTATTTTCACGGGAGTCATATCCTTAGATTCCTGAATCCTTGCAGAGTCCAGTGATACCAAACATGCTAGGTTTTTTAGCATTTAAACCACTTTCGTGAAAATCTTTGAAACCGTTAGTCCGATCAAGACGAAACCACTGTAGGACAATCGGAATCATAGCAGGTTGACAATATGCTTAAGGCCAAATGTCAGTTTTAGGGCTGGACCAGACTATTCGTTCGGCGAGTTGTATTTTCAATTTTGGGATTTGAATATTTTTTTTTTTTTCCCTCCACTTTTTTTTCTCGCACACCTGGCATCCCCCTCAAAAACGGTTCTCATTTGTGCTTGAATATGTTTACCCTATAAATTCTGGCAAATTTTTTTTTTTTTTTTTTTTTTTTACAATTATCTTATAGTCTAGCCGTTTTTAATAGGATGGACAGTTGAATAGAAACCCAACCTCGTTATACTTAATAAACATATTTCCTTCTTAGCCTAAGTGTTCCCTGCAACTGGAGAATATTCTCTGTCTAGAGTGCACAACTGCATGAGCTTATATGGAAGCAGCGCATGCCTGGACTTGTTTTTTGGGTTAAGCTGTGTTCGTTTGACATTGTGGAAAATATAAAATAATTGAATCAAAATGTATTAGTCTTTTCACCCGTTAGGGATGTGACGGTGAGAATTTTCCCTCTCACCGTCACATTACGGTGCCGCAGTGGGCTATTGATGTAACCGGTGTAATGCCTATCGCAGCAAGCCTATTACCCGTTATTATCAATCTATATGAACCTACTCTGAAGTATAGTAGCTTGTCACTGGGACATAGCAGACCTGTGGGTTTTGAATCACTTGTGTAGTGTCTGTTCTCGGAGCATATAAGCCCTACCCGTGTGAGGCGCGCCGTTTTTCGAGATGCCTGCGTTTATTAGAGAGAAGAATATGTTCAGCCCGTTCCCTCCGAAGCTTTGAATATTCAGTGTTGATTACTACCGAAGCTTAAAAAAATGGTATTCGGACCAGCCGTACAAAATTTAGATAGCAAGTGGCAATATGCTCATAAATACAAATCCTAAACAAAATGATATTTTCACCAAATTTGACACTTGGTGGCACTATAATTCAACAAAACATGAATTTGGCTCTATACAACTCCATGTATTTATGTCGGGTTTCAACCTTTTTGCTTTGTCTTCAAATGTCTTTAATCGTATAATAAATAATTGCAATTATCATTATTAATAAAAAAAAATATTAATTTTTTTTTGTCTACCTTCTTTCAGTACAATGACCTGAAGAAGAAAAAGAGAATTGTTGAGAATGATAAAGCCAAGATCCTGGAAACGATTGAAGAATTGGACCAGAAGAAGAATGAGGCACTCAATGTGGCATGGCAGAAGGTAAAATACCAACCCATGAACAATAACCTTTTACAATGAATTACAATCACAACTAGTAAGAAAAAGATCAGACAATCATGATGCATCTGGTTCAGTACAGTCTGTGTGATTGCAGGTGAACAAGGATTTTGGCTCCATATTCTCCACCTTGTTGCCTGGGGCAAATGCCCGTTTGGCTCCACCCGAGGGGCGTGGTGTCCTGGACGGGTTGGAGTTTAAAGTGGCTCTAGGGAACACCTGGAAGGAGAACTTGACAGAGCTCAGCGGGGGTCAAAGGTCAGCCTTTGCACAACTCTTTTACTAAAAGTGGCATATCGCTGCTAGAATCAATAGCCATTTTGGTTATGGCTCTCCAGGTCACCATTTCTTGGCCACAGATCCATTAGAGCATCGGATCGTGGACTGAGCCAATTACTGCATATTTCCCAGTACATGTGCTGCCCATTGATCACCTGATGCATTTGTTTCAGGTCTCTGGTGGCGCTCTCTCTAATTTTAGCTATGTTGCTGTTTAAACCCGCTCCCATTTACATCCTGGATGAAGTGGATGCCGCTCTTGATCTCTCACACACGCAAAACATCGGACAGATGCTGAGGACACACTTCACACATTCACAGGTAATACACATACTCAAAATGATAAGCTATACGTTCGTTTTCCAGCGCATCAGTAATACCTGGCTATAACAGGACTGTAACAGAAACTGATTGAGCAATTTTTTTTCTTTGCAGTTTGTGGTAGTGTCTCTGAAAGATGGAATGTTCACCAATGCAAACGTGCTCTTCAAGACCAAATTTGTGGACGGCATCTCCGCGGTCACTCGCACAGCTCAAACACACGAGGGAAAAGTTCTGGCCCAGCGCACACAGGACAAAGCGAAGGACAAACGCCACCGACAGATACTGGCCAGCTAAACACAATGTCTGGATTGCACAAATGTTTAAGCTTTTATTACTTTCAGTTGAGGAAATGAAATGGTATATTTAAAATTGTCAGTACTAAAAGCTTTTTTGGACTCATCTGATTTGTGCATCTAATGCACTCTGTAAATCACCTCTTTCCATTTACTTATTTTAAAATGCAGCTGTATTCATACACGCATCTTTTCACATTATTATTGACATTATGGAGTGTAGTTGCTATGCTACTTTTTAAACCCTGCTGTTTTTACTGAGTCTGTTTTTCCTCTCTCTGTACACTATAACCTTTCAGTATATTTGTTTATAGAATTACTTTGTGCTTTTTCAAACTTTGCAGGCTGCTTTTGTATAAATAAAATTAGTAAAAAAAAAAAAGGTTGTTACATTCAAGAAAATTGATTATCGTTTGCCTTTAAAAATAATTAGGTGTTACTTTGCTAAGAAGTGTATTTGATGTCATAGAATAGTGGTGTAATTTACACTTGTATTGTCTCTCGAGGCCTCTAAATATAACGCATACATTTTCATTTATGCAGTTATCAGCCAGATATTAAAGAGATTAAGTGGAATAAACAAGTCAGATATGTTGTAAGAGAGAAGTATGTCCTCATCTAAAGATTTCATGCCGATTTGAACAAATACACCAAAACAAAATTCACTTTATTTTTAATTTGAGGGGCACAAACTACAAAGGGTGAGATGAGACCCAGCATAACATGGCTCCTTACAAAGATTTAATTTATCCATTATGGAAAATTTATTTTCTCACATGCAAAAATGGGCAAAGACCGGTTTGAGGTTTCAATTTCATTTATGTTACAAACTTCCCTTTAATACACAATCTTTACACCACCCCTCATTCATTTAAAAAAAAAAAAAAAATCAATTTTGGATAGATCCTTGTCCCTTCTGCTCGACTTTGTCTAACCTCCTTTTCGAACAGCACTGAACGAATGAAAGCAAAAGGTTGACAATACAGACAGTTCTCAGTCAGTATCCGGATGGGAGAATTTCTTTAAACTGGAGGGGTGTTTACATAGAAAACTGCAGTAGTCACTCAACCCCTTTGAGTGTTATAATGTATATGGTGCACAAGGGCAGATCTGGCCCTGATCTTGACAAAAAAAAAACAGTTTCATGTGTATAACTGCAGCAAGCCTTTTGCTTCACAATCTCTATGATTTCCAGAGCAGAAAACAACCCCAGATGTTTGTATTCTCACACTTGCACAGACTTTAACATGGTTAAAATGGTCGGTGAAAATGGCTAATTGTAGCCGAATGTAGTCTTTGCACATTGGTTAAAGCATTAGGTCAAATACTTAATACATGGGGGAAAAAAAGGTTTATGGCCTACACAGAGCTAGTAGAGATTATGGCAAAATATGTGAACTCGGGTGTATATGACATGGCCGTGAGGATTATTACTGAAATGTACAATTGAGATCCCCAAATCAACCCTCAGCTTGTGTGTACAGGCAGGTTATTCATGGCAGGGCTTGTATTTTTCTTCTCATTGTCTGGGCTTTGTCCTTCAGGTCTGGACGGCTGTCTGTTTCCATGGTGGCTAAAGAACGCTGAAGCTGTTGCCTGCTCCTCTCAGACAGACACTCCCACTGATCACTTTCTATAAACAAAGCAGTGTGAATCTTAATAGCAAGAAGGTTTCTATCCCACTTTCATACCTGCTT
This sequence comes from Gobio gobio, assembly GCF_949357685.1. Taxonomy (NCBI): domain Eukaryota; kingdom Metazoa; phylum Chordata; class Actinopteri; order Cypriniformes; family Gobionidae; genus Gobio; species Gobio gobio. The sequence goes on from NC_137099.1 coordinate 22,687,227, forward strand.
CTCTGTCTTTTAATTCACCTTTCAGACACTGAAAATGGTCATTTCACGTGATTCATGCAAGTCAGCGCACCTCAGTATGATGCCTTATAAAGTAGCATTCATAAGCATAAGCACTGCTTTGTGTAACCGCTGTAATTCTGATTTTTCATAACCACCATCTACTGAACTGTTAGAGAGTGAATTCACATTTTCATTTGACTTTCTGCTGTTTTTGTTCAGGCAAATTATATACATACATGATCATTTATTTGGCTGAAATGTGAAATTTATCACTGTAAAGTTGTTTAAATTGTTGATTTTACAGTCTAGGATGTTACCATAGACATTGGTGCTACATAAACAACATGTAGTTCTATTCTATTATCAGATTTTCCTGATACAATTTCAACTTCTGAATTTCTTCACTGGTCCGGAGTCTGCAGGTGTGCACTTTAAAAAGTGTCTTCAAGATTTCAGGTACTTCATTTTAAATAGATGCCATGGCATGTTGTCTATATCACTACAGAAAATAATTTAGATTCACACTTGGAACATTTGAAGCATGATAAAAATGACTACCTTCAAGCCTCTTCAAAAGAAGTTCAACTACCACCAAGCCATCTGTTCTTACTGATGAATAGCTTTTGTTTTCTGTGGGAGAAAAAGAATGATTCTCATGAGCCAAGTCTGAATAAAAGGTCGATTTAAAGGGACAGTTCACCCAAAAATGAAAATTCTTCTGTGGAACATAAAAGATAATATGAGAAATGTACGTGTTGGAAATCAATGTCACAAAATAGTTTTGAACATTATTCAGTGTCTTTTTTTTGTTCAGCAGAAGACATTAAGTCATACGGGTTTGAAAAAAAAATTTCAATTTTCATTTTTGGATGAACCATCCCTTTAATGTTTAGAAGTTCATGAGAAACTCCACCTAGTGGTGATGCCAGGGCAGTGCAGGTTTCTGACAACATCTCAGTCAGAAGAGCAGCGTTCTGATGTTCCTTATCCAACAGCAACAACCTAGAACACGCACACAAACACCAGACAGTCAGTAATAAAATCTTGAATGCTGTTAAGCATTTCATTAACAACTTTACTACTTTACTCTTTCTACCTGCTGTTTTCACCCAAAAATGGTTTAAAAATACACATTTTGAAGTTTAAAAAATCATACATTTCCATTCAGACCCAGATAGCACAGGTACATCTCTAAGATGTAGGGGTGTAACGGTACACAAAACTGACGGTTTGGTACATACCTCGGTTTTGAAGCCACGGTTCGGTACAGCAGTTTTACAAAATTGCTTTTTATTTATTTTTATTAAACAGTGGTTTACTGAAAAAAATGTGTCTGTCCTTAAATGAATTAAATTATAACAAAGTTTATTGAAGATATTGCTGTAAACTATATAGGGAGCCCTTACTTGCACATTAATATTAAAGTTTAACAACAGAGCCTAAACTATTAGCCTACCGTAAATTCAATTGCTATTTATTTTTAGGTATAATAACCAACACTCAAATAACAGTACGCAAACATGTAAACTTCACATAAGGCAGTTTTTTCAATAACTTCTAAATCTAATTATAAACTAGTAATGAAATATAATCATTTATACACAGTGGCTGTCATTTTCATGACAGGTTTATTTAAACATACAAAAAATAATCAAGATATCACTAACAGGTTAAGTAGAATATAATGAATATATAGGCTAATCTAGTGCATATATTTAGTGAAAGAGTTGATTTCTCTAGTGAATACAATTGTGTGGACACTGAATGACTGCCTACGGTAACGTTTATGTTATGTTAAGTTATATTGACGTCTTTCCGCCGTTGAAACACTGATGGAGCAATTACACCACATATGATACGTGACAGTAAGTTGTAATGTATCTTCAACATACCTTCAGTATGTTCATTCATGTTAATTATTTAGGAGGAGATGATCGAGCGCGGTTGCTTGAACTAATGCGCCTATACAGTGTTCAGTCACGCCACATTAAAGGATTAGTTCACTTTTAAATAAACTTTTGCTGATAATTTACTCACCCCCATGTCGTCCAAGATGTCCATGTCTGTCTGTCTTTCTGCAGTCGAAAAGAAATTAAGGTTTTTGATGAAAACATTCCAGGATTTTTCTCCATATAATGGACTTCAATGGGCTCCAAACGGTTCAAGGTACAAATGACAGTTTCAATGCAGCTTCAAAGGGCTTTAAACAATACCAAACGATGAATAAGGGTCTTACCTAGCGAAACAATCAGTTTCTGCAAGAAACCGAGCAGTATTTATGCTATTATTTTACCTCTTATCAGACGAACGTGATCATCTCTGAGCTCAGCCATAATTTCCGCTAAGTGAGGTCAAAATATGAGCGTGGTCATAGATGTATAGGTAGATGCCTCATTAGCGCTTGCACGGAACAGTAGAATGAGGCATCTACGATCGATATATCTATGACCACGCTCGTATTTTGACCTCACTTAGCGGAAGTTATGGCGGAGCTCAGAGATGATCACGTTCGTCTGATAAGAGGTAAAATTATAGCATAAATACTGCTCGGTTTCTCGCAGAAACTGATCGTTTCGCTAGATAAGACCCTTATTCATTGACTGGTATCGTTTGCTATTGTTTAAAGCCCTTTGAAGCTGCACTGAAACTGTCATTTGGACCTTGAACCGTTTGGAGCCCATTGAAGTCCATTATATGGAGAAAAATCCTGGAATGTTTTCAAAAATATTAATTTATTTTCGACTGCAGAAAGAAAGACATGGACATCTTGGATGACATGGGGGTGAGTAAATTATCAGCAAAAGTTTATTTAAAAGTGAACAAATCCTTTAAAGAGCGTCAAAACGGCATTTATTGTTTGAATTTCGTGATAAAATGGACATGGACAGAATACTTAATATGTTTGTGTGGGAACTCAGATTGAAGTGTGTTCTGCGCTTAAAACAAGCCGACTGTTAACTGTTAACAATTGCATTCGGAAACCGTTCCGTACACACGTGCACCGAACCGGTTTGGTACAAATACGTGTACCGTTACACTCCTACTAAGAGGTCTGCGAAAGAGCGCTTCATCTAGAAAACATCTGTAGTGTGCAAACATCCGATAAACATCTCAGAAAAAGCAGTTTTACATGCATCATTTTAAACATCTTTAAGACGTTTCCTGTCAGATGTTAAATAGTCATTTAGGAAACGTCTTTGAGACATATTGCACAGGAGAAAAATACATTTGCAAATGTAAATGCAGACATCAAATAGACATCTCTGTGATGTATGTGTGCTATCAGGGGAAGTACATTTCCTTCAGGCAAGGCATCGGTTAGAAAACGTTCAAGATTTTTAGTGCGAGCACACTCTACCCCTGATAGAAGACCTTCATGGCTCGCAAGACTCCCAGTTGAACCCTCCACGTGCTCAGCTTCAGTCTATCACACATTATTCTACAAACTTCATTCTGGAACTGATCTGCAAAACAAAACGCATTCATCATACATCACTCTGCCCCTGTATGCGTGTGTTTCTAAGACTTGTAGCTGAGGCTTACTCTGTGTCTGAACGGTTTTAGGCCAGGCCTTTCCAAGCGTCTCAAATGCACACAGTAGAACTTCTGTCTCTAATTCACGAGCTTTAACATCGTCCTCATCATCCTCATGTCGCGGGGAACCGGCGTTTGCTGGCTGATTCTAAACAGAAAATAAACACACAAAATTGTATGTTTTTAAATTGGATACTGGATGCGGAGCTCCCAAAAATAACACTTTGAGGAATATTGTTACACTGTCACTCAATTGACTGAAATACCAAAGCGGAGTGGGTTAAAAAAAGAAAAAGAAGAGAGATCTACTGAGAATGTAAGGTTTACTGCACCTTTTTAATGAGAGGAAGAACAATGTCAGTGATTTCCTGAAAACGATCCACCTGCGTCGACTCCAAGATGTCTGCCGCACTGCGTAAAGCCGCCATTTTATAAACCAGATTCTCCTTTTTGCATTCCTTCAGCACCAGATCCAGCACCTCGCTCACCGTTGGCTGACCTGCTGCAGGCTTCTGTAGCTCCACACTACAGATATAAAATCACATGTATTTAAAAGGTATTGAATGTACTGTTCTTCTCACAGGTTTACTAACCCAGACTCAGCAAGATGCTAATATTTCTTTTTACTGTGAGTTTATGGTTTCCCAACATACACTGCACATTTTCCCAGTGGCTCAATGATGTTGTCAGGACAACTGAGAGACTCGTACAACTCACCACAAAGGGCAAAACAAAATATTAAGAATCCAAGGTCTGAATATGATCATTTATGTAAATATAGTATTTTTCTATTGTGAAATATAACTAAAAAATGTGTTTCGTTCCGAACAAAGATCAAAGCACAACCATAGCGCATCTCACAGCAACACTCAGCGGTGTTTCATTACTGAATAATTCAGCGTTTTGAATGAATCGCTTGAGTCAAAGATTCAAATGACCCATTCATAAACAACTGCCTCATTCTTGAATGATCAGCCGTTTGAATGAATCTTCTGTTTAAAAGCATCTTTTTCCCCCCAATATTTCTTATTTGTATATTCAAAAAAATAGTTAAAACAATCTCATAACATTATTTAATGCTGTTGTAATTTTTCAGTGTAGATTTAATTTGATTGGTAACAGCCCTATAGCGTCTTATTCAAATAGAATTTATTAATCAAATTTAAGAATTGAAAATGAAAGATGAAGCATACATTTAATAAGATTAGGAGAGAATTTTTTTTTTAAATGCCCTTGGGGTAAATATCACAAGTATGCAGATTTTAATATGTCAAACACTGATGAGAATATTGCTTCAGAATAAATTATATTTACACCACAAAAAAAAAAAGCCAGTTTTTTACTCGGACAAGAGAATAATCAATTTACTTGTCCGAAGGGCAAGCACAAGACAAGGCTTTGCCGAGCCCTGTTTAAAAGGATTTTTCACCCAAAACTTTAAATTCTCTCATCATTCACCCTCATGCTTTCCCAGACGTATACAACATTCTTCAGATAAACACAAACAGATTTTTAAGAAAATAATCCATCTCTGTGAGTCCATATAATGCAAGCAAATGGGGGCTGCTCGGTTGAAGCTTGAAAAACCACACAGAGATCGTCACTGTAATCCATACAACCATCGTGGATAAATCAATGTCTTCTGATGTGGTGTGTGCAAGCAAATTACTAATATCTTAAACTTTTAACTATAAATCATTGCTTCCAGCCAACTGTTCTAGGCGCGTTCACGAGAAGTAACGCAGGGACAGCCACTTCTCGCACAAGCTCCACAACGCACCTATGTCACAACGTCTCTTTCATCAACACTTGTATGACTGTAGATTGGAAACAATGATTTATAGTTAAAGTTAAAAAATATTGTTTGGCTTCAGAAGATCCACTGGGGTCGTATGGATTATGGTCAGGATCGCAATGTGTGGTTTTTCAAGTGTTCACAAGCGTCACCCATTTAATGGCATTATATGAACTCACAGAACTGAATTATTCTCTTAAAGAGCACCTATCATGGAATTTTGAAATTTACCTTTCATGTAGTGTGTAACATAGATCTAAGTGAACAAAAACATCCTTCAAAATGTTGAAATATGACAGTACACCGTATATATAGTTATTTTCTTTCAAAAGTAAGAGTCGACTCTGAGTAATTTTTAAGAATCGTTAGAAGACCGAAGCTTTTTCTCTGACTAGATGACGTCAACTTGTCAAGTTATTTGAATACGATACGCCCACTTATTGCGCTCCAAGACGCCAGTGAAAACTAGAAAACATCATGGCGACGAGACGCTGTGTTCTGAAGTGCCACTCAAAAGCAAACTTTTTTCATCTGCCCAAGGATGAGCATTTGAAGACTAAGTGGCTTGAAGACAAACCATACATCGTCGCGATTGTGTGTTTATTTAATCGTCAAATGTCTCTATTTGCATGTTTCGCGATCTCAGGAAGCTTTTATTATGGACTTCTATTATGGCACATGGTTCTTCTTCGTATGTCTGTACCATATGGACTACATGTGCACAGAGCGCCCTCCGGCTGCCAGGATGAATTGAAAACAACACATAAGAGACTCGATCGCTCATGATTAGGATACATCTGCGCATTTTGAGGAAGTATTGAATAAAAAATACTCCTCTGTTTAGAAATTTGACACAGACATATGAGAATCTATCAATATGTCTCCTCATCTGCACACTTTTGAACTAAAAGCCCTGAGGGATGTTGATTTGTCGCGAGTCTTCGTGAGGAGAATAGAGGAGTTTTTTTATGAATGAGATCAGCTGAGGCTCATATTACAATCAAACAGTACCGACGCGGTTTTCATATTCATAACTCCTATCACATATTAACAAATTACTGTCACTATAAGACTTTGATGGGCGTTCCGTTTCCGAAAATATCTGCACAGACTAAACCAATCACAACTGACAGGGTCATCGGACCAATCACCGCAGATTATTTCCACATTAGTTCCCAAGCAAAATAGAAGAGAGGTTGATCCCTGCTGGTGCGGCGGGTTTGAAAAGAAGATGCGCAACATTATTTATACACCACACAAATGGCTTTTAATTGGTTTATTTCGTTAGCAAACATGTAACTATAATTGTTAAGTTCTTTCCATCGATCTGCTTTTTTTAACTTTCACATTTAAATGATTTCATGAGGTTATATTATACGGTTATACCCTACCTGTGGTCAGTCAGCTCAAACGCCGATCAACATGATTGTTTGCTTTGCAGCCCCTTTAAATGCAGTTTAAAAAAAGACCCTTTAAATGCAGTTTAAAAAAAGACCAAGCATTCGATCTACGTCAGAGCGGCAGCGCGTCCACGAATCTTTCTACAGCGTCAATGGCAGGGCGGCCAGAGCGAAGTTTGACGCTCTCGCCGGCGGCGGTGTGAACGCACAGAAAGACTTTGATGGGCGTTCCGTTTCCGAAAATATCTGCACAGACTACATAAAGGCGGAGTTTTGAAAAGTGAATCACTAAAGGAATCATTTGAGAATCGCTGTCAAAACAGGTAAAAATAAATACATATTATAAGAAAACTAAAGTCTTTTTTGTCATTGCATGCATGCAAAACTGTTGTTGGGGACTTCTAAAACAATATTTGGAACATTTTAAATGCCATGATAGGTGCTCTTTAATTATCCTTTGTGTTTATCTGAAGAAAGAAAGTCATATACATCAGGGATGGCATGAGGTGAGTAAATGAGAATTTGCATTTTTTATACATTTAAGATTTTCTATATTTTTTTGCTAAACATCTTACAGATCCTGTAAATTTGAGCACAACTATATGTGTGTGAAAGAAAAAGACAGTAGAGTCTAACCTGCATTTAGACACTACAGATCCAACAGCTTTCAACAGCTCTTCCTGTGAAGATACAAGCAATTATACCACTGAGTTTCAAACCACTGAGATCATGCTTCTCATGTCTCACTAAAGTGTCCTTGCCCAGGTGCATAAAGTCTGTCCCTCAGCACAGAGTTTGAGAGAGAGTATATTACCTTCCCTGCCCAGGTGCGTCCTGAGAGCCCCTGTAGTAGTGCACTCAGCACCATGCCCAGGTGAGGTGCCACCAGTGAGCCCGTTTGTTGCTTAGCGATAGTTGCCATGGCAGCGGCACCCTGAGCCTTCATCTTCCAGGACTGAGATTGCAGAGCCCTCTGAGTAATGGCTATGAGCTCAGTCATGTACAACCTGATTCCACCAAAGCTGCCTGAAGATACAGAATGCAAAATAAAAATGAAAAAGTTGGATAGAAAACAAATTCATTCATGATTTTCACTTAAAAAAATTTATTCTGTCATTTATTACATTTATTTTTGATGAAATCGGAGAGATTTATATAACTATCACTACTCAAGCCCCAAAAGGGTAGAAAAGACATCATTAAAATAATCCACGCGACTTCTGTGGTTTAACCTCAATTTTCTGAAGCGACGCGAGTGCTTTGTTTGCGCCAAAAAATATTAATCTCCAATGCACGGTCACACAACAACGTCTGCTCTCGCATTAACAGAACACATGCGCAATGGTGCTTCGTGAACGCACGTTGGAGATCATGTTATTATATTTATTAATAGGCGTGAAAATCGGACGGTTCATCATGATTTGATATGATACTGATTCTCATAGCCAGCAATACGATATTTTCCGATACCTCAAAAAATTTAGCGATATGATTACAAAACGATTCGATTCAGGGCTATATCAGATCGATATTTCGATATTATGTGCCTATTTTACACAACCGGGTACCCGTTAATTTTTATTAACTTTATATAATAAAAATATATAACAAACATTTATTATTTCATTCTGCACCCTGATTGGGCAACAACATATTATAGACATTTCATAGAACAAGATATGCTATTGGTATTCTTTCATTGTATTGGAGCCTTTCATATTATATTACTTTTGCACAGAGCAGCACAAAGCACTTTGTGCAGAATGATTCGCGTGAAGCAACACAGAGTCACTCACAGCGTGCATCGCTCCCATGCAGCAGTTTATTGAGCATTTTCTAAATTCTGTACCTACTGAAGCACAAAAAATAAGTAAAAGAAGAAGCTTTTTTCACAAGCTCTGAAAGGTAATTTAGATGAGAATGCACACATTGGAGATAATACATAAACTGACGTGTGAAATTGAGGAGAGTGTTAAAACAAATGTCCCTCTTAAATGTATAAATAGCCTACAGGTATCATTTCATTTTTTTAATGCATTGCATCGATGCATCATATCGTTAGACATTAGATCATCTATATCGATGTATTCTTACACCCCTGTTTATTAAAACATTGTTTAATTATGTTTTTTTGCTTCATAAAAGTAATCCATATGACCCAAGTGGTTTAACCTACGTTTTATGATGCCTTTACTACCTTTCTGGGGCTTGAAAGTGGTAGTTGCGTAGACTGTGAATGGAGGGACAGAAAGCTCTCTCAAAAATATCTTCATTTGTGTTCTGAATATAAATGAAAGTCTTACAGGTTTGGAACGATATGAGGGTGAGTAATTCATTTTCATTTTTGGGTGAACTAACCCTTTAATTAATTCTCTCATGACGTCCCCTAACACACAATGTAATATGCAGTAGACTACTGTTCGGGGTCAATAAGATCTTTTTTTTAGAAGAAATTATACTATCGTTTAACTCATTTTCACAGTTCTCCCTATTAAATCCAGTCATGTTGCAGGATGTTTTGTCTGGCTGTAGGGGCGTGTTCAGGCAGGAAAGTGACACGAATACACACCCTCTATGTTCTGATTAAATCTAATTGTATGATACCCAACACTATAAAATATTACTAAAGCAATGTCGATTTAGCTTCTAAAAAAAAATCTACATATGTAACAAAAGCTAAAATATCTAACAGAAATATGGCTATATCAAATATAAAATATATTTCTGGTGATGTTAAGTTTAGCAACATGGTTAATATAGATGATTTCAGTTCTGCTTTTTATTTGCCCACTGATCCCTCCTCATTTCAAAGATTATAAGTATGAGAGCATTAAGACAAGTTTTAATAAATGTCAGTAGCAAATAAGGTAACAGAGTTGGCAAGTGGGATTATTTATATGCAACTGTTTGAATCGTCCATTTCAATGAATAAATTCACACCTCACATTCAATTATTCATGTGTCATTACACAAAAATGGTTGTGTAAGTGCAATTATTTCTTTAAAAATAATTGCATAAATAGCCTAAACTAAAATAAAATCCTTAAACATTGGAAGAAAATAAGGGAATGGGTTAAATGAAATTTGGTCATTTTTAAAAATGGATTTTAGTTTGTTCAAAATGAAAATTATGGGTCATGAATTCATCTTTTCTCCTCTAAGGGTTGTGAATCTCAACCTACCAGGCACATGATCCTGCCAGACCTCAGTCCACAGGTTGGCCTCAGCGCTCTCTCCTTTCTCTTCCTCAGGCTCCTGGTGCATGCCCAGAAATGCCAGCGGCAAAGCCACTCCAGCATGAGCCTTCAACACATCAGGACTGTAGTGACTGATGGCATGCACCACCAGACAACACGAGGACTTATACAGCACCTCTGTGAATCACAGAAAAGCACTTCACAAATCTAGACGGCAAGAAAGTTTATACAATTCTAATTTTCCTTTAACTTCCTTTAATGAAGGTGAGGAAATGATGACCCCATTTTCATGCAATTCCAAACCCATAACTTTATCTTCCATGGAACACAAAAAGAGATGTTTTAAAGTTTCTTTTTAAAGCTTGACAGTCCATTTTTACGGTTCCCATTTGTCATAAGGAGCAACGTCGGCTTTATTCTTTTGTGTTCGTTGGAAGGAAGTCAAGTCAGTTGGTTTTGGATGGGCATGAGGGTGAGTATATGACAACTGAAGTGAAGTGAATATTACTTAACAGTCAAATTCCACATACCCTCTTTTTCTAGGTACCAGGTGCTCAGTTTCTGCAGAAGCTTCTCAACACTGCCATCTTTGGCTGTCTGATGGGGAAAGCAGAGTATTGTTTTGTAGCTCTGTAGTTACCTCAGGTTCTGTTGAAATATGTATTCATTTGTGTTTTCATACCCTGACCAGATGTCCAATGGCAAAGGCAAACGACTTCTGAATGACACTACTACGGTCATTGATCCCATTTATGAGTGCACTCATGAGTTTACCTGTGGGATAAAAGACATCCAAACACTCGTATAAGATTTTTATACTTAATAAACTTGCAAACACTATAAATCCTCTGATCTATCGGTGTGTGTTACCTGAATATGGTGTGAGATCTTGAGGGCACTGCACTGTCAATGACACAATCACACTGGCACATCCTCCCTATAAAAGCACACACGACTGTTAGGGCCAGTTCACACAGAACACGTTTTTCCATTCCATTTTATTCTTTGGTTATTCACTGCCACAAAGTAAAAAAATTAAATGTTTTATTAATGATGAGTGTCCTTCGCAGGATCACACAACTGAAAGCTCATTGTAGCTATTTATTAGGGGTGTTCGATTCTAGGTTTTTTGGAGTCGACTCCGATTCCCGACTTCCAATGTAGGAGTCTATGAAATCGACTCCTTGACTCCATTTACTTTACATCAAAACAGGGTCAGAAATAAGACAAAATTGCAGTTGTTACACACTTAAATTATTTTCCCCCGACACAAAGTCTTAAAATCCCCTTATTAAAACCGCACACTTTTAGCATGACAGTCCAAATTAGTCCAATTTAGCTATGATTTGATGAGTGCCTATCAACGTTTCTACCTAGCGGTTGACGATACCGAATTTTACAGAGAAAAAAAGTCACGAAAAAAGCTGGTGTCGAGTGATGGCGCTAAACGCACATGATCATGGTCTTAAAAGGGAAGTTAAAGATACTAAATACATACAATAATGTACACTTATTGATGTGTTTCTTCTTGATGTGAGTTTATGATTTATGGTTAGTTTAATGATTATGAACACAAGGTTAACCATGGAAAACCAAATCTATATTTATTGCATTAATATACCATCAAGTAAACTAAAGCTAGCATGGAGGAAGCCTATGTATAATTACAAACTAAAGTCGCTGTGACTGTTTTCTATTTCTAAAGTAAGCACTCAAATAAATGTGCTCCTGTGCTGGAATCGACCCCAACTCTGGGACTATTCAGAGTCGAGGAATCGACTCTTTTGGAGTCTTTTACAACATCTTGCGCATGACACTGTTCTAAAAAAATTAAAGTTTAACTTTTAAAAACGACGCCCCGAGACCAATCGTTTTTCCCCCATTCCACTGCCCGTGAAACTTTGCGTTCACTCACAAAACGTTGTGCAATGATCCCTCAAGAAATGTTGTGTTCGTTTGCAAAACCTTTTGAGCTCTCGCAAAGTTTCTTGGCGGAAGTTAGGAAAAGGTACATTACTGACAAAAATAAAGCAAGATGTTTACCTTTGTACCAAGTCCAATTCCACTCTTTAGTAGATCACAAAGTTTGGGAACAAGCTCTCCTAACACAGACACGTCCAAGTGCTGCAGACACTAAAAACACAAACACAGTGCACACAAACATCACTATCCAAAACACACTTTTAAACATCCTGTAAATGTGGCTATGTGCATATAGATGTTATATGTAATTAAATGCTCATGTAATTAATGTAAATAACTAGATAATAAATATGCTAAGCTTATAAGACTTTCATCCTCTAAAAAGGACAAATTGGTATGTTCCAATTTGTTAAGTGAAATTAACTTCTAAAGATGCAGAGGACACTGTTAAGTTAGCTATTTTATAATAACAAGCCAGGAACACAAGTGAAATTCAGCATAGCTCTCTTTATTTCGGAACGGACATCATACTCCGTCTCACCACTCATATGTCCGTACTACAACAGTAGCATCACACTGTGTTCAAGTTCCCATTATAGAACACCTCCCACTTTTAAATGAGGACTCTTTTCTTATAGTAAGATGTTGAAAACATCTTTCCTGAACCTTCAAACTTGAATTTAGTTACAGGTCACCTAATTTGCACATTCTCATAAACAACTTTTTTTTTCTCTCTCATGTTCAGGAGGCTGTGACACTGGCCAGAACTGGTGACAAGGTGATCTACTCATGTCAGTGTCTCTGGACATGTTCCCATCCCTAATAGCACGCATATGAGTGTCAGTGATACTCTGTTTCAGGGATGTGTCAGTGGTTTCCATGGAATTTTGAGGTAACGGCCTATGAACTGCCCGCGTGTGAGTGCGGTTTGTCCTGATCAGACCTCCATCAGTGTGTATAAAGTAAGAACTAGGTTTTTCTGCTTGACGAATGACAGTCCCTTGTGATTTCTCTCTCTGCAGCCACACGCTTTGTTCAGTCGGTAATGTTGGTAAGGGATGTGCCTTGTAACGCATGTTGTACCTGCATTGCTGTCTCTCTTTTGCCCAGTTGTCTGATTCCCTGAATATCTTAATGTTTGGCCAACGAGTGGTTAGAAAAGTTGTAAGCTGTGGTATGGTAGAATGCAGTTGTCTCCCCATTAAGAGTTGTGCTGGAGAGTACCCATTCTCCAGAGGGGTAGACCAATATGTCATCAAAGCTTTCGATTTCTCACCACCCCCTTTCCAGAGTCCTTTCACAGTAGCCACTGCGCGCTCTGCCTCCCCGTTTGCTTTTGGGTATCCTGGGCTGCTGGTGATGTGTGTGAACTCATATTCCCTGGCAAAGTTCTTAAAGAGTGCACAGCTATACTGTGGCCCATTATCGGACAGAACAGTCTCTGGTATTCCATGGCGGCTTAACACCTCTCCTAAAGCCGCAATGACAGTATTGGCTGTGAGCAGTGGTTTGTGATCCGTCTCCAGTCTAAACTTTAGGCCCAGGAGGTAAGATGACAGCCGTTCGCACGCCCACGTGGTGGCTAAGGCCTCCTTTTCAATTTGGGCATAATGTTTTTCTGCATCAGACAGACTCCGAGAGATGAAAACAACCGGTTTCCATGTTCCATCTGCCTGCTTTTGATTCAGATCCCAAGCCAAAGGAAGAAGTGTCAGCAGAAACACGTCTCTGCTTTTGGGGAGTATGATGCCAACACACGCTGTGAACTCCGTTCTGATGTTAATTTCTGAAAAGCCTCTCTTTGTGGTGATTCCCAGCACCATTCATTTTTCTCACGGAGCAGATCTTTGATTAGGCGGGTGTAGGATGCAAGGTGGGATAAAAACGTAGCCAGATAATTAGCCATTCCCATCACTCTCCTCACTCCATCTACCCCGGTTGGTTCAGGAATCTCCAAGATCGCCCTATCTTTGTCGGGATCTAGTGCAACACCGTCTGCCCCAATTTGGTGCCCCAGAAACATCATGTTGTCCGCTGCAAACACACTTCTCGTTTAAAGTCAAGCCTTCATCTCTCGTCTCTTGTGCAGTCTCTCGATGTGTTGCTGTATGTTCTCCCCATAGACTAATATGTCATCAGCATCAGCAACAACTCCTTCACAATCTTCCAGCATCTGCGACAAGCAGCGCCGAAAATGCTCTGGGGCTGACGAGATCCCGAATGGTAGACGGTTGAATGCTTATCTCCCAAATGGGGTGATAAATGTTGTCAAAAGTGAGCTTTCCTTAGACAATGGAATTTGCCAGAAGCCGGAGGTAGCATCCAGCTTTGTGAATACTTTGGCACCAGCAAGCATCGCAAGTGTCTGCTCTACAGCTGGGAGGATGTGACGTTCTCTCTGCACCCACTTATTTAGGTGCATCAAATCCACCCACAGCCATATCTTCCTTGGGCCTTGGGCACTACCACCATGTCTGCACACCATAGAGTGGGTTGAGTCACTTTAGAAATCACTCCCATATCCTCCATGCGTTTAACTCTGCTTGCAACATCTCTCATTGGCAGGGGCACACGGCGTGGAGAAGATAGAGCATATGGGACAGCAGCTGGCTCCAAATCAATTTTGTATGGCTCCTTTCATTTGAAGCCAGAGAACACTGAGGGGTATTCAGCTATAATGTCCTCCTGTCGCTCTTGTACAGTGTAAACGCGCTGTATTAGTGTAAGGGCTTCAATAGCAGGGAGCCCTAATAGACCAGCAACTACATGAATGTCCTGTTCTGTAGCTTTATTTTTGATGCTTAGTCACCCTTTAAATCTTGCCTTCACATCCAGCCTTTGATTACCTGGTCCAAACAGCACTTTCCCAGGCAGTTGCAACACCATGATTTATACTTCTGCGTTGGACCTGCGCCGTAGCCTCTACGCTGTGGGCTACACGTCGATTTGACAGACACTGCCTACGACGTAGCTGTGTGAAAACGGTGTTTTCCCCATTCAGCACGATCAGTTCATTGATCCATCCATCAGTTCCTTTTTTATACACCTCTCCAAGAAAAGCAAAATCCACCTCCTCATAACTCTCTGACTGCCCCTCTTTTATGTTATGGACCCCTCTAGCTGACTTAATTTTTTGCAAAATGCCCCTTGCAATGACATCTGCAGTCAGCATCTCTAGCTGGGCAGTCTTTCCAGGGGTTATTTTTAATGTTTCCACATCTACCACATCTAAGTGACAGGTTGTCTGTTTTCATTTTAGGTGTCTTTTGTGATTTCCTTTCCTTCTTGTGTATAGCCTAAACGTGTCCTGTCAGCTGCTCTGCGCAGTATTGGCTGTTGTTTTTTCACTGCTGCACTTTGCCTCACTCTCGTTATCGTTTTCTCCAGCGTCAGATCCGCATCCAACTGCAAGCTTTCTGACAACTTGGCATCGCGTATGCAGACCACGATACGGTCCCTTATCAGATCTTCCTTTAGAGCACCGAAATCACATTGCTCAGAGAGTGAATGAACTGCTGTAATAAATGACTCGATGCTCTCTCCCGGCTCTTGAGTCCGCTTGTGGAATCGCACTCGTTCGAAGATAATATTCCTCTTGCTAACGCAGTGCTTGTTAAAAGCCTCCATAGCGGCAGTATATGATTTCTTCTGAGCACCACTCAATGGTAACACATACAATATATCTTCGGCATCATCTCCCGCCGCATACATGAAAGTGTTTACCTGATATTCCTCTGGCTGTTTATCCAAACCAGATGCGATTTTGAGCACTCGAAACGCTTCATCCATCTCTTGTATTGGCCATTCACTTGTATTGGTAAAGTCGACTTGCCGGGCAGAGCTAGCTGTGAGGCTAACATCGATGGGACTGGCGCTCTCTCAATCTTCCCCTTATTTCACCGGCATGCACCCTTCTATGGGTTCAATTTAGGTTCAGTTTGCTTCTGACACCATGTTTAGTTAGCTATTTTATAATAACAAGCCAGGAACACGAATGATATTCAGCATAGCTCTCTTTACTTCGGAACTGACAACATACTCCGTCTCACCACTCATATGTCTCATAACAGTAGCATCACACTGCAAGTTCCCATTACAAAACAGACAGGGACCCACTTAACCGGAATGCAGCCTATACATCTTAAGGATGGACTTAATGGTGTCTTACCATATTAATGGTTTCCATCATAGGAGAGGACTTGGCTGCACTTAACCTAGCAGCATCCATGGCACTCTGCCACAGAAAGAAAATGTGAAAATAATAAGTACAATATATTAAAAAAATGTGAGGTGTTATAATCTCACAGTGACCAAAATAAATAGCAGAAATAGGTAATTTTTCAAACTCCCTTCTTTGGCCAATGTTTGTCCCGTCTCAAACTCACATTATTTGCGGAGCCAAAAAAGACCAACAAAGAGAGTCAAGTTTTATTCTTAGGTGATTCACTGCCACTTAGTAAAAAAAATCTAATGTTTTATTAATGCTTCCTCTTTTAGCAGAGTGCCCTTCACAGAATCACACGCCTGAAAGCTCATTGTATCTATTTATAGAAATGTTTATGTTTATAAGCAAGTGTACATTTTGTTTTATATGTCCCTTGGTCCCATTAATGATCACTTCTGTGGAACGGAATGAGGAAAATTAGGTTCCAATTAGTAAGAGTGGGAAAATGTGTATACAGATGTATACACTGATGTACAGATTGCATTTGAGTTATATTAAAAAATGTTATTGTTACTGTTTGAGCGGGTTAAAACTGGTCTCAATTGTTTATAGAGGGGAGCAGAAACTGAACCTGATACCTAACAGTACTAATGTTTAAATAGTTTTGCTTTGCTCACCTTCTCCTGCTCTGTGGCTCTGAGACTGAGGTAGTTGAGCACCTGTGGTTCCAGCACGCTCAGGGCCTCCAACAGAGCCGGAATGAGTCGAGGAGCATGGGGCTTCAGACGGCTGCCCGCTGTCTTACAGATCTTCACTAGAGTTTGGATACTAAAACACAGCAATACTCGCACTTATACTCTGACCATTTATTGCCGTTTGGGTGCGTGTGGCTGGTAAATGCTAGTGTTTTACCTTAGAGTCCGCACTTCGGATACGTTGCTAACAATGCCTTTGTCCAGTAAAGTTGGCAACAACACAGCCACTGTCCTTTGTGCATTAGTACCTGTCGATTCGCACATGCGCACACACACCTATTGGACAAAGACACACACACACACAAACATACGTCAGTTATCGGTGGTGTCCCGGAGTGGAAAATCATTGGGGTAATCCAGTATTCGGTGCTGCAACTCACTTTACTGAGAGTCTTTAGAGTCAGATCTGCTGCTTTACGAACAGACTCCTACAACAGGAAACAAATAAGACGGTCAAAAAAAAATAGCTGTATGTCAGAAGCAAAGCACACAGACAAAAATAATAATAATTACAACAGACTTTAATTTCTCACCTTAATATCATCCAGGACCCGAAACAGAGTCTCCCAGATTTCTGACAGGCGGTCGATGATATCACTTGCCTGCCTTCCACGTACGAGATCGTTCAAAGCCAAGCAGCTGAACAAAAAATTAAAAGGGTCATGATAAACCTGATCTAGCATGGGTGGAAATCAATGTTCTTCCAAGCCTATCTAGACACATTACCTTGACTCCCGCACCCTCCACATGTTACTAGTGAGGTTGGATATGACATCTTGAAGAATTTCCTTAAAATATTTCTCCACCTGCCAAAAACAAATATAATTATGATAACAAATCATTAAAACTACAGTGTCCCCAATTTCTTTTAAGCAATGCAATTCATTATAATGTCTTACAATGGATTTATCTGTGACGAGAGCATCCCAGATGCTAGTCATGGCCTGCCTGATGGCCAGGTTGGGGTCAAACTGGTATCTATAGAGGCGGGGAACCAACTGAGGCAGGAAAGGAGCCATCTGCTCGCCAGCCTTGGCTGCAATGATGTTAAATCCAAATGCTGCCCCCTACAGCACAGGAAGAGTCAATCGTTGCATGCTATTGAAAAAGGCGCTGAAAAATTAAAGTTGCCAAGCTATAAACATTCACATTGTGGTTAATATAACTGACCTTCCTGGAATTCCACATGGCATGATGATTGGCAAGATTCATGAACTTGTAAACAAGATCTGGTTGGTTTAGATCACTAGCCAATGAACAGAGCTCTTTGTAGGTGGAGAGCCCTTGTCTACAAAAGTAAAAGATTTTTCATTACATTTATTAGAACACATCATGTCTGGAAATCACATTAAGAATTAAATTCTCAAATATGTGAAGTCTTACTCACTAAAATGTTTCGAAACAATCTGAAACTAAAGTGAACTAAAAGAAGGACGTACCCATCAGGAGCTTTACCAAGAGCCTCCCCCTGGAAGACTTCAGTGTCCTCTGAGACGGCATGTTTGACTCTGAAAACAAAATGCCACAGCGTTCAAAAGAGTCAGGGGCCAAAATGCACCTTGCAATGTGTACAAGTGTCCAACATATGTTATTCTGGATCTTGTCAGTAGTAATTGCACTATGTTCATGGGGCTTGGTAGGTCTACATAATGCTATATGACAAATCGTACTCTAAAAGTGAATAATAATGAAAGGAACCAGAAATAAGCTGGTTTATTAATACCTTTTACCAGTCATGAGAGTTTCCACAAGGGTTGATACCAGTTCCTGTTGATCCTGTTCACCTCCGAGCTCATAAACCAACCCAAGTCCTTTAGATGCCACATCTTGACTGAGTTCTACACACAGATCATAACTATGAATCTTGCCCGGAAGCTCTCAGACTTTAGATACTCAGTCAAAATGTAATGTGATATTTAAAAGAGCACTACGTGACTCACCGTCTGGATCAGACAAGATAGAGATAAAGGCTGTCTGTATCTCCTTCAGATGAGACTATCACAGACAAAGAGAAGACGACAGACATTTTGTAATGTCAATGTTTCCTTGTGTGTATAAATGAGACCGAGTGTGTTTGTATGTATATTTACCTGTATTTCTTTGTGATGGCTGAGTTTCTTGACTAGAGACAAGAGCCATATACAGGCAGCCTGCCGGACATGAGGGTTTGGACTTGGTATGTATTTAGACAAGACAGAGTTTAACACCCAGGGCACTATATCATTATTCGTCATATCTGTTAGAGGAAGAGATAAATTATTTAAGTGCACAACTCTGAATCAGGGCTCAATATGCTTGTCAATAAAACAAATAAAATAATGAGGAAACAATCCATTTCACAGTGCCCTTGTTACACATGTTATATGTAGTTGTAGTAATAACTATAAATTATGCATAATTACATGCAACGAACTAACCCTAAAGAGCATGTAGTTCATTAATATTACTCAGTTCTTAAATGTATAATTACACTGTAACAAGGAGAACTTAAATACATTTTAAATAAATAATATACACAGTGAAGTGCAGGTGCACATTAGCCATGTTTCCACTGTCGGGCCAGTGCAAGCCAGGGCTTTTGCTGGGCTTATAGCCTCGGACCTGAAGCACCGATCCCAAAACCATGCTGCGTTTCCACTGTCGGGCCAGAAGCTCTGCATCGCTTCACTAAAACCCGCCCATAACACGCCTCTCTGGAATGATGTCACAAGTGACAGTGGAAAAGCGACTGTCGCTGGCACACACTAGCATGCCCGCTTTTGGCCCGACACTGGTATTGTACTTTCACACTGACATTATTTCAGCTTTGTTAATAGAGCTGTGGCTTTATACAGAACAAAAAGTGACTTCAGGGATTCCAGATTGAGTTCCTTTAATAACGGCAATACAAATTACAAAATGTAATTTACTTGATTTTCATGACATTTAATTTACATGAGAATGGGGAACATTTATATCCAAGTGGTAATGAATGTACATGGAATGGAACCTAAACCTAAAAATGACTTTATATTCCTGATGCCTCGTTCCATGTTGCCATTATTTTTTTCAGGCAAGTAAACAACTAAAGTATCTGAAAAAAAAAAAAAAAAAAAACTTTCCCTTGTGTGGTTGAGCCCTGTCAGAACACACACAGCTTCCTCTCTCTGTCTATCCCATACATACTTACTGTCAGGAGGGCAGTACTGGTCTTCAGTGCATGTCCACACATCTCGGGCAGCTCCAGAGCAGCTTCCTACAGCAGCATTAGTTAAAGCCTCTCCCACTGTAAACTGTAGCTCCACCTGCTTGGCCTAAAGAAACAAAACAAACATCAAACTATAAATGTGAAGAAATAGCAACAGTGTTTTTTTCCCCCATATTTATTAAATATACAAGACACATTGAACATTAGCATAGTAAATAAAATGTTACTTTGTGTCTGTGTGTGTGTATATATATATATATATATATATATATATATATATATATATATATATATATATATATATATCCACCAAAAATATAGTCTAAATATAAATAATAAAATAAGCCACACTATAATAGTCCAGGGCTCGACATTAACGCTTGTCCAGGACAAGTGGATTTTTTTTTTGAAGGGGCAAGTGAAAGAATTTTACTTGCCCGACTGGTCAAGTAGCCTGATTAAAACATCAATAACAAAAATTAACTAGGAAATCACCAAAATTCAAGAATGATTCTGCATTAATTTAGTGTAAGTGGCGATCGATAGTGGATAATAATATATAATATAATTAACTGATGGTAACAAGGTTGCGCTGTTGACGCTCGCGCAGCCTCTCGAGGAGAAATTGAATCAAAGGAACGCCGCTCACACAGAGAAACTCAGTTAACATACTGCAGTAAAAACTTGAAAGGTGGAGTTTTCATATTTATAACATATGATACAGTTAGGCAACATCACACAACCAAGAATGCTGTTTTCCTGAATACCATCACGATTGAAAATGTGACACTGATTTCATGAGACAGTTCCATAAACGTAGATGCAATATTGACTATTTTTGTTCCATTTCAGCAGCGAAAATAGTCCCAAACAAAGATCCCAGCAGAATCATCACGCATCTCACAGCAACAGTGTTACTGAATGATTCAGCGTTTTGAATGAATTGGTTGAATCAAAGATTCAATGACCTATTCGTAAATGACTGCCTCATTCCTGAATGAATCAGCTGTTTGAACGAATCGACTCAATGACTCACTCATTAAGGTCATGGTCTCCTGACGCCCCCTACTGGTGGTTTAGTTTTAGGTTTAAACATTCTTTCCAACATTTATTTCTGTATTCAAAAATATTTAAAACAATCTCGTAACATTATTTAATGCAGTTGTAATTTTTCAGTGTAAATTTAATTTGATTGGTAACAGCCCTATAGTGACTTATTCTAATGTAATGTATTGATCAAATTTAAGAAAATAAAATGAAAACTGAAGCATAACCTATATTTAATAAGATTAGGGGAAAAATGCCCTTTTAAATATAAACAAATATCACAAATATGCAGATTTAAATATGTCAAAGCTGATTGAACACTGGTGAGAATATTGCTTCAGAATAAATTATATTTACAACACAATTTTAAAAAAACTAAACAAAAAATCCAGACAAGTAATTTTTTCACTCCGGACAAGTCAATCTGTCATTCACTTGTCAAAGGACAAGCATGTGAACAGGCTTAATGTCGAGCCCTGTAGTCAGCATTTTATTTTGAATGAATGAGAGTTATAATAACATTATTTATATTGGCTTTAAAGGTGATGTGTCACACAAAGAAGGTCATAATAATCACCTCTACTGAATCCATGAGACCCTGCAAGATTTTTTTCTGGTGTGGGAATTCTCCATCTCCCACTGGCAGGAACCCAAGAGTCTGGATGGCACGTTCTTTCATCTGACAACACAAACAGCAGCTGATCAGTACACCAAAATATTAATAATAATAACCTCAATTTCAGTGTGGAAACAGAGTAAAAATGTATCCACACAGAAACACTTACTGAAATGAAGAACGCACATATCAAGTATACAATCACACTTATTCACTCTCTGAGTGTTTTGTTTTACCTTGCCAGTCTCTTTGCCAGATGGGATCCTGGCAAGCAGATTATCCACTAGACTGAGTTTA
Organism: Gobio gobio; assembly: GCF_949357685.1. Lineage (NCBI taxonomy): Eukaryota > Metazoa > Chordata > Actinopteri > Cypriniformes > Gobionidae > Gobio > Gobio gobio. The sequence goes on from NC_137099.1 coordinate 22,709,143, forward strand.
GTGAAGCCATTTCCATCCGTTGGTATCAGCAACACGCTGTTACGGCCAATCTCACCCAATGCTGTCACAGCAGCAACAGTCAACAGAGGAGACTCGCTGTCCAAAAATGAACCTGCAGATAAACACATTGATAGCTTTAGTTAAATTAATATAATTGGATTGATTTGCTACAATAGTTAAAAAGGTGAAGTATGTAAGATTTTTATGATAAAATACACAATCTTAACACAGTTTATTGTTCATTGACTATTAGTATGCCATTAATGGGTTTATCTCCCCCAAAAGTGTAAACATTGTGCTTCCCAGGCACCATCATCGAGAGCAGTCCGCTCAGAGACAGAGCTGCATGCGTCATAATCTGAAAACCACATTTTATGCATCTTATGCACTTTATTCCTTTATCATTCATTGTATTCATTTAGTAGTTGTGTTAGCTATTCTTGTTTATGTTTTGTTAATAAAAAATATTACAATTGTGTCTTCCTTGTGCTGATAATACAGAAGTTAGAAATCTCACCAATCTTTCAGATAAATCAGCTGACCAACTCTCCCCACTTTACATACAATCTAAAATGATTGAACAGCCTCCTGTTTGGAGTGTTCTCATACAGCCAAGGTAAAAGACCTTGACTAGTGTCCCAAACTAAGAGAGGGGGAAGGTGGTCATCTGATGTAGTCATAACCACACCTTAAGTGAAGTGTGATCCAAAAATCACAACGTCAGCAGTGACGTGAGTGCCAATCACTATCTTACTTAGCGTCCTTGGATGGACGAAAGTAAAATCACTACAACTTTGTATTGTGTGAAGCTGTCTCCTTGTCATTTCTGACTTATAACAAAACAGAACAATGTATGAAAGCTGTTAAGTGACAGTTCTGGGTTTTTTAGCTTGTTTGCTGTACGTCCAAAGTTTTAATAAGCTGTTGACCTAAAAAAACAAAAACGAGCGCGTAAGGACACAAGGTCTTACTAGGCATACTAGAAACTTCTAGGCAGGTGTGTTGAGGCAAGTTGGAGCTAAACTATGCAGGACAGTGGCCCTCCAGGACCAAGTTTGGACACCCCTAATTTACTTAAATGCTTAGTGACACATAGCAACACAGCTAAAAGTATTCAGAATATATTGGAGCTTCTATTGAAAGTAGCCCAATTTTACATGTTGAGACATGCCTTTACAAGCACCCATAAGATCAGTATTTGTAAAGTTTGAATTGGGGGAAGCACGATGTGCGAAACGGCAGTTTGAAAAACATGCTGTATTTTTGTAATTCCACTAGGAGCCACTAGTGACGCAGAAATGACATATTTCACGCATGACTAATGAAACAAATGTTACGTAACTAAAGTAATATTAGTAACACTTTACAATAAGGTTTCATTAGTTAACATTAGTTCATGTATTAACTAACATAAGATTAAAAAAAAAAGTATTAAATGTTGAAATTAACATTAACAAAGATAAATAAATGCTTTATAATAGCAATTCATTATTAGTTAAATGTTAACTAATGAACCTTATTGTAAAGTGTTACCCAAATATTACTAAAGAGCATCCCAATACCAAGTGTCGAATGTGAAACTCTGTGAAAAGGCACATACCGATAATTTTTGTAGCCATGGCAATTAGTTCCTCATTTTCTTTGGGAGTGGCTTCAGTAGGCATTAAGCTCCGCCTCTTACTCATGTATCTGCCCACCATGTAGCCCAGAGCCAAGATGGCACCATGCTGAGTCTCAGGACTCTAAATGTATATAAATAAATAAAATAAAATAAAATATATACATTTCTAAAAATGTGATCAATTTCTCAATTTAAAAAGATATTTAAATATTTTTTTTTCCATACATGCATGTCTTTAGTTGTCTTGATCAGGTTTTGTACAGCAGTACTAAGTTCATTTCCAGACATAGTAGAGACAACCATGGCATACAGTTGTGCTGCCAACTCACGCATGTCTTCTTTATTAGTGTTCATGAGACCCTGCAAAATTAACATATGTAATGAAAAATTAAATTTTTATAGTCAGACATGAAAACTCTCCATTCTAGAGCATATAATATATAATATAATATAATATAATATAATATAATATAATATAATATAATATAATATAATATAATATAATATAATATAATATAATATAATATAATATATAATATAATATAATATATAATATAATATATAATATAATATAATATAATATAATATACACATACAAAAGTTTGGGGTCGGTACGTTAAAATGTAATTAATTCCTGTGATGTCAATGCTGAATTTTCAGCAACCATTACTCCTTCAGTGTCACATGATCCTCTTGAAACCATTCAAATATGATGATTTTGTGCTCAAGATTTTCTTTTTATCATCAATGGTGAAAAGAGTTGTGCTTGTGCTGCTTAATATTTTTGTGGAAGACCATGACAAATTATTTCAGGATTCTTTGAAAGTTCAAAAGGAAAACATCTATTTAACATGGAACTTTTTTGTAATGTTATACTGGCGGTATTCTTTGCAACTTTTGATCAACTTAATCCATTATTATTAAATAAAAGTATCTATTTCTCTAAAAAAAAAATGTGTCTAGCCCCAAACCTTTGAACAGTAATATTATATAACATTAAAATAAAATAAAATAATTACTTTAATCCAGTCGATTTTGTCTACAAACTTGGGAGTAAGTTTCTCTGGGCACACAGAGACCACTTCCAAAAGACAGTACATTACTGGAATACCTGTATAAATGAATAAGATGACAACATCAGATCACACAAAATAAATTGATCATAATCCACTTAATTAATCTCCTTTAGATTATGTTATACATATCACATATATTATAGGTATATAGATTGTCGTTGGAACTATAGTTTTCTATATTGGTGAATACACTGAATACACTCCACCACTTGATATTTAAATTCACACAGTATTCCCATGTTGCCGACAAGCCGACACAGACCGGGCACTAAAGGAACTGTATAGGTCAGTGAGTGAGCAGGAAAGCGCGCATCCTGAGGCTGCGTTTATTGTGACCGGGGACTTTAACAAAGCCAACTTCAAGCGAATCGCACCCAAATACCACCAACATGTTAGCATCAACACGCGAGGGAACCGTGTTTTAGACCACTGCTACTCCCCCTTCAAGGAGGGTTACAAGTCCCTCCCTCGCCCACCATTCGGCAAATCAGATCACGCGTCCATTCTACTTTTGCCCGCTTACAGGCAGAGACTGAAACAGGAAGCACCCGCCCTCAGAACCATCCAGTGCTGGTCAGACCAATCGGACTCTATGCTACAGGACTGTTTTGATCACGCAGACTGGGAGATGTTCCGGTCGGCCTCTGATGACGACATCGAGGTCTACGCTGATAGCGTAACGTGTTTCATCAGGAAGTGCGTAGATGACGTTGTTCCGACCAAAACAATTCGGCTGTACCCAAACCAGAAGCCGTGGATAAATGGGGATGTTCGCGCGGCACTCAATGCGCGGACCTTCACTTTTAACTCTGGTAATGCGGAGGAGCATAAACAAGCAAGTTATGCCCTCCGGAAAACAATCAAAGCAGCAAAACGCCAGTACAGGGACAAGATTGAAGGACAGTTCAACACCACCGACTCCAGAAGCATGTGGAGGGGAATTAACACCATCACAGACTATAAAGGGAACACAAACTCCACCGTGAACACCGCTGCCTCTCTCCCGGACGAGCTCAACACCTTTTATGCTCGCTTTGAGGGAAATAACACCGCCCTCACGGAGAGAGAGCTCGCGGCTGAAGATACAGAGGTTAGTGCACTCTCCGTATCTGAAGCGGATGTTACCCGATCCTTCCGGCGGGTGAACGTCCGAAAAGCTGCGGGTCCAGACGGGATTCCCGGCCGCGTCATCAGAGCGTGCGCGCGCCAACTGGCTGGAGTTTTCACGGACATTTTTAACCTGTCCCTCTCCCTGTCTGTGGTCCCCACATGCTTCAAAACGTCCACCATTGTTCCTGTACCTAAGCAGTCAAAAACACTATGCTTAAACGACTGGCGTCCTGTTGCTCTGACCCCCATCATCAGCAAATGCTTTGAGAAACTAGTCAGAAACCACATCTGCTCTGTTCTCCCCCCCTCACTGGACCCACTGCAGTTTGCATACCGCAAAAACCGCTCCACTGATGATGCCATTTCATCAACAATTCACACTGCTCTCTCCCACCTGGAAAAGAGGAACACATATGTGAGAATGCTGTTTGTAGACTACAGCTCAGCATTCAACACCATTGTGCCCTCCATACTTGACATTAAACTCCGGGCTCTCGGCTTAAACAGCTTGTTATGCAGCTGGATCCTGGACTTCCTGTCAAACAGACGCCAGGTGGTCAGAATGGGCAGTAACATCTCCTCACCACTGACTCTCAACACTGGAGCCCCTCAGGGCTGTGTTCTCAGCCCACTCCTGTACTCTTTGTACACACATGACTGTGTGGCAACCCACAGCTCCAACACCATCATCAAGTTTGCTGACGATACGACGGTGGTAGGTCTCATCACTGACAATGATGAAACGGCCTACAGAGAGGAGGTGCACACTCTGACACGATGGTGTCAGGAGCACAACCTCTCCCTCAACGTCAGCAAGACCAAGGAGCTGGTGGTCGACTTCAGGAGGAATGAGAGAGAACACCGCCCCATCACCATCGATGGAGCACCGGTGGAGAGAGTCAGCAGCTTCAAGTTCCTCGGTGTCCACATCACAGAGGAACTCTCATGGTCCGTCCACACCGAGGCCGTTGTGAAGAAGGCTCATCAGCGCCTTTTCTTCCTGCGACGGCTGAGGAGGTTTGGAATGAGCCGCCACATCCTCACACGGTTCTACACCTGCACCATAGAGAGCCTGCTGACTGGCTGCATCACCACCTGGTACGGCAACAGTACCGCCCGCAGCCGCAAAGCCCTGCAAAGGGTAGTGCGCACGGCCAGCTGCATCATCGGAGGTGAGCTTCCCTCCCTCCAGGACATTTATGTCAGGCGGTGTGTGAAGAGAGCTCAGAGGATCATCAGAGACTCTAGCCACCCGAACCATGGGCTGCTCTCACTGCTGCCATCAGGCAGACGGTACCGCAGCATCAGATCACGCACCAGCCGACTCCAGAACAGCTTCTTCCCACAAACAATCAGACTCCTTAACTCTTGACCCATCAGGATCATAACACACACTGGACAGAATATCACTCAGCACAACCCACTGTAGATAAACACACATTATATACACATTTATTTATCATACAGCATCTATTGCACTTTGGATTTCAATTTTTCAATCTGTGAATAATATTTTATACTGTACATTGTATATTATTATTACTATTATAGCGTGATGTATATTGTTTAGTGTATGTTTAGTGTATATTGTTTAAAGTATATGTATATTGTAAGTATGTGTATATTGTTTAAAGCTGTGAGAACTACACTCACATTGTGTAAATTATTTATTGTTTATTGTAGAGTTTACTGTGCTGTGAGTAATTGTGGGCGCATCAGTGTAATCTGATGCTGCTTTAAATGTTGTACATGTCATGTCATGACTACCATGTTGCTCGGAACTGCACCTAAGAATTTCACCTACTGTTGCACTTGTGCATATGTAGAGTGACAAATAAAGTGATTTGATTTGATTTGATTTGATTTGTGCCCACCACTATTAGAAACCATAATTTGTAATCTCCCTCACCTCCTACAGCTGACAGCAGCTGTTGCAGTAATTCAATGTATACTTGAACTGGATTGGCCTCTCCTCCTTTAGCGGAGGAAGAAGCTTCATTGGACAGTAATGACTGAACATAGCGTCCAATAATAGGAGCATCATCCTGCATGTCCATCAGGCTCCGAGTTGTGGGCGTGGCTCCAGCACTAGAAGATAGACACATCCTAAGATAAAGAACTATCTGTGGAAACAAAAGAGTAAAGAAATGCATTTGTTCAATTTAAAATACATGTGGCCGTTCATTCATGAAATTAAATATTGGAACAAATCTTAAATCTAAAGACTGAAAATTTACCTCTCCAAATGTGCCAGGATTAAAAGGCAGCGTTGAAGTACCAATAATGTATTTCGCAGGAGTCTTCAATCTCTGTGCAGCCTATGACAAATACATAAAGGTCAGCCTCTATACATTACTTAAGCTGGTAGCCCTCACCTAGTTTTGCCAATTAATCACTGCATAAAACACACTGGGATCTGCAAAAAACATGTAAATGCAAGTGAAACCACATTTAAAGATTCAATTATGCTTTTTTACATTTTTAAACCTTTCTTTAGTGTGTCATGTTGCTGTTTGAGCATGAAAAATGTCTGCAAAGTTACAAAAGCACAAAGGGAGTTATTCTCTATATCAGTAAGCACGGTTTCTGAACTCCCTGAAGCACCCTGATTGTAGTCTCAAGTTCTCTTCCGGGAATGTACACATCACAATATCCACCATTTAAATAATTCCCGCCAAAGGCATATGCAATAAAAAGGGTGCAAGGCCTAGTTGAGTTGTGTTAGTAGTGTTGTCACCATGTCCAAAAGACAAGCTGTTTTTTTTCACCCCAGATCTAACACGGTTAAGATAAGGAGTGTGACATTTCCGAAACGCTCAAAGCATTTGACAGATCACTGTGAAGAATAAATAAAAAAAATTCAAAAAAATTTCAAGACTTCGTAAAAGGGGTGCTTAAAGGGACAGTTCACCCAAAAATGAAAATTCTGTCATCATTTACTCATCCTCAGTTTGTTCCAAACCTGTACAAGTTTCTTTGTTCTGCTGAACAGAAAAGAAGATATTTAGAAAAATGTTTGTAACCAGCCAGATAGAGCAACCATTGACTGCCATAGTATTTTTTTCCCTACTATGGTAGTCAATGGTTGCTCTTTCTTCTAAATATCTTCTTCTCTGTTCAGCAGAACAAAGAAACTCGTACAGGTTTGGAACAACTTGAGGGTGAGTAAATTATGACAATTTTCATTTTTGGGTGAACTATCCCTTTAATGATGCGATTATAAGATAAGCTGAATTTTATTGTTCACCCGTAGGTTTCAAGAGAGACCGCGGGAGGTAGCCGCTTGGTCATGAGTAGAGATGTCACAAGTACCGGTACTTTGGTACCAAGCCGGTACTGAAATTATAAAAATGTGACGATACCAGGATTTCTGTAGTACTGGTAGTACCGACTCCCGGGTATATTCGGTACCCGCAGTTGCGTTCAGTGGCTTCCGTGTTTATCTAAGCGCAGGGCTCCAGACTGTAGCTGAATATTATACTAGTGTGTGAATATTAAACCTCAAAATACTATTTAAATATTACTCGTCCATGTTCTGCGTCTCTGTGTGAATGACGGGGCGCAGAGGCGCAGGCGGCCGGGCGCACACGCGCGTGACACTCGCTTGCTGTCTTTGTAGTCTCTGCCGTGTGTCGCTATCATAGACTGTACAAAAAATATATCACTATATGAGGACACAAACGCATAAACCATCACTTCATGAGAATTTACAGTTTCATTTGAGAAAACTGTCATATCATGATTCATGAACACAAACACTCAAAAGTGTTCACGGCAAAAATTGAAATTGACAGAATACTGTATATCAGGCTACCGTTGTGCTACTGCAGATTTAGCTACGTCTCTTTGTAATAATAATAATACGTCTCTACTAATCATAAAAATTATGCCTAGATGGTTGATTATTTTTCACTTGATTTATTTTTTTATAAACAATGTTTACTTTTAAACAGCAGACAGCCTTTAAATGTTTGTATTATTTACTTATAATTATTATCATCATGAATAATAAACTTAATACATTTAATACGTGTTTTAAAATAGTAAAATAGTTTTTTTTTAATAAAAAAATTAAAAAAACATTTAGCTGTGGTACCGAAATTGGTAAAGAGTACCGTAAAATTGTTATGGTATTGGTACCGACTACAGGAATTTTGGTACCGTGACATCCCTAGTCATGAGTCATGACACACCATCGGAGAAGATATCTATAGTAATAATAACAAAATCAAAACCCCACACCTTTTCGTGGATGTAGCTGACCATCTCAGGGAATGATGGCATGGGCCTTGATCCCTCTTTCTCCGTCTTCGTAGAGGGGAGAGACCTTAGAGCTCGCTGAGCCTCCCCAGACACCTCTTCACGACTACAAACACAGGTCATATGTACAGCTTTCATGACAAAGCTTAATATGAAAACTTTAAAGAACACCAGGAAGTGCACGTATATACTCACGGATCTCCTGCAGCCAGCAGTAAGAGATATCTAGAGGCTACGTGATCAGGGGCAAACACTGTGCTGGCAAATTTCATCGCTACCTGACGCACCTGTACCTCTGGCTAACACAAAATCATAAGCAACAGGACATTACACACTGCAAGTTATTTTAATAGTTTATATTTAATCATACTCAAATTATACAATGTTATTTAACCCAAATTTAAGTTCAAGTGTGTAATTTCTTTAGTTTTGACATTTGTATTTATTCTTTCAAGGTAATTGTAATAAGAGTTAGATAGCAAACCTTTGTGATATATGCAGCCACAAGCGCTTCCATTAGGTTCAGAAGTGCCCCCTGAAGATTAGCATATGCTCCCACCATCATTGACAAAGCCTCCTGTATGGCCAATCGGACATCAGATTCCTCCTGTTTCCATTGAGAGAAACAACGTTTAAATTATACAACAAATCATATAGTAATAACTGAAAAACTCATGTATAAAACGTGTTTCAAACAAACCTTGCACATGGACTCAAAAAACTGCTGTACCAATGCAATGTCTTTCGTGAAAAGCTGAGGCATTCGACTAAAGTGTAAAAAGTGCAAAATAAATATTACACATATTTATTTCCATTTTTTAAATGAATTTTAATATTAAATTGTTTTGTTATATATTATTTTAGTTTGTTATAAAATGATTGCATTACCTTGAAAGTTTTCCAACAGCTGAGTAAGCCATGCATAGTAGCTTGGGGTCCTTATAATCAAAAAATAAATTATAGTCACTTTGACGGAAACTTCAGAAAAGCCATAATTTGAATCACAACTAAAACCTAAATTGTTCATCGTGCATTCATACCTCTTTATATTCATTAATAAGCTTGGTAAGTCCATTCAGTAGCATTAAACCCAAAGGTTTGTTGGTATCAGGGCACCTTCAAATTAAAACACAATTATTAGCATGATGACAATGACAGTGGACAACAAAACGGACCATCTAATGCACATTAAATCAAAGCAGGGGAGAACTTGTGAAAGTAGTATGTTATGATCAGTAAAATATTGGTTGTATTCATGACTATAACACATCAACCCATCAAAAAAAATGTTTTAGTAAATGTGACTCTTACTGGTCATTGACACTTACACCATACAGATGTGATGTACAAACTGCAGAGTGAGGGACAGGAGTTTGTTGTTGGTGTTTGCTCCGAAAAGTCCATCATAGACAACCTGAACAAACAGACAATCACTGTAACCATGACATCCTTTGAACAAGTTCTTCACGTTCTTTCTATCAAACATAATCTCTGACCTGTATATTAGCAGGAAAGCATTCAGCAGCCAGTCTGGAGCGAAGAAGATGAGGCAGAATCTTCATCTTGACTCTGGTGCTGACCGGCTCATGCTTCAGCTCCTGCTTCACTGTGGCACCCTGGGTAAAAACACACACCTCATGTAGAACACCTCACTGAATATCAAAGTAATAACGATATTAGACGGACCATGTGCAATGCATGTACTTACTTTAGTTTTAAGTGGAATATCACCCAGGTAAACTTTATACATTTTGTTGATAATGAGCGGATTGTTCCAGTCAATGATGCTGCAGTACAAAACAGGATGCAAGAGATGAGTTTCAATATTATATAAAGATCTCATGATTTCATTTGACATCTCATCAGAGAGCCTTCACCTCTGCTTGCTTTTCAGTTCCAGATCAGCTGCTGTGGCAACACTGTGTCTGGTGTCACTTGAGGCCACAACTAAGTGAATGACAGTTTCAACTTCAGGTACCTGCTCTGCCTCTATGAACTTCACAATCCCCAGCTTACACTGCAAACAGAATGCTAAAAAGATTAGTCACTGAAGAATAAGAAAGAAAATGCCACAGAAAGAATTTAATCCATTCATTCTTTAAATAATTATTGGTATAGACAGAACTGAGGTATCTCGAAATCTTCCATTATAAATATCCACCAACACATTTTCTTAGCAATCTCACCTGCTCCAGTTGCTCTGGGCTCCACTGAGTTTCTCCAATGACTCTTTTAACTGCATAAACGCTCATTCCTGGAGGAGGCTGAGGGAGACCCACTGCTGCGGCTCCTGCTCCAGCTCCCCCTTGTGGGGATGAGGGGGCCGGACGAATTGGAGGCTCATTCAATACAAACCTTTATATGATATCAAAGAGAGTTAATGAGATTCAAGAAAACAGTATTACCATTACCAACTACAACCCATTATACACATCTAGCTGACATACCCATAAGGCATCAGAAGAACATCCAGCATGAACTCTAAGAGCAGTTGTACAGTTTTGGGCCTCTCCGTCAGGACAAATGGGGAAGCTTTAGATGGCTCTGATGGATATTTCATATGATACAGTGTAGGGATAAGCAGGTGCATCAGACTAGAGAGAGAAGAAACAGACTACATTATCTTTACTGTTCAGTACTGACATATCTGCAAAAACAATGGTCATGGTTACACTTTATTTTACAGTATGTGTACTTACAGTGTACTAACCCTGTAAAGTACTGGTAATATAAGGTAACTACATGGGTTAAGGTTAGGTTAGGGTTAATACCTAGTAATAACCCAGTTATTTTAATTGCTATAATAAGTACATAGTCTATACATGAGGAACAGGACTGTCAAATAAAGTGCTACCATGGTTATTAAAAAATAAAATAAAAATTATATATATATATATATATATATATAATTATTATTATTATTATTATTATAGCTTTGCCACCACAGGAACAAATTAAGTTTTAAAATATATTACAAAAGATATATTAAATTGAAATAATATTAAATCATATTACAGTTAAATAAATACAGCCTTGGTGAACATAAGAGACTTCTTTCAAAAACATTAAAAAAACTTTTGAAAACTAGTGTATATACACTCTAAAAAAAAAGGTTCTATATGGCACCAAAAATGGTTCTTTGTCGTAATCATAGAGGAACCACTTTTGGTGCTATATAGCACCATATCTTAACATGTTCTGTATATGGTAGCGGTGCTATATAGCACCTTAGTCAAAGAACCGGTGAAGAACCTCCGAAGCACCAAAATTGGTGCTATATAGCACTTAAAAAGGTTCCCCTATGATTACGAGCCAAGAACCATTTTTGGTGCCATATAGAACCTTTTTTTTTAGAGTGTAATACAACATATATTGTATAACAAAATATTTTATCATGCATTATAAATGTGTTCATATCCAGTTACGTTCTACCTTAATAATAAAAACAACATGGTTTCTTTTCAAATAAAGTTTAAAGTAACCTGTCCTGCTGGGGCTGAGGTTTGCCCTCCATTGCTGTAAGTAGAGTAGGTGCAAGCTCACACTGTTTGGACACCTCAAGCCTGGGATAGCCCATCTTTATGTAGATGATAGTGAAGTTCTGCAAGCACAAACACACTCAACCATGACAATGAAGTTCTCACTATATAATATGGGAACATACAACCTTGGTATAAAAAAAACATCTCAAGGGTAGTCACAAGGAGTATTGACAGTGGTAAACATGACATGTGGGTATGCGATCATACCGTGACAAAAGATGCAGCAGCAGGATCCTGATACTGAACCAACAGTGTCTCTACAGGCAGCTGAATCTTGGGTCGACTTTTTATCCTTTTGTTCAGGTGCACAAGCAACTCCATAACCTGGAAAAGGGAATAACAAAATCCAGCTTTTTAATAGATCTTCCTTGAAATCCTTCTCATGGGTGCTATTTACTGACTATCAATCACTAGAGCAAAGGAAAGAAAAGAAAGATCAAACTAAAAAACAAATATTGTAAAATAAATACATTATAAATAAAATCTAACAGTACAGCACTATAATGAGTAGAGAGAAAAAAATAATGTAACAATAGAAATAATAATTTACACATTTATAATATACATTTTTCAGAATATAAATGATGTCTGCCAGGTAATACTTGGGGGTCTGTAGAAAAATAAATAAATGTAAATAATTAATATATAATATATATATATAAAAATCTAACAGTACAGTACTATTGAAAAAAAGATATAATGATGTAACATAATAGAATTGAAATATTCTCCAAATAATATTTAACACATATTTCAGGATGGGGGTCCTTGCACAAGGATGATCATATTTGGGACCCTGTTTTACACCTGGTATTAAGATGCGTTTTGGTCGATCGGATTACAAGTGGACGATGCTAAATACAGGTGTAAACCACTTCCAGAGGTAGTCGAAAACGCATTTGAACCAAGCCTGCCACACTTGTGTTGAAAACTGAAGCCAAAGCATCTCGATCGCCCCCAGGTGGTTAGTCCCAGTATAGCTCATGACCTCCGCCCTTCCATGTATTGTAATGGATGCGAGACAATTTTTATCACGATGATTTAATTTCAAGTGTTCGTTTTTTAAATAAGTTTTAGACCTACTTGACGGCTTCTCTGAGTAAAGTTGTCACAAAAAGACTTTTTTCTGGATTTTCGGGAGGAGATTTGAACTTTAGCTTTAATTTCTACATTTCCATAACTGTTTAAGCCCTATTTCACACCAACATAATGAGTTGTTCTGCATCTGCGAGAGTGTGGGCGGGCTTTTGATATCGTGGCTCTACTTCCTGCTCTCTACTGTGCAGACTCCGGTCCCGAGGTCACTACTGTGCAGACTCTGTCCCAAATCTGTGCAAGATGTCAGCACCATATTCGGCTTCACTTTTCTTCAGTGGAAGGCATGTGGGGTAATGCGGCGGTTTTTTAACATATTACATACATTTGTTCTCTCACCATTCCTGATTTCTAACACACACTCACAGTGTTTTCGACATGGAATTGTGGCTATCAGAGCAGAAACAAAAGATGATTCTCTCCGTATGTTTTTCCGTTGTCTCTTTGCACATTCATATTGTGCAAGCTTATTTGGTCCATTAGATCGAAAGATCTGGGGGGAAAAAACATTAATTGATCCACCCATAGACCCTCCCCTCTAAGAAATCAGGACAGAAGTGGTTTAAAGTGGACAAAGGAGACGGATTAAAACACCAGGTGTAAACGAGAACGTGTCTCCCTTGTCTATTTGTGATCCGATCGAAGCAAAGCGCATCTTAATTCCAGGTGTAAACAAGGTCTAAAAGACTGAAAACACTTTAGGGGAAGTAGCCTATGTTTTGAAGTAGTATCGCTCAGCATATACAAAAACACATTCACATGTACAAAGCATACATTTTTTCTATTATCCTTTTAAATAATTTTTACAGACCAAAGGATCCCCATGTAGACTATGAGCCAACACAGGGACTCCTACATAAATCAGCCAACCCAGAAAATATCAATGTTTGCAGTAACACTTTATAGCTTTCATTAAGAACATTAACATTTTCACATATTGTATAATGATACACAAAAGATTGTATTAAATAATTATCACATAAAAGAAACAAGTTAATACTTGTCAAAAATGAAAGAAAAATTTGTATATATATTTTCCACTGACCCCTAATTGAAATCCTGGCTCTTCACTAAAAACAGCTTTCTCTCACACACTTACTTTCTTGCGCACCCCCTCTTGCACACTGGAAAGTTTGAGAAGGACAGGGGGAAGGAATTTGGATATAATATCCTGTAACTGCTCATCTGTCTCTGCATGACCCAAGCGCATAAACACACGCTCCAACTGGTCTATGATAAGGAAACAAAGAGAAAGTAAGCAACAGATAGAGTGTTCAAATTGAAAAAGGACCCAAATTAATTTGAATGGAAAGACTTTCGCATATAATTCCTATAAGATCACAGATAAATAAGAAACTTCTCATTTATTCGAATTCGAAATATTTATTACAGGGACATTGAATGAAATCTAACTGTTATTCCATGACATGAGTGCATTTCACCGGCTCTCTATGAATGAATAAACGAATCAACTTAACGTTACAATAAAACTATCTAACAAGCTTGCAATAAACAACAGACAATAAGAATAACTGTAAATATAGAATAACCGTAAATATAGACGTTCAAATTCGCTAGTTAGTTAGCGTGCGAGCTGCATAGCTTCACTGCTAACCAACGTTAACGTTTATTATCAACATACTTATTTCTCACGCTGTCAATAAATGACAACCGGCCCTGGACAACTATGACATTGAGATAACGCTTATTGTACGAAAAATACAGGTTGTAGCGTCCTCTAATTGAGACAAAATCAATAGAAACACTTTCATTTTGGAGCATGACTGAGCATTGGGCCTCTGTAAGCACACACTAGCCGACTAGCTCCAAACTGATATTCACTTTACAAATATTATTTACGTAACTACTGGTAAGCAAACAGACAGCACAGCACCATGAGCTCTATCTTCATTTGAGTGACCAATTATGAAGACATTATTGAAAACAAACATGCAGTGATGAAGAAATAAAGCATGTAGAATGAGTTAAACTTACTGAGCTCGTCCTGTGCAGCCATGTTTGAAGTGAAGTCACCAACAGCAGCACTGCCACTCCTATAGAGACAACATCTCTCTCTCTCTCTCTCTCTCTCTCTCTCTCTCTCTCTCTCTCTCTCTCTCTCTCTCTCTCTCTCTCTCTCTCTCTCTCTCTCTTAATTATTTTTATTTTATTCATATAATCAAATCAGACTAGCTTAACATATAACTTTTATATTGTTAATATTTCAAGATTAGCATTTACTGGACTGAAACAGCTTTACATGATTATCCATTTGTTTTGTTTTTTAGAAAGAAATCATGTTTGGCTTCTCTCAATCATCATTGCATTCTATGTTTTACTCCTTGAAACTAGCTTTGATCATAAAAGTTTAATGTCTAAATATTGAGATCTTTTTCAAAATGTTTAGAGCAAAACTGTGGCTCTTTGTGGCATTTACTTTATGTCTTTGAGTACTATTTTTCAAAACGCACATTTGTGAAAAATTAAAATAATTAAAATAATTAAAATGTGAAATATAAAAAGCACACAGTTTCAAAATTCACCTTTAAGGTTGCATGTAATTTATATTGTAGAACCAAACAGAGCTGCGTTTCCCAAAAGCATTGTAAGCCTAAGTAGATTGTTTTAAAATCAATTTAGGCTTATGATGCTGAAAATTGTAGCTCTGGACAGTGTCAATATAGGTCTTTTTTTAATGTTCTAAAAAATATATATATTCAAAATTCCATAGAGAACCCACTGAGAATTAGCCTTCTGAATTCAGTTTGCTCTACAAAGTGTTAGCCTACTTCACTCAAATGAAAATTTAAAATTTCCAAACTCGCTTGATATGTATTTTGAGTCTATAAAATAGTCTTTGTGTAATGAATGTAATATATGTTTGTGATGCCCTTTTGTTAAATTTTTTTAGTTTTTTTGTTTTTTGTTAAATGTCTTGAAGTGATTTGTATTTTTGCATCAAAAAATATTCTGTCAGCTAGATTTCATTATTAGAAATGTGTGACTATGAGGAAGGAGATGTTAATGGCCTATACCCAACATTTTCAAAATCCCAGCACATAGAGACTCTTTCACCTAGATATTATCATATAGAGACTGTGTCTGTTCCCCGAATAAGTAAATACAAAAAAACATCAAAACCATTCCACAGTAAAAATGTCATTGATGTCCAACAAATAAACAACAGATATAATACAGATGAACAATTGATAAAGCTTGGGTTGCTGAATATTCGATCCCTTTCCCCAAAAGCGCTTATTGTTAATGATATCATTACAGATAATAATCTAGATGTGCTGTGTTTGACAGAAACCTGGCTAAAACCTGACGACTACATTACTTTAAATGAGTCCACCCCCCAAGATTATTGTAATAAACACGAGCCGCGTCTGAAGTGTAAAGGGGGAGGGGTTGCTGTAATTTATAATAATATCTTTAGTATTACTCAGAAGTCTAGTTTCAAAAATAATTCCTTAGAAGTTTTGGTGCTTTATGTAATGTTATGTAGTGTAAATGATAAATCCCATTTAACATTTGTGTTTGCTACTGTATACAGGCCACCAGGGCACAATACAGACTTTACCAAAGAATTTGCTGATTTTCTATCAGAGTTAGTTCTGGCCGCAGATAAATTACTAATTGTTGGTGATTTTAATATCCATGTAGACAACGAAAAAGACGCATTGGGATTAGCATTTAAAGACATTCTAAACTCTATTGGAGTTAGGCAACACGTGTCAGGACCCACTCATTTCCATAATCATACTTTAGACCTAATATTGATAATAAGATCATTACCTAGTATCGTGTATACTTAATTTAGCTAAGGTTGAAAAGCCGCCCCCTCGTTTAAAAAATGGCAGGACAATCACTGCCGCCACTAAAGATTGCTTTTTAAATAATCTTCCTCATCAGTATCATCTCCTCAGCATCCCAGATAGCTTAGAAGAACTCGATGTTGCAACAGAAACTATTGTCTCTCTCTTTTCTAGTACTTTAGACACAGTTGCTCTGTAGCGCTTAAAGAAGATTAAAGAAAATGGTCCAACGCCGTGGTACAACGAGCACACTCGGGCCCTTAAAACAGCAGCCAGAAAAATGGAGCGCAGCTGGAAGAAAACAAAACTAGAGATCTTTCGTAAATCGTGGAAAGAGCGCATGATCGCATACAGAAAGGTCGTAAAAACGGCTAGATCTGCTTATTTCTTGACTCTCTTGGAAGAAGACAAACACAACCCTAGGTATTTATTCGATACAGTAGCTAAATTAACCAAAAATAAAGCTTCAACTTCTGATGTTTGTAAACAGCACACCAGTAATGACTTTATGAACTTCTTTACATGTAAGATTGATAATATTAGGAAGAAAATTTTAACCATGCAGCCGTCTACTACAGTATCACATCAGACAGAGCATTGTAGTGTCACTGAGGAAAAATTACACTCATTCACTGCTATAGGAGAAGAAGAATTGGCTAAACTCGTTAAATCGTCAAAATCAACAACATGTATGCTTGACCCTGTACCGACTAGGCTATTAAAAGAGATGCTACCAGATCCTCTTCTTAATATCATTAATTCGTCTTTGTCATTAGGATATGTACGGAAAACGTTTAAGTTGGCTATTGTTAAAACACTTATTAAAAAAACGCAACTTGATCCTACAGAATTAGTCAATTACAGGCCAATCTCAAATATACCCTTTCTGTCAAAAATACTTGAAAAGGCAGTGTCTTCACAATTATGTTCCTTTTAAGAAAGAAATGGTATCTGTGAAGATTTCCATGGGAGATCTGACAAGATTTGACAAGGGAGACAATCCATACGGATTTAGACCGTATAATAGTACTGAGACTGCTCTCATCAGAGTTACAAATGATTTACTCTTATCATCCGATCGTGGCTGTATCTCTCTATTAGTGTTACTCGATCTTAGCGCTCTTTTCGATACTATCGACCACAACATTCTTTTGAATAGACTCAAAAATTATGTAGGCATTAGTGGAATTGCATTGGCATGGTTTAAATCATACCTATCTGACCGTTATCAGTTTGTAGCAGTAAATGAAGAGATGTCACACCGATCACAAGTACAGTATGGGGTACCGCAGGGCTCAGTGCTAGGACCGTTGCTTTTCACCCTGTACATGCTACCAGTGGGAGATATCATTAGGAAGCATGGCGTTAGTTTTCATTGTTATGCTGACGATACTCAGCTCTATATTTCTTCACGGCCTGAAGAAACTTACCAATTCACAAGATTAACGGAATGCATAGCTGATATAAAAAATTGGATGACCAGTAATTTCCTGCAACTCAATTCAGAAAAAAATGAATTTTTAATTATTGGACAAAAAAGCTCCACAAGTAGTAACCTAGAATACTGTCTAACACTTGATGGCTGCTCTGTCAAGTCCTCGTCGTCAGTGAGGAACCTGGGTGTGCTCTTTGATACCAATATTTCGTTTGAAAGCCATGTTTCTAGCATCTGTAAAATTGCATTCTACCATCTTAAAAATATATCTAAATTACGGAACATGCTCTCAATGCAAAATGCTGAACAGCTATGACCTCAAGGTTAGATTATTGTAATGCTCTACTGGGTGGTTGCCCTGCTTGCTTAATAAACAAACTCCAGCTGGTCCAAAACGCAGCAGCTCAAGTTCTTAGAACCAGGAAGTATGACCTATTAGCCCGGTTCTGTCAACACTGCATTGGCTCCCTATTAAACATCGCATACATTTAAAAATTTTGCTTATTACTTACAAAGCACTAAATGGTTTAGCTCCCCAGTACTTGAGCGAGCTCTTAACACATCATACTCCATCACGTCTACTGCGGTCTCAAAATTCTGGCCAGTTAATAATACAGAGAATATCTAAATCAATTGCAGGCGGTCGATCCTTTTCCTATTTAGCACCTAAACTCTGGAACAGTCTTCCTAGCATTGTTCGGGAAGCAGACACACTCTGTCAGTTTAAATCTAGACTAAAAACACATCTCTTTACTATGTCATACACATAAAACACTTTTTCAATTAAATGATTGTTAGGCTGCATTAACTAGGTCAGCCGGAACCGGGAACACTTCCCATAACACTTGATGTACTCGTTACATTATCAGAAGAATGGCATCTACGCTAATGACAGTCTCTCTGTTTTATCCCGAAGTCTACTGCAGTCAGCCGGATCCAGGCCGTATCCAGATCAGATGGTGGACCTGCGCCCAGACAAGACCAACGCAGGATCCTGAAGTGTCTGCAGAGACCGTGTCAATTAGACTCCCCCTGAAATTGCCTCATCGACACGGCATCCTCAATAAATCCCTCTCCGGCGTGATGAATCCGATTGTTCGAAAATTACAATTAAAAAATTGTTAAATCGATATGTCATCCTCAATAAACCCGTCTCCGGCGTGTTGCCTCCGATCTTTCGAATATTGCTCTTTAATAATTGTTTCATCAATACGGCATCCTCAATAAACCCGTCTCCGGCGTGATAACTCCGATATTTTGATTATTCCTATTAAATATTGATTTAATCGACACATCATCTTCAATAAACTCGTCTCCGGCGTGCTGCCTCCGATCTTTCGAATATGTCGATTTATTATGACCTCTGACCTGTAAAGTTGCCAGAATAATAATCATACGCTGTTTGTTAATTGGCCAGAGGAGAACTGGCACCCCGACTGAGCCTGGTTTCTCCCAAGGTTTATATTTCTCCATTAGGTCACCTGATAGGGTTTTGGTTTCCTTGCCACTGTCGCCTCTGGCTTGGCTTGCTCAGTTGGGGACACAAAATTTTTCAACTAAATATCCAAATAAATCTAATTATTAAACTAAATTAACCATATAAACTAAAATGACTGATCTAATTACTGATCTAAAGCCCACACTGTCACTGTATGATAATTGAAATGAACTGATGACATCACCGTTTTCTCCGGAATGGCTATACGGCTGAATAAAATTCTGTTACATTATTTTCCTGTTTAACACTGTGAAGCTGCTTTGAAACAATTTGCATTGTTTAAAGCGCTATATAAATAAAGTGGACTTGACTTGACTATACCACAGATGATCTTAAAGCCACAATATGTAGTTTTTCGTTTTTAAGCTAGAGGTAGCTTATTATAAACAAAGGCGTAGCTTGATGACACCTTGATTTCACTGAGCTTTTATTATGCAACAGTCGCCGCTTCCGCTTCTTCCGCTCATGCGTATGTGGGATAACGCAGCACTGTTTTATCATATTACACACATTTGAGTGTGTTTAAAGTTATGTTATAATGCTACTCTGTGCGTTCACTCGACGTATGCTATGAGACACTTGTTGCACACTGCAGTAAGCTAGATTGATATTAGGCATGGTAAAACATTGTACCTGTGGTAAATCAAGAAAACCAGATTTAAAAATAAGACTGTGTTGAGCTATATACAACAATGATTAGTTTTCTGTCGATGAATGTATCCAAACTAGGGTGGCCATACGTCTGGATTTTGGCCGGACAGTCTGGATTTTAAGCCCCCTGTCCGGCGTCCAGCACAACCTCAAGCCGGACACTCATTTGTCCTCCTTTTTGGAGTTGCGCTGAAAAGTTGCTAAAAAAAAACCCAGCTCTGGAATCTTTATTGGGAAGCAGCAGCATAGCATCTAATGCCGTAAGATCTCTGGTCAAACAAATAGGCCCTTTTCACATTTCCGGGTTTCTCAGAGCGGAAATCGTCATAGTTGGGTTAACTATTGTAGTTGTAAATGAGAGAATACATTAAATATGTTTTGGTGTACCCATTTGCTAAAGAAAAATGCCACAATAGTGATTTCACAACTTTCAAAAAGAGGGAAAAATAGAGTGAGATTGATAACAGCAGTGAAAAGAGAGAAATATGTTAATTTTACCATCACTCATAGAAGCTGTATTAGAAACACCCTCACAGCAGCGGTAACTTGTTTTTTGTAATTTAATACAAAAGTAATAAAATACAAAGTATTAGTGTTATAAATGTACATCAATTAAAAAAACTGAAATACAAAAAATGTTGCAGGATTTTACGATATTGATGACTGAAACGTCAGACCTCTATTAATCCGGAATGGACAAAAGAGCACAAATTTATATCAAAAAGCAGTAGAGACGCTTTTCATGGATTTGGCACTGTACCAGATCATTTGTTTATTTATGTATTTCTTTTATTTCCAGAAGTCCAGAAATGTTATGTTTTCAGGCACTGTGCACTTTGCAAGACAGTTTCATCTCAGTGGTCAGTTTTTGAAACAGAACATTGTCTTAAATAAATAAACACTTTTTTGCCTCTTACACATCTACTTCAAGATAAATCGTAGATCAAATGGTCTGGCACTGAATAGAGTAGGCTATTTCAGAATCACTGTATCATGATACCATCGATATGATGGACAAAATTGTATTGTAGTTGCGAGGACAGTCCTATACAAGTCACTGGACGAACATTCGAATCAGATCTGCGTTCTGACCACTGATCTATATATAGAGAACATTAGATCAGGTTCTGACCTAGAGAGCGCAGTTGTCGTGTATAGATATGAAATAGCTTCAGAGACCGTTTTTTTTTTTCAACAGCACAGTATCATTATTTCTGTCTCACATTAATTCAGATTATTACAGAAGTACTGAGATAAAGGTTTACCAGATACCATATCATCTACATTGAAACTGGCACCATCAGCTGGTCAATGGCACAGAGCTGGTAACTTATTTTGGGCAGCTGTAGTGCAGCACCCTGTTTGGCTACTATGTATTTAGTGGTGAGGACTACCAGCTCCTTCAAAGGCAAGGGCAAAGTGGCACCACTCAAAAAGCTCCAGAAGAACACCAAATTTCAAAAGGCTTTCAGGATGGTGGATGAATTTTAGACAGTTTGGCTTGTTGTGTATTGAGTAGAATATTTGGAAAGAGCAAACTTATGTTGGGGTAACAGTTTAGGACCCAGGACCAGTAGTGAAAAATGAAGACCAAGAGTCAGGAGAGCAATTGAATTAAATAAAAATAGTTTACTGAAGAATAGTTTGCAGTTTCATCAGCAGAAGCCAGCTTCAAGTCTCACAAGGAGTTTGTAGGCCGCGCTCCCTCTACCAGCCTATCGTACATACAATTTCTCAACAGATATAATGTTTTCCAGGTAATCAAATAACACAATCAAAGAAATACATCTGAATTAAACGCCTATATTTTTTAACTGAAGGGGTGTCAATAAACTGAATTAATTGATTGTAGCTACTCAGTTAGCTTAGGGGCTATGATGAATAATTAAAGCTTTGCAAATTAACAATTCCACGAATGATAAAAACTTGAATTTAAAGGTGAAGTGTCTAAAAACAATTCTATTAAATTGATGGCAAAAAAAAAAAAAGATTTGTCCCCGCAAAACTTTGTTCTCAAATTGTTAAAGTTAAAAACATCAGTATTGCCTGACTACATGTATTTAGCGTGTATTAACGTTACCTGTAGATTTCAATTTCTGTACAGAACTAATCTTTTGCTTTTGATTGTTGTTTGGACCTTTCGGGATTACAATTCACCATCAAAATGACAAGTTTAATTATTCCAGCTGCTGTGAGAAAAGATCGGTCATATATATATGGTGCTATATGAATACAGATGACTTGTCTTGACGTTTAAAAACAAAGCAAAAATGACTTTCACAACAAAGCAAATGTGGCTGTGATGACTTGATGACTTCTTCCCAGTCTTGCAGTCTCTCATGTTCTTGCTCAGACGTGGACAGGCTCTGAGTCAGGTTGGGGTTGGACATCAGGCTTCGGCTCATGTCTCGAGATCAAGCCCTCCACCAAGGACAGTAAGTTATTTCCTATTCAATAGAAAGATTATATGAATAAGTCAACTCATGAATGATTTTTAGAGCTGATATTGTGTTTATTTTCCTGTTTATTACAGTGAAGCCACGTTGAAACAATCTGTATTGTATAAAGCACTATATAAATGACGGTGACTTGACTATAACAAGAACATTACAATGAACACAAATTTGAAAATCTCATTTGAAATAAGACAAATGATAATAATCCTACTCTGTCTGTTACACTTCCTCACACCTGAAATCACTGATCTCCTGAACTTCTCCTGAATCTACAGTAGGTCATCTCATCTATCTATGTTGTGACATCTGCTCTAACGTCAGCCGTTTAGTTGGATCCCGGGCTAGGCACTGACTAATCAGATCCCTGCATTCTGTACAAATTGTAATAAGGAGTTAGTCATGCATCTATGAAAACAGCATCTAAACCATGATTATTATACTGTAAAATGTTCCTTATCTTTACTTTGAAAGTAAAGTATGTAGTTTCTGCGACACTAGTGGCACAGGGCGGAATTACAAAATAAAGCATATTTTCAAAAAACCTTGCAAAAGCCCCTTTTGTGCATCGCGTCTTCCCCAACTGAAAAATCACAAACACAGCTCTTGTGAAGGGCATGTTTCAGGTTCAACATAATGGGAATACTTTTAGCTGTGTTGCATTTGTCTTTATGAAAATGTATCTTTCTGAACGGGTGCATGATGAGGCTGTATGGTATTGAAGCGCAGAATGCTTTGTATGAAAATGCTCTGTTCACTTTGACATGTTCATGACTTGTTTATGGTATAAATGCAGCAAATTTTGGCATTCACTTCTGTAACTAAAGCTGAATTTCTTTTCCCATCATGGCTCCGCCTGCTACAGTAGCTACGCCCCAAACTCTCACTATACCTTGAGCATTATATAAACATACTTCATCTTTAACTGTTTCTGTTCAGAGCCTTTGCTTAATGTGTGTGTGTGTGTTTATAAGGGTTATCAATATCCTTCACTCACTTTCGGATAAGCTGTAGTTGTGAAATGTAACGTTGGCTCATCTGATCTCTGTCCGATTGAGAAAGGGAGGACATCCATAGAGCACCATAGTGTACAACAGCACTCCTAGAGCCCAGACATTTGCTGGTACGGCGTGGAATCGAGGTTCTGTTAAGACTTCAGGTGGGCAGTAATACGGTACTCCTGTAAGCAAGACATTTGCACATGGTTGAGCTTTTTTTAAAAGCATCAGATCATTAAGAAGTCACTACATTCAGGTTTTGCTCTCGTAGCCACCCCTACTAAACAGCTGACCGCAGCCAAAGTCTATCAGCTTGAGCTCCAACGTGTTTTCCTTTATCAGGAAAATCTGCGCATGAATGTCATTATGAAAAACACCATGCTCGATGCAGAGATTTGCACTGCCAGAAGAGCCTGTCGCATGATGAACCGTCCTGTTGGTTCATACAGTACGGGTTTACGAACGATGTAGTCCAGCAAGCTCACGCAAGGCTCTGGAAACTCCATAACAAGAGTGAATGTTCGAGGATTTTCGAACCACTCGTATAGTTGTATGAGGAGCGGACTTATGGGTTCTCGCCTCATCATTAGCAGCAGCGCCACTTCTGTAACAAGAGGTTTGGGATGCCCAGGCTAAAGAAAAATAGTAGTCAGAAGGTTAGCTGGGTAAAAATCTGAAGAAAACATAATTTTTAAA
This sequence comes from Gobio gobio, assembly GCF_949357685.1. Lineage (NCBI taxonomy): Eukaryota > Metazoa > Chordata > Actinopteri > Cypriniformes > Gobionidae > Gobio > Gobio gobio. The sequence goes on from NC_137099.1 coordinate 22,733,396, forward strand.
TGTATCTATTTAGATACGCCTTTTCACCTAGGTGCCTCTAGGCTTATTTGTCAATCACTTTTACACCTACGGGTGTATTAAAGGGATAGTTCACCCAAAAACGAAAATTTGATGTTTTTCTGCTTACCCCTAAGGCATCCAAGATGTAGGTGTCTTCGTTTCATCAGTAGATCACAAATGAAGATTTTTAACTCCAACCGTTGCTGTGTGTCACTCATATAATGCTTGTCAATGGAGTCTAATTCTATTAGAGTAAAAAAAACATGGACAGACAACTTCAAATTAAACCCAGCGGCTCGTGACGACTGAGAGAAACCGAACGGTATTTATGCAATTCATTTCACCTCATATCAGACGAACGCTTCAGCTCTCCAGACTGCCATCACTTCCCGTGAGTGAGGTCAAAATTCCGGCCGGGTCATAGATATGTATACGTAGATTCCTCATTCGAGCGATCCACGCAGGCACTAATGAGGTATCTATGTATATATCTATGACCCGGCCGGAATTTTGACCTCACTTACGGGAAGTGATGGCAGTCTGGAGAGCTAAAGCGTTCGTCTGATATGAGGTGAAATTAATTGCATAGATACCGTTCGGTTTATCTCAGTGCAAATGATTTTCTTCACATTAAAATGTAGTCAATCATTGGACAACATACCATATCATAAACAACTGAAAAACGAAAGCACTCACCCCCTCTTTCACCCATCATGTGAGCCATCGCAAGTCCAATCTGCAATAAAAAACATGCAAAATACAATACAAAGACCAATACAAAGAAAGGTTTTTTGGAAATCTTGGCCAACTGAAAAGTTTGAACATGAAAAGTATGAGCATGTACAGCACTCAATACTTAGTTGGGGCTCATTTTGCCTGAATTACTGCAGCAATGTGGCGTGGCATGGAGTCGATCAGTCTGTGGCACTGCTCAGGTGTTATGAGAGCCCAGGTTGCTCTGATAGTGGCCTTCAGCTCTTCTGCATTGTTGGGTCTGGCATATCGCATCTTCCTCTTCACAATAAGGTCAGGCGAGTTTGCTGGCCAATTAAGAACAGGGATACCATGGTCCTTAAACCAGGTACTGGTTGCTTTGGCACTGTGTGCAGGTGCCAAGTCCTGTTGGAAAATGAAATCTGCATCTCCATAAAGTTGGTCAGCAGCAGGAAGCATGAAGTGTTCTAAAACTTCCTGGTATATGGCTGCGTTGACCTTGGACCTCAGAAAACACAGCGGACCAACACCAGCAGATGACATCCCAGATAGCATTGTGACATTGAGTCAATGTTGAAATTCCATCAGAATCATCAATTTGGTTGAGGTTGAAATGCCAATGCTAAGTAATATTGGATCAATGTTGAAAATTCAATGCTAAAAAAAAATTGTGGACCAATGTTGAAAATTCAATGCTAAATAATATTGGATCAATGTTGATAATTCCTTGCTTTTCAGTGTTGAAAAGACAAACATTGAATCGATGTTGATTTTTGGTCAACTTAATTCTCCACTGGTGAGGCTTACTATCAATCTATCTGTCCCATCATTCAACATGTTAAAGCAAATCCAAATCAATTGGGTACATTTCTGGGAAATGTAAGCACATTCATTATTCTCAAAGGATGAATCTCCACCAACGAGTGTGTGGATTAACAAAGAACTACTACTATAAATTGAACTCAATGGGACAAACCAGTTGATTATTACAAGTAAGCATATTGTTAATATTAATGTTTTAATTTTTGTTTTAAAATCTCCTCCATCATGGAAAACATCTCCAATCCTCTAGTGTTTTCGGCTAGCTAGCACATGCAGAGATATATAATGACTGTCACACAGTCCTTAGTTCTTGTGGTCATCTAGTTATATAAATCATAGCCTGTTTTAAATGTATATAATGTAGGCTATTATTATTTAAAAAATCATGTATAATTTACATACATTTAATTATTTATCTAAAGAATACAGGGTTAATAAAGAATTTTTAATATTTCCCCTACCGATCAAATGCGCCACAATCCACTCCAGTAGGTGGCAGTAATGCACCTTCAGATCAAAGCGCGGCTTAACAGACTTCAAGCGTGGAAGAGACAGACAGGACAGCAGCAGTGTTTTTTTAGAGGTAAGTACACAAAGATTAAGACAATTCATCTTCAATTCATTTCATTTTGTGTTTTTATTTATCTTTATTTCTTACAACTTGTGAGCTTCTCCTGGGCGAGTCAGAGTGAACTGCGACGTTAATAGAGTCACGTGAACGCCCTCCGTACACAACCAATGGCCAGGATATTCTTTAAAGGTCCCGTTTTTCGTGTTTTTTTGAAGCTTTGATTGTGTTTACAGTGTGCAATATAACATGTGTTCATGTTTCGCGTGTAAAAAAACACAGTATTTTTCACACAATTTACTTATCTGTATACCGCTGTTTTCACTGTCCTCAAAACGGCTTGAAAGATTTCCCTGTTCTATGAAGTCCCTCCTTCAGAAATACGTAACGAGTTCTGATTGTGCCAGCGGTTCCCGTGTTATGATTCGACAGCAGCTTAGGGCACACAGAGCGCACGTTACCGGAAAGGTCACGCCTCTTACCATAACGGGGATGCATGCGCTCAATGATCTCTAAGTACAGCGTCCCTGGGAAAGCCAAACAAAGGTGACTTGACTCCGGGATGAAAATAACAGCGTCTCGACGACATGGCAACAAACAAACTATACGAACGCAACCAAACGCAACACTTCCTATTCTCCACGCGGGAGCAACAAGACCACGCCCCCTTTTTCGCTTGTTCTTGTGGGCGGAGGTTAGTCGACATACTGCTCTACTGACGTAATTAAAGCAGGAAATACCAGGATGTAGTCCTAACCAGCCGTTCGCTGTAGGCTTTGAAAGGGAACTTCTGTTAAATAAAATATCTCGCTTGGCATTGAACTTTGAGCTTTATAATTTTACAGGTATTATAAATGCTCTAACAGCAACATTACACACTAACTAAAGTTTGAAAAATGGGATCACGAAGAACAGGACCTTTAATACATTGCATTTCAGTTTGTTTTTTACCAAACCCTATCATATTTTTATTAAACTTTATTTCTTAAGCTGGGTATACCTCTGCGATTTTCGTCCGATTTCGAGCCGAATTCTGACTCGTGCAACTCTTCTTTGGGTCGGGCCGATTTTCAGTTTTGTCGTGCGTCGTTTGTTGTGAGGTGTTCGTTTATATACGTGTATCTGTGCGTGCAACGAGTAAGATGTGCATTTGTGGATCCAGTGCCGCGCATGCATTCATTGACTCGTTTGTGAGTCAATCCTATTTGATTCATTTGGATTGAGACAATAGGATTGACTCACAAACGAGTCAATGAATGCATGCACGGCACTGGATCCACAAATGCACATCTTAATCGTTGCACGCACAGATTCTGACCAACACTAATACAAAATTGCATTCACAATTATGTCTCTATTTGTACAAAATGCTGCACATTCATGTAATTCTGTATTTAGCACACACAAGTTGAAAGGAATTTGTTTGTGGATAATGGTGCATGTATTTATTAATAATTTTATTAGTAAAATCATCCCATATTCGTCCAGTGTACAGGGAGAAACGAGAGGCGATCGGACGGTCGGATGAATTTCTGGCATGTCAGTTCTTCTGGTCGCCCCTCGTGCGGGTATCGCACAGCTGAAGCAGAGCTACGAGCTAATTGCCCTGTTGGAGCAGTGAGGGGAAATAGGACAATCAGTTCGTAGCTCTGCTTCAGCGGTGCCTGTGTGATTAGCTCACGAGGCCCGGCCACAATTATAGAATTCCAATTTAATCTTTAATGCAGCAAGAAAGAAAACTAAAGAAGAATGAGATCTTCAAGTTCTGTAGGCAGCTAATGTTATATCAAACTGCAGAAATTTAGCAAACTGCTGCGCCTCCAGTTTGTGTTGTAAAATGGATAATCTCTTCCAAACCACTGTGTAGCCAATCCAGCTCCTCTTTTATTAATTTAGCTATTTGATTATTAATTTACTTGTTTTACTTTCACACTTTATTTGTTTATTTACTATTAAATACAGTATTAATATTAGATAAAAATAAGATAGATATTTGAAGATATTTTCACCTTGCTTTTCCACTCATTCCTCCTGTGTGTCTGCAGGTGCTTTAAAGGGAAAAGTTTATACGAAAATTCATTAAATAGTCTTGAATTTAAATTCGGCGTGTTTTGATTTTGATCACATTTCAAGTTTAACTTCATTTTGTAGTATTTGTAATGTATAATTAGTCACATTTCCAAATATTTACTAACATCTTGTTGTTTTAGGTGCATTACAAGTGAATGCTGATAAAAAGGAGGCATCAGAGTGTATCTTTGCTGGGACGGTGCAAAAATGGCTCCGTTACGCCCCTGAAAGGCTTGGGGGCACTGGTCGTGGTGGAAACCCCTGAGTTTAGAGTATTACATTCTTTATTCTACCTTTTTTCTTTCAGTAGTATTGTCCCATTTCTGTCTTTATTGGCGAGTTTCCATTTGTATTTACTTCCATTTTGCAGATGCAGGTTGTCATGTTTTTCACTTGTGTTATAAATTCTGATGTAATTGTTTTAAGTCAATGTGAGATTTCCTGATGAAACTGTGGGGGCATAAATAAATACATTTGCATGTAAACGGAAGGATGTTGTTTACTTTGAGTGACTTTTTGATACAAAATCATATCAATTTGGAGCCTAACATGAAAATTAACTGGCATAGAATCCTGCTGTACATAAAGCAAGATTGATTTTATAGTGTTTCTATGTTGATTCAGTGTTAAATATGTGATTTAATTAAAGTTGAAAAAATAGATTTTATGGCCATCTTGATCTATTTTTCATCGTTGAAGTAACATTATTTCAAGGTGCAAACCTGATGAAAAATCAATGTTAAATATCAACATTGTTTCAATGATAATTTGATTAATGCATTAACATTGATTCAATGTTGATTCAGTGTTAAATAAGTGATTTAATTGTAGTTGAAAAAATATTAATTTTAAGCCCATCTTCATCTATTTTTCATCATTGAAATAACATTATTTCAGGGTGCAAACCTGACGAAAAAAATCAATGTTAAATTTCAACATTGATTCAATGATATTTTAGTTGATGCATTAACATTGATTCAACAATGATTCAGTGTTGGTCTGCTATCTGGGATGGCACCCCAAACCATCACTGACTGAGGAAACTTTACACTGTACCTCAAGCAATGTGGAGTGTGTGCCTCTCCTCTCTTCCTCCAGACTCTGGGACCCTGATTTCCAAAATGTACTTTCATCAGAGAACATAACTTTGGACCACTCAGCAGCAGTCGAGTCCTTTTTGTCTTTAGCCCAGGTGAGACGCCTCTGACGCTGTCTGTTGTTCAAGATTGGCTTGACACAAGGAATGCAACAGCTGAAACCCATGTCTTGCATACGTCTGTGCATAGTGGTTCTTGAAGCACTGACTCCAGCTGCAGTCCACTCTTTGTGAATCTCCGCCACATTTTTTAATGGGTTTTGTTTCACAAATCCTCTCCAGGGTGCGGTTATCCCAATTGCTTGTACACTTTTTCTCTACCATATCTTTTCCTTCCCTTCGCCTCTCTATTAATGTGCTTGGACACAGAGCTCTGTGAACAGCCAGCCTCTTTTGCAATGACCTTTTGTGTCTTACCCTCCTTGTGCAAGGTGTCAATGGTCGTCTTTTGGACAACTGTCAAGTCAGCAGTCTTCCCCATGATTGTGTAGCCTACAGAACTAGACTGAGAGACCATTTAAAGGCCTTTGCAGGTGTTTTGAGTTAATTAGCTGATTAGAGTGTGGCACCAGGTGTCTTCAAAATGGAACCTTTTCACAATATTCTAATTTTCTGAGATACTGAATTTGGGATTTTACTTAGTTGTCAGTTATAATCATCAAAATTAAAAGAAATATATATAAAAAAAAAAATTATATATATATATATATATATATATATATATATATATATATATATATATATATATATATATATATATATATATATATATATATATATATATATAAAACAAAACAGGAACATTGAAACCAGGGAAACCGTTCAGTAATGCTGTACAGACAAGACTTCACAGTGAATGACAGGATGAACAAGCTAGATATAGGCAGAGATAAATGAGAGCCAGGTGTAAACAATGAGTGATGATAAGTCCAGGCAAAGCATTATGGGTAATGTAGTCTTTGATGTAGTGACAGTCCGGGGTGGAGTGCGTCTGGTGGTAATCACGGGTGACTCGTGCCCCGCTAATAAGATAAGATTGTAATGTGATTAAATAATTCACACACTGTAAAAAATGTTGTGCTATTTACTTAAAAAAAACAATACACATAATATTTTTGAGTAGTTTTTAAGGCTTGTTTTTAATGGAATCTACCTGAATAAATCATGTAAAATCTCCTTAATTATTTAGTCTATGAAACAAGTAACGTTAAAGTAATATTTTTAGTGAAATGTGCCGTTCATTTTGAACGAACTTTAATATGACTCGAGAACGACGGGTTGTCTCAGAGAGCGATTCGTTCATTTTGTGTTGACAGACACATAAGCTGATGTTTCACATATAACTGATGTTCCCTTTCGAGAGTACTCTCGTATTGCGTTTGCTAAACGCTATGGGGGAAATTCCTTTCCTCGAGATATTGAAGCAAATTTTTATCCAAAAATACCATATACACGCAGTGCAGCTGCACAGCTCTCAGCAGGAAGCAGCTGCGTGCTGATTGGCTGTGCCGCTGCAAATGCAGCAACCTATGGCCGCGGGGCGGGACGGACCAATCAGGTCCTTCTAAATTCCTGCCACAAGGGGCAACAGAATTTGCATAGCCAAGGGTATATAAGACCCTGTCTCGCAAGGTTAGTCAGATTAATTCTTCTTCAGCGACTTGCCCTCGCTGAGCTCTGGATCGAAGCCTGCCGTCGACACGCACCCAGCGGAACTCTGCAGCCTGAGGACGTCGGATTCTCCGCCTTCAACCTGCCTTCCAGCTGCGGCATCCGGCATATATCCTTTTATACCATTCTGTGTTTTTTACATATTCAAAAAGAGCCGAGACGTTGTTTCAAATGTCTCGTTCCTGCACCTCGCGGACGAGGATCGGCACATCATCTGCGTCTCATGTCTCGGACGAGACCACACGCAGGCTGCACTCAACCAGGGCGGCTGCCGGGAGTGTGACAAACTGACGCTGCAGACCCTTCGGGCTCGGTTCGCCAGTTTCGACCCGAATCCCGTCCCTTGCTCTCAGCCTCTCGAGCCACGGAAGAAGAAACGTCGCGACCAGAGGCCCCCGGAGCGCTCTGACGAGCATACGCCGGGCATGGCGGCTGCTACTGTTTCCTTCGGCGGACCGGAGGAGGAAGAGGATGACAGCCTTTCCCTTGCTGCATCCGAAAGCGGGTGGTCGAATACCGTCTCGGAGCACGCCACTTCGACGCGGACTGCCAGCGGCGCCATAACCTCAGTCGACGCTGAGCTTATGCGCCTGCTCACGAAGGCCGTGGACGACCTCGGCATTGACTGGTCTCAACCCGAGGAGCCCACGAGAAGCCGACTGGATGAGTGGTTTTTTGAGAACCGCCGTCAACCGACCGCTCAGAGATCCGCTCCCTTCTTCCCAGAAGTCCACGAGGAACTAGCAAAGTCGTGGAAGGCGCCATTTTCTTCTCGCGCCAAATCCTCTTTTTCTTCAGCGCTCTCGGTGGTCGATGGCGCTTAGAAAAAAGGATACCAAGCCCTTCCTCCCCTCGAGGAAGCCGTCGCTGCACACCTTTGCCCGCCCTCCGCCGGAGGATGGCAGTCAAAGGCTGTGCACCCTTCCAAGGCCTGCCCACTACTTCTAGCCTCGCCGGTCGAGCATACGGTGGTTGGGTTCACGGAGCGCTTCACCGAAGCACAAAAGGTTTCGCAGGCAATGCAACATTTCCTGCCTAAGCGTTCCAGCTCCTCTGCTAGCCGTCACACTAAAGCTGGACCAGCCCAGCCCACCAAGGCGGTGCCATCAGCTCACCAGCCTCGCGCGGCTTCTAAGCCCGGACAGCGTTCCCGCTCTACGAGCCGCAGCAGACCGACGGAGCGTCGAGGTCCCCGACCCAGCAATGTGTCAAAACCTGAGCCTCCGAAGCCGTCCTAGCCAGAGGCACAAAGAGAAGGTGGATAACACCCGCTTAGGCTGGTGTACCACCTCGCTCTCTTCTAAAACGTTCCCCAGCTCCCTTCAATCAGGTGGCTGGGAACATCACATTTACAGCCAACGAGCCTGCAAGCAAGCGCGCTCGCCTGTACACAAACGCCGTTTTCACGGCGACCCATATGAGTCATAAAAAGAGCTTTTTCTCTGTAGGCAGTGTGCCAGCATTAAAGCATGTACCCCTACACTCAATCACTCCCCCATGTTCCCCAGCCCCCTGCACTCAGGTGGCTGGAAACACTATTCTCACAGTCAACGAGCTCGTGCTCAAACGCGCTCGCCTGTACACAAGCACCAATATTCTATGTCCCCCGGCCCCCTGCACTCGGACGGCGGGAAACAATTCCCTCATAAGCGCCTTGGCGCAAAATTATCGGGCCACCGAGTCCCTGTTACTCAGCGACTCGCCCCACAGATTAATTCAGCCCCTGGCTTCGAAGGCCGAGGCCTGGCAGGCCATTCCCGGCATTTTGAAATGGGTGTTGAACATAATAGAACAAGGTTACTCGCTACAGTTTGCTCGCAGACCACCGCGCGAAAAGAGACAACGGTGAGAAGCGACACAAGTCACGTGCTTCGAACCGAGATATCAAAACTGTTAATAAAAGGGCCGGTGGAAGCCGTACACCCCTCACAGAGCGAGTCGGGCTTTTACAGTCGTTACTTCCTTGTACCAAAAAAGGACGGTGGTCTCAGACCCATCCTAGATCTCAGACATCTGAACAAAGCCCTTATGAAGCGCCTGTTCAGAATGTTGAGAATGAAACAAATCCTCGCGCACATTCGCCCGGGAGATTGGTTTTTCACTGTGGATCTAGAGGATGCCTATTTCCGCATACAAATAGCCCCTCATCACAGGCCATTCTTGAGATTCGCCTTCGAGGGGAAAGTATACCAATACAAGGTGCTACCTTTTGGTCTATCTCTGGCTCCCCGCAAGTTTACGAAGTGCATGGAAGCGGCGCTAACTCCGCTGAGGCTTTGGGGAATGAGAATTCTCAACTATCTCGACGACTGGCTCATAATAGCTCAGTCAGAGATACAGTTATTAAACCACAGATCTTGGCTTCTCAACCATTTAGAATGCTTGGGACTCAGAATCAACGTGGCAAAGAGTTCATTGTCTCCCACACAGAAAGTTTCGTTTCTGGGAACAGTATTGGACTCACTGCAGATGAGAGCGCGACTGACGTCACAGCGCACGCTCTCTGTTTAGAATCGAGCGGTTTCCCTCAGATCCGGTGCACGCACTCCTCTCAAACACTTTCAGAGGATGTTGGGTCTCATGGCCTCGGCGGCACCAGTTCTCAGACTAGGTCTGTTACACATGCGCCCCCTACAGCGCTGGCTGAATCGCCGCGTTCCAGCTCACGCATGGCTCTCGGGCCGATTGCAAATCAAGGTAGACCACAGCTGTGTGTTGGCTCTGGCCCCTTGGGAAAATCCCGTCTGGTACCAGACGGGCGTGGGTTTGGGCACTGTTACGAAGTGGGAAGTTATCTCGACAGATGCATCCAACCTAGGTTGGGGAGCCCTTCACGAGGGCAGGCCAGTCTCCGGTCTCTGGTCAGACTCGGAGATGAGCCTTCACATAAACTGTCTAGAGATGAAAGCGGTCACGCTATCGCTAAGAGCTTTCCTTCCATACATAGAGCACCACCATGTCCTGGTCCGAACGGACAGCAGGTCGGTGGTAGCCTATATAAATCGCCAGGGCGGTCTGAAATCTATCGATCTGCACACAATGGCGGAAGAAGTCCTAATATGGGCAGAGCACAACCTGAGCTCGCTGAGAGCGACTCATGTGCCAGGCATTCTGAATTTGGGTCCGGACATGCTGTCCAGGGGCAAAGTGTCCCCAGCAGAGTGGTCTCTTCACCCACATACGATTCAGACAATTTGGGGCAGGTTTGGAGAGGCAAAAGTAGATATTTTCGCCTCACAAGACAATGCTCAATGCCGAATATATTTCTCCAAGCACAAGGATGCGTTGGCCCACGAATGGCCCAACCTTCCTCTTTATGCTTTTCCCCCAATCTCAATGTTACCTCAGGTCATAGAGAGGATCAGGGAGAGCAAATGCGGTGTGCTTTTAATAGCCCTGCTTTGGAGAAGTCAACCTTGGTTCTCACTACTGAGTCAGATGTCAGATACAGCTCCGTGGCCGATCCCGCTGAGGAGAGACCTCCTCATGCAGGCGGAACGGCAGATCTGGCATCCCCGTCCCGATCTATGGACGCTTCATGTCTGGCCCATCAACGGGTACATGAGAACCTCTCTGAAAATGTATTGAATACTATTACTGAAGCTAGAGCCCCCGCAACCAGGCGGCTCTATTCAGGCAAATGGTCAGTCTTTTCGGACTGGTGTAAAGCGACCCCACATGATTGTGAAGTGTCAGAAGTGCTCACTTTTTTACAAGAGCTTCTGGACGCGGGTCGTTCCCCCTCCAGCTCAAAGTTTATGTGGCCGCTATAGCAGCGTATCACATTCAAGTGAACGGACTGTCACTGGGAAAGAACAATCTTATTGTTCACTTCCTTAAAGGGGCTAGAAGGCTTCACCCACCTCGCCCCCCTTCAGTCCCTATATGGGACCTGTCCACGGTCCTGGATGCCATGAAGAGTTCTACATTTGAGCCTCTGCATTCGGTGAGCTTAAAGCTCCTGTCACTATGACCGCTTTTCTGTTAGCGATCGCGTCAGTTAAGCGAGTGGGTGATCTGCACGCGCTCTCAGTGAGCGCCTCTTGTCTGGAATTTGGGCCAAACGACTCTAAAGTCGTCCTCAAACCAAGACATGGATATGTACCTAAAGTGCTTTCAACTCCGTTCAGAGCACAGGTCATTTCACTTTCAGCACTTTCATCACCGTTAGATGAAGAAGATGCTAATTTGCTCTGTCCTGTCAGAGCGCTGAAGATATACATAGAGCGTTCCGCTTCTTACAGGCAAACTGAACAGCTCTTTGTGTGCTTTGGCGGCCGCACCCGAGGGTGCACGGTTACAAAGCAGACCTTGTCACGATGGATAGTGGATGCTATCTCACTGGCTTATGAGTCTAAAGATCTCAGCTGCCCTATAGGCATCAAAACCCATTCTACTAGAGGCATGGCCTCTTCGTGGGCTTGGTCTACTGGCATTTCTCTGAATGATATCTGTGCGGCGGCAGGCTGGGCCTCCCAGTCCACTTTTATCAGATTTTATAATTTAGATGTCCCGGCCTTACAGGCTGGGCTTCTTGCTGTGTAACAGATTTAACCCCTTAAGGCTCGAAAAGTCCGGTCTGGGTTAAATATTGTATAAGTCATAAGCACATTCCTTATACGGCTCTCACAATTCTTGGCCCGACTATGTCTGGTCTATACATACTACACGTATCTCGTGTGTCATTCACATTAAGGGCCCGACTCAGGTGTAGCAAGCATGGCGTTTAGCAAACGCAATACGAGTACTCTTGAAAGGGAACGGTTCCCTGAGATGAGGGAACAAGTATTGCGTTTGCTTGACCGTGCTTTGCTTGCTCAGGGGTCACTTCACTCGATTTACCTGACTAACCTTGCGAGACAGGGTCTTATATACCCTTGGCTATGCAAATTCTGTTGCCCCTTGTGGCGGGAATTTAGAAGGACCTGATTGGTCCGTCCCGCCCCGCGGTCTCGCCATAGGTTGCTGCAGTTGCAGCGGCACAGCCAATCAGCACACAGCTGCTTCCTGCTGAGAGCTGTGCAGCTGCACTGCGTGTATAAGGTATTTTTGGATAAAAATTTGCTTCAATATCTCGAGGAAAGGAATTTCCCCCATAGCGTTTAGCAAACGCAATACTCGTTCCCTCATCTCAGGGAACCGATCTTACGTTAGTAACCGAAGCGTTTCACAGCACTGCTTGTGTTCTCCAAATTAAAAGCGAGTTTTTCCACTGCTGGCATATAATGAAATATTGGTGTCTGTTTTGTTAAGGTTTTTTCTCTGTAACTTCATTAATCATACTAAATAAATACAATTCGGTCACAATTTTTTGTTTATTAAATTTCAAAATGCCTTCGTCTCAGGCAGCTTATAGGCTACACTTTCATTGAGGTATACTTTATAGTGCAGTAGTATCGCATATGCTCAAGATATCGCATATGCTCTGCGGACTGACAGGGACTTTTAAATTGAATGAGAAACATTTGTCATTTCCTGTGTAGGCAGTAATTGGAGATATTTAAGAAAAGGTTCCTAATTTAGGTCAAGGTTTTGGTTTGAGTTGTCACGCAGATACGAATTTAGATGACTAGTAAAATCGTTTTTTTTTGCACAAATCATCTGAGAACCCCTTACAAGACGGACGTATTGCTAATACATAATTAAATATTGGGTGGTAATGCATTAATTGCATGTGTGCAAGTCTAGTCACAAGAAACGAATTGCCACAGCATAAGCGGTGCGTGATTTTGATCATCTGCTTTGCCAACATGATGCGCGTGCAAAAGGGGGAGTTGGGGGTCGAAAGCTAAATATCACGTGTATTGTTGCACAGTAAAAGCCATGTTGCTTAACAACTGTGTCAGACAAGAGGGAAAAGTTGTCGTTGTCCTTCGTAAGAGAACATCCCCCGCCTTCTGAATGAATATACGCGAGCCCTGTTTTCCACGCCTTTAAAAACAAGGAAAATACGCCAAGAAATTTTCACCGGATGGGTGTTTGGTTTCTGCTCCTAATCTAAGAGAAAAACGGCCGCGATGACCTGTACGTCCGATAAAATGCTTGTTGGAAACAGTATTGTCAGAGGTAGGCTCGTTTGTTTTTTTATTGCGCTGAATCAGATGGCAGCATCGTAACATGTCGTTGTCACGCAGATACGAAGTTGCTGCAGAAACGATGGACGTGTTATTTTCCTTTGCCATGTTTCCCTTTCCTTTGAGCTTAAGTCGAATGCATTCATGACCGTTTTCATTTGTGTGCTCTTATTGCGTCCTGTGTTGCTTTGTTATTCCATGCAGGTCAGGGCATTGTGATGATACATATTGTGTTCGCATTGCATAGGCTATACATTTGGTGGCAAAAAGACATATAAAGAATATTTGCACAGAACGTCTCAGATGGAACCCTTCTAATGTTTTCGGTAATAAATATGTTCTTTTCAGGTATTGGCAACAGGGACACTGAATATAACGAACAAAAATAATACTGCAAAAAATACTAAAAACAAACTTCCAACATTATTTTAATGTTATCTAATAGTGAAAGAAGAACCTTTCAGCAAAAAAACACAACAATAAAACAAGCTTGCATATTTTTTGTTGCATAAAATGAACTATTTGTTAATGTTATGTGTGTAATCCTATAGTGAAAGATCCTCAGCGTGTTGTGCAGCCCTAAATAGGTTTTTATAAATTGCTTGACCCAAAAATATTTGATCATGTCCCATGAATTCAAAATTAGAGTTCTGTGATAACAGGGACACTGAATATAACAAACCAAAACAATATTGCAAAAAATACTAAAAGCAAGCTTCCAACACAATTTTTATGTCATATCTGTAATCCTGTAGTGAAATAACCTTTCAGCAAAAAATACTAAAAGCAAATTCATGTCCCATGAATTCAAAATTAAAGTTATGTGATGGCTATTCTTGTGTATTCCTAAAAGTTGAAAAAATGAACTTTTAGCCGATAAATTACCATTCAAAAGTTTGGGTCAGTAAGATTTCGAATACACTCCTGAGAAAATAAATTAGGCCAAGCCCAAAATGGCTAAACAAACACTAAGCTTTTAATTTAATAAGTCTTAACCACAAATTGGCATTTAGAAACTAGCATAATTTAAAGGGTTAGTTCACCTAAAGAGGAAAAAATGTAATTTATTACTCACCCTCATGCCGTTCCACACCCGTAAGACCACAAATTAAGATATTTTTGTTGAAATCCGAAGGCTCAGTGAGGCCTGCATAGGCATCAATGTAATTTACACTCTCAAGATCCATTAATGTACTAAAAAGATATTTAAATCAGTCCATTACAGTACAGTGGTATAATATTTATATTATAAAGCGAGGAGAATATTTTTTGTGCGCCAAAAAAAATTCAGGATTTCAACAAAAATATCTTCATTTGTGTTCCGAAGATGAACGGAGGTCTTACAGGTGTGGAACGGCATGAGGGTGAGTAATAAATTACATTATTTTCAGTTTTGGGTGAACTAACCCTTTAAGGAAATGCACTACTTAAAAAGCCATTGCTGTCTCAAAAAAACATAAAAGACAGAATAAAGTTTTTGGCACAAGAGTTGCATGGTGATGCTCCAGAGCGGTGTTTTCGAAAATCTGGTGAGAAATATAACAATAAATGCATCTCTATCACAGTGAAGCATGGAAGAAGAGGGGTCATTGTGTGGGACTTTTTAGCTGCTGGTATTGGTGAGCTACTTCACTGTGAAAAGTCATTTAATGCTTTGGCGTACAGGAGAATAATGCAGAATGGCTTGCTTCCCACAAATGAAAAGTTATCTACAGAGGAATGATCAGATGTTATTTTTCAATAAGACAATGTTTCTGCCCAAATTGCAAAGACAACCAAGAACTGGCTTGAGAAAAGTCCATCAGGCTCATGTTTTGGCCTGGGCAGAGTCCTGTAGTGAATATTTGGTGTCACATTAAACTTAAACAAACTGGCAAACATTTTTCAACTACTCATGAACAATTTGAAGACATCAACATAGAGTGGAAAAACACTGACTCTTCTTCCTGTAAAAAGCGGTCTGCAAGTTTACCCACACAGCTTAAATATTTAAAGAAAACAAGGGGAAGGCTGTTCTGTGCCAAGTTACTTTATCAACAGTATTTGTGCAATTCTTGGTCATTTCCTGACCAGTGATTTGTGATATAAAATGTTTAGGCCCTTAAAAGACCTCTAAATATTGTGCCATTTTTGGCTTGGCCCATTGTACATGCTGTTCTTATAAACCTTCTATTCATCAAAATATCCTGAAAAAATGCACAGTGATTTCCACCTAATTAAGCTACACAACTTTTTCCAACATTGATAATAAGTCTCTTGAGTACCAAATCAGCATATCAAAAATGATTTCTGAAGGATCATGTGACACTGAAGACTGGAGTTTTGCCATCACTGGAATAAATTACATTTAAAAAATATTAAAATAAAAATAAATAAAATTTGAACAACAAATACTGTATTTTTGATCAAATAAATTCAGCCTTGGAATTCTATTAAAAAAAAAAAAACGCATTTAAAAACTGTAGTGCAGGTTGAGTCATGAGTATTTGTTGGTCTGTTTCCCAAAAGGTAATGAATCCCAAATAGTAATGAATTACAAATTACTAACGGTTATGGTATGTTTATGAAATATTCTCATTTGACTGGACAAAAAAACTGTAATGCATGATGAGTCATGAGTATTTTTGGACCAAAGTACTCATAAGCATCCCATAACTGTATTTTATAAGCGAGTATTTCATAAGCATCCCATAACCGTACTTGCTAATTTGTAATTCATTACTAAAGCCTATTTTATTTAATAATAATAAAAACATATAAAAAAGAGGAACTTCAGTATGTCCTGCCCAAGCTTTGTTTCAACAGGAAAAATGTCAATACAAGAAAGAAAACTGTAATTACAATGATATTTATTATTGTATTTAACAAATGCATTTGTCCTGTTTACACTAAGGTGATCTGCCCAGGTGAGGTGGCTTGGTACTGACAGATATGGAGGTGGGAAGTCTGCCTGTCGAGCTTTGGCGCCTCATCCTGGCATACCTGCCTCTGCCAGATCTGGGTCGATGCTGTCTGGTGTGCAGAGCCTGGCGGGAACTCATTTTGAGCTTGGACAGTACACGCTGGCGGCAGCTCTGTCTAGGATGCCCTGAATGTCGCCATCCAAATTGGCCCCGTCGCCCCCATCTGCCCCCGGTGTCCTGGAGAGAGGCTCTCCGTCAGCATGCTCTTGCCAGCCGAACCTGGACCCAGAACGGCTCGGACCTTCATTCGTCTGCCTGCCTCCACCTTTTCCGCCGGAGGAAAGACCGCAGAGTTTGGCATGTTGGTACAGTGGCAGGGCGCGGCTATGAGACTCTCAGGGGGGCGCTGGCTGCGGCAGGGCCGTACGATAAGGTGGTGCTCCATGCAGGTGTATATGAGGAACAGGTGGAGGTGTCCCTCAAGGTGCCTGTGGAGATTGTTGGAATGGGCAAGTTGGGGGACGTATCGTTGTTGGTGAGCTTTGATCAACAGTGCCCGACGGCGAGACTGTGCAATCTGGTGTTCATGCCAGCGTGGTTTTCACCAGTGGTTTATAAGGTGAGCCTTGATACTTCCACAAGCACACACATCCACTTCAAAAGCATCCATCCATCCTTTATCCATCTATCTGTCTCTTCGTCTATCGTCTGTCTATCTAACACCTAAAGGGATAGATCACCCCTGTCATCATTTACTCGCCCTGAAGTTGTTAAAAATTTGAACACAGAAAAATATATTTTGAAGAATATGGGGAACTAGACAGTTGATAGACCACAGTGACTTCCATAGTAGGGGGGAAAAAACACTGGTTACGGACATTCTTCAAAATATCATCTTATGTGTTCAGCAGAAAGAAGAAATTCATACAGTTTTGGAACAACTTGAGGGTGAATAAATGATGACAGAATTAAAAATTTTGGGTGAACTATTCCTTTAAGTATATTGTTTATCATCTCTTTTATCTGAAGGTTGATTAATATTGGTTCCATGTGTCCCTGACACTCTGTAACAGGCTTTACACAGAAAACACTGTCGGTTTTCCTATGCTATAGTTACATATTTTTCTTGTTTCTTTCTTAGACGTCTTCTGGTCACGTCCAGTTGGACAACTGCAACTTTGAGGGCTGTCAGCTGCATGTCCGGGGTCCAGGGACGTGTCAGGCTCGTTTCTGCTCTTTTGCCCAGGGCAGCTCTGCCCATTTTCTAGGAGTGGCCATCAGTTTAATGGACAGTTGTGAATTCTCAGGGGGCGATTCCGCCTCTGTCACTGTGGAAGGTGCTCCGGTCTCTGAACGCAACTGGGCCTTCAAACACCTAGTCGCCTTGGCCAAGACCTTCACCATGATGACTAGTAATGGGTCAACTGAAATATCTAACCAGGGTGGAAAAGACAGCATGGGTGCTGGTAGTCCTGGAGAAACACCCTCGGAAGGAGTAAACACAATGAAGGACTGGAGTAAACAGGAAGTAGATTGGGAAACAAACTGGGCAAAACAGAAAGGTGGGGAGAGTCTTCTTCCAGGGCAGGATGGTACAATGATTGAGGAGGATGGCATGGAAACATCAAGTGAGTCAAGTGAGGACGATGATGTGCTAGATGGCGAGAAAAGCACAGGTTTAAAGCTTTCATACGACCAGCATGGACTAGCGCATCTCTCCAAAGCGGATATGCCTGATTCTTCTGCATTTCCTGCACTGTTGAGTCTGTCTGCAGAGCTGCAGAGGGATACAGAGGCACGGGAGTTGGCCGCATTGGTTCAAGGCTGCCTGCTGCGCCGTTGTCTGCTACGGGATGGAAAAGGTGGTGTGCATCTGTGCAATCATGGTCAAGCTCGACTGGAGGCCAATGTGTTCAGGGGGCTCAACTATGCAGTGCGCTGCATCCAGAATGCCAAAGTGTGTAATACATGTATCTTCATGCCCTTTGAAGCTGAAGTGTGTAATTTTGTCAACGTTAAAATTCCTTCTCCAAGTTTAATGTGCAGAGACGACTGTAAGTAAGCCTTTAGTTGGCTGATTTTCCTTCAAAGTGTAAATATTGAAGCTCTGTGGTGCAACTGGTTTTATGGTATGGTTAGTTTTAAGGGTGGGTTAAGATGTAAAGGAAGGGTCAACAGTTTAACTGTAGATACAGTTACAGAAATTAATTGCAGCTTGTAGTTATATGCAGGTATTTTTTTTCAATATAAGTACAATGTAAAAACGTGTACACAGTAGTTGCATTCTAATAAATGATCAATTTAAAGGTAGGGTAGGCCATTTTCAGAGGAGCTAGCAATAGCAAGTTAGCTTTAAATGCATGAGATTCCTCCCTCCCTTCAGAGCGCATCCAAAGCCACGCCTCCTTCAAAACACATGAACGCACACAGCAAGGAGCAAACAAAAGTGTCACCAGAGACAGTGTTAAAACTACCTCATGTCTCAAAGCACACATCCTTAAACAACTTAAAGAGTGCTGACCTGTACCACCTAACTGCTGCAGATTCATTTTAGTGTTGATAGTGTTGCCATTGAAGCGCTTAAATTCGAGTCACAAACCGCTCCGAGTATAACATCACAGGTTTCCATTTCTTCAAAATTACAGTAGTTATGGCGTGAATGCAGCATTTGTTTTTGGTTCAGGAGGAACTGTAAAAGGTGGCTGCTGTTTCGGTTGCGTTGCTCGGTGACGGACGCATGTCTAACCTTGCATAGTGTTAAGGGACATAAGTTTAGGACCCAAGACCAGTTGTGAAGAATGAAGACCACGAATTAGGAGTGCAATTAATTAAAGAAAAAATGACTGAAGAATAGTTTGCAGTTTCATCAGCAGAAGCCAGCTTCAAGTCTCACAAGGAGTTTCAAGGCAGCGCTCCCTCTCTACCAGTTTTTCGTACATACAATTTTTTCAACAGTTATACTCTTTTCAAGGTGTAGCTACGTCATTACTGCAGGATGAATGATTTTGATTGGCTAAGAGAAAATAGATCGTCATAGTAAATTTCCACACATTGTCAGTTAATCAGATGCACGTCTCCATAGATCACTTGTTGACGCTTTCACCCCGGAATTAGGCACGTAGTGACCTTCCAGGTCTGGAGCAGGCGCCAGCTTGTCCAAAACAACATGCCCGTTGTAAACCTCTAATACTGATCTGCAATACAGAACCCTAGCGCACATACACAGATACACAGGCTTCTCTGAGGTTGGAGTTGGCTGAGCCCCAGCTCTGACCAGAAAGTTTCCCAAAACAAACTGATAACATGTGCTTTCTCTCAGTAAGAGGTACAGACAATATTCAGTTTCTTTAGTGTTTCAATAAAAGGAAATAATATAAAATGGGCTATGTGAGTAAGCACTGTTACTGCACTCCTGGCATGGGCCAGACCCTCAGTCAATCCTCCAGAGACCAAATACGAACTTTAGAAAACATATATGAAGAAACAATAAACAATCGGTGGTTCTATTGATTAAGTAATACCATAACTGGAAAAAATTATTAAAAATCATTATAATAATATAGGAGGATAAATATTGATTAAGGCTTTGATTATAAATTGAATTAGGAAATATATATTTATATATATTTATATATATATATATATATATATATAAATATATATTTCCTAATTCAATTTATAATTGAATATATATATATATATTGAAGCAGCAGTGGATTTCAGAATCCACCCCTTCAATAGCATGAAACGCGCTGATGACCTGCATGAGCGGGGTGTGCGGAGGTATGAAAATGCATATTCTGACAGGAAGGTCATCGTACCATTGCATTCGGACGGAATGCAATGATTGGACAAATATTTTATGATATTACGCCTTCCGCAGACAATATATATAAATACATTTAGACCACTTAACTTAAGCTAGCTTAAGCTATCAGGATGTGAAGAGCTTTTCAACCAGCATTTAAAAAAAAATGTCCTTGAACAAATTGCCTACCCTGCCTTTAAATGTTAGTTCATAGTAGTTAAATGCGCTTAATATAAGTGGGGTCATAATGTCATTACTGGACCTACCTGTGAAAGTGACCGACTTCTTTCTGGTCACGACTCAAACTGATGCATAGAACCAAGTTCCTGTCCTACATTTTTTTCCCGATAAACGTCACAATACAGAAGAAAAGATCTGTTGCTAATTCCACACATCTCAAAATCAATATCCATTTTCATACTGTACATTTATAATGTTGTGATACCTAAGTTCACATAGCATTTCAAATGATATATATCTTTTTTTTGTGTGTGTTTCATTTCTAATTTATTTAGGCAACGTAGTATAGATTTTATTATATTGGCTTAATAATTATTGGCTTATTGGTGTTAGCCAGAGTTTTAATATGATTAGCTCATGCTTGCCATTTGTGCAAAAGTATTTTGGCAAATGAAGTCTGGAATACACTACACGACTTTGTCCAGAGTCGATGCTATTTGCCGAAACCAGTAGGCAGACATTGGGCAGTTGGAGTTGACAGATTTCACAGATGAAAGACGTTGTGAAAGACATTTCACAGACATTGTGCAGTGTATGATGGGTACAGACTCAGACACAAACTTTTAGCTTCAGACTATGATTCCGTCCAGTCGAATGTTTGGTATTTTGAAACTAATTTAGAACAGATACATTTCATTTGTCATGCATCTTGCATGCAACGAGGCGCGTATTATTGCAGTTCATAACATGCGATCAGAATTACAATTTTTACTTGGCAGATGTTAAAACGGCAAAGAAGCGAACACTTAGAACACCCTAGCAACTGCATAGTGATACTCAGAAACCACTCAAAACACCTTAGTAATGGCATAGCACCTTCCTGACAACTATCCATAACACCCTAGTGTCATGTCAGAGCCTTCTGCACAGGCAGGCACCAGCAACAATTTCTTAAGAAATGTATTTTTTCATTCCATTTTATACTTGCAAGCACAACTATTACAACCAGCAGATGTAATAATATCTGCAATCATAGAAAATATTTCATGATGACATTTGCTGATGATCTTCCCTCTTTTATCTTCTTTTCATGTTTTAGTTCTCTTTCATGAATCTCTCTCCCTTTCTCTCTCTCATACTGTGTCTCCTTTTTTCTGTTTAGATGGTGATGTTACGTAATGAAGTGTGTGGGTGCAAGGCGTCTGGTGTGTTCCTGCGACTCTCTGCTCAAGGTCTCATTGCTGACAACAACATTCACTCCAATGGAGAAGCGGGACTAGATATCCGCAAAGGGGCTAATCCTATCATACTGGTACAAATTTATTTTAGTACAAAAAAATACTTTAGATTCTAAGAGTTAGTTAATCTTTTTTTTCCTTACCCCAATCACAAATAGTCCTTTCTCACACCATCAAAAATGTATCCAAATTTAGTGAGGTTTATATGCTTTAAACGTGGAAAACAACTTGCCAGTGGGGTAAAAAAACACTGTATAAACTTGTTATACAGTTAAAAATCTTAATATTTTACATGATTGTGCTTTTAAATAAATTTGTTTTAGGGAGTTTGTGTATATTTAATGGGAAACAAGACAAAAATACTGATTAAAAACATTTTGTTTTCACTTTTTTAACTTTAGTTATTGTGTAATGTTGCTGTTTGAGCATAAACAACATCTGCAAAGTTCAAAACAAAGGGAGATAATTTTTCTTTTATAGAAATCTCTTTTTAAGGACTACAACAAACGGCTGGTAGGGACTACAACGAGCTTCTTCACGGGTTAGTGACATCACTAACCCTAAAATTTACACAAACCCTGCCCCTGTGAAACACGAAACAAAGGGGGTGAGGCCATGTTGGGCTGCTTTTGAGAAGATGAAGAGTTGTTGTAGTAGAGCATATTTGGGAGTCTGCTCAAGCTGTCACATTCACCTTTTTACATTTATTGCAATACAGTACCTAACACAAATGCAATAGCATGTCATAAAAGCAAGATGACAACGTAAGTTATAACCGTAAATAAACTAAACTATACCTGTTCTACCTTCATGTGGCATATATTTTCTGGTTCTGTAGGCATTTTACAACAGTTCCCACTCAAGCGATTTATAGACTCATGACAGAATATGTTAATCAATGACTTGAACATAGTTAAGTCCACATCAGTTACATAAAATCATCAACTAACCATTCAGAAACATCCTGTTGCATTCTTCATGTTTTCACTTCTTAGTGAGTCTCTCCATCATAGTCCAAATCCGGTTTGAACATATAAGGCTGAACAGTTTCGTACATTTTCAGTGGTGTCTGCGTGAGGTAATCGGAGCTGCTAACATGAGCTCTTGAAGCTGCGCCCTCTTCTAGAAAGGGGGCTGGGAGCAGCATCTCATTTGCATTTAAAGGGACACCGAAAAACGGTGCGTTTTTGCCAAGCGGCAACCTCCCGCAGTCTCTCTTGAAGCCAATACCAAAGTGACTTAAACTGCAATTCATCGACTGGTCGCTAGAGACAGGCTCCAAAAAGGAGCAGAAACTCATTGAGCCCCATGTTAAAAAGCCCAACTTTACAGCAGAAAAAAACATGTTTACAGCCTGGTACAAATTGTGGTTTTGGTCTATATAGCTAATTTTTCCCTTCATGATAACTGTGAGAGGGGTTTTTTTATAACTCATCCGTTTAAATTATATTAAGCCTTAAAGTTCTGCATAATTAAGGGCGTGGCCACCAGAGTGAGAATTGGATTGCTGCTATGGTTGAGCTAGATGGGCGTGGGTTCAGCAACCAGTCACCTCAACTCCAGCCACGTCTCGCCTCTTTGCCCATTTTCTGTTATCTAGGAGTGACGTGCTGCTAAGATGACAACGGCTGACTTTTAGGCCTCAAAACTGCTCTTCGGAAACCTACGGGCCATGGACACTGTCCATATTTTTTTACAGTCTTATGGTTTTTGTTCACCCTCAAAAAGTGACAATTTTAAAATGCTAAAAAAAAAAGATCTGTGGGTATTTTGAGCTAAAATTTCATATACACACTCTGGGGACATCAGAGACTTATTTTACACCTTGTAAAAAGGTTTTTTTTTAAAAAAATTATAGGACCCCTTTAATATTAACTAACATGAACTAACAATGAAAAAAACATTTGTTACAGTATTTATTAATCTTTGTTAATATTAGTTAATACATTGTTTGTTCATGTTTGTTCACAGTGCATTAACTAATGTTAACAAACACAACATTTTAATAATGTATTAGTAAATGTTGAAATTAACATTAATTTAGATTAATAAATGCTGTTGAAGTCTTGTTCATTCTTAATTTGTGTTAACTAATGAAACCTTATTGTACATTTTTACCGGGATTTCTGCTGTTCCATATAATTTTCTGTGTATACTGTGTAAATATAAATTTTTTTTTTCTTTCCCTTTTTCTTTTCCTGGCTGTAGTGTAATAGAATCCACAGTGGCTTGCGTTCCGGGATCGTTGTCCTGGGCAACGGGAGAGGTTCCATTCGCAGCAACCAGATCTACGGCAACAAGGAAGCTGGCGTGTATATTCTCTTTAATGGCAATCCTGTTGTCAGGTATGCAGTGCAGGCCAGGGGTCTTTGTGTTTTAATGCAAATCAAGTTGGATAACAAGAACCATTAGATATATTTGTTTGTTATCCTGAAACTAATAAGACTAAAGATCTGACTTCTGTTTCTTTCTGTCTTCATGATAGTGGAAATCACATTTTCCAGGGTCTTGCAGCAGGCGTTGCTGTCAATGAGAACGGAAGAGGACTGATCTCTGGTCTGTTTCCATTTTCCATTTAATTGTTTATAGATGCAAGGTTCAAGCACTGTAGACCTTGCTTTTTTCAAGTGTTTCCTCATGCTCTTGAAACAGCTAAATAAATGTACCTGCTGCTTTCCTTCTCTCGTCTCTGATAGAGAATGTTATTAGGCAGAATCAGTGGGGTGGCGCTGATATCCGCCGTGGAGGTGATCCAGTCCTGCGCAATAACTTCATCTGTTATGGCTACTCGGACGGAGTGGTGGTGGGAGAGAGAGGGAGGGGTCTCATTGAAGGCAACCACATATACGGTGTGAATATTTCAGCTTTTTGTATTTAAGGCATTTGGCAAATGTTATCCAGAATTTGTTCATTCTGTATGCGATCAGGCATAACATTATGTCCTAATATATGCTATGCAACCCCATATGCAACAAACTTTTGTATTCTTTGTATTCATCTTTCTATCAAAACCATCATTAACTTCTTGAGCAATTTAAGCTACAGTTGCTCGTCTGTTTGATCAGACCACATGGCCCAGCCTTTGCTCCCCACATGCATCAATGAGCCTTGGCCACCCATAACCCTGTCGCCGGTTCACCACTGTTCCTTCCTTGGACCACTTTTGATAGATACTGACAACTGCAGACCGGGAACACCCCCCTAGAGCTGCAGTTTTGGAGATGCTCTGACCCAAACTCGCTCAAATCCTTACGCTTGCCCATTTTCCTGCTTCTAACACATCAACTTTGAGGACAAAGGCTGCGTCCGAAAACCTAGGCAGCTGACTTGTTGCCTTATCAGACAATGGCTTGGAAGGCAGCGTTTGTGCATGAAGGCACCTCACTAAACTGATTTCAGACAGACTTCTTAGGCAGTGTAACCGTTTAATGATCTACAGCAAAATAGAGAGAGCTTTGGTGAGAACTAAACAAATATTTAATTACTACATTAGTAATTTCTCGCTAGAAATGACATCAGACGTAGAAAATGTTTATAAAAAACGTACATTTACATACAAACTGACCAAACTGAGCAAACGCAACTTTCGGACACCATCTTTTTTTCCCAGGTCAACTGTGACAGAATGGAAAGCACAGGATTGTGGGATATCAAAGGCAGCGAAGGATACAAATATGCTGCCTTCAAAAATCGATCAGATGAAGGTATCTCAGGAGACAGGAAGTGAAGCTAACATGAGATTCGGACGTGCCTTGATGCCTTCCTGCCTTGAAATGTGTCCTCCGAAGGCAGCATTTTCCAGGTTTCGGACGCAGCCCAAATGTTCACTCGCTGCCTAATATATCCCACCCACTAACAGGAGCCGTAAAGAAGAGATAATCAGTGTTATTCACTTCACCTGTCACACTTCACCTGCCATTGTTCATAATGTTATGCCTGATCGGTTAATGTGTGTGATAGAAATGAGTTATGTGCGTGCCATGCAACACAAAAATTGTGTGCCCTAACACAAAAGCTGCATCCAAAAAAAAAAAAAATAATAATAATAATTATATATATATAGTAGGCGAAAAACAGTATATGAGAAAAGAGGTATGTATAAAGTACTAATATTTGAAGATGAAGTCACAATTACAAAGGCATAACAATAGCTGTTTCCATCCAAAGTTGCGAATTTTAACTTGGAGTATCGCAAAGAACATTTGCAAATGAAGCAGGAAATTCCTGGGAAATTGACACAATGTGATAAAAATGGAAGTTGCTGCAATAGGGGAAACCACTGTGGCTGTTTTTCCTACATCACTTGTATCTCAGAGCACGCAGATGAAACAAAATAAACGTTGTCATGTTATCTTCCGTTCGGGTGCCAGGTGTTTAGGCACTCAATCATGTGAGCCAATTCTGAGAGGGCATTATACCAAATAATTCTGATGACAGACTTTGGCTCAGGCAATTCAGAACGACCAAACCAACATTTGAGATGCTGTGGAGTGAAATTGGTCCACTGGTTATTCCAATTATCCAATCACATCCTCTGATGAGGCAAAGTCATGTGAGTTTTTTTGTTGAGCATCAAGGGATTTATTTGGTAAACGTTTTTCCATCGTTGTTTATCTGCATGTCTTCTTATCAGATAAAAAATGATCTGCCTCAATTGAGTTAATGCGCACTTTTATAATTTATACGCCTAAACATAGGTGGATGGAAACATAGCTATTGCAATGTTAAAATTAGACCATGACATTATATTACTATTTATATTATTACATTACATACATTATTTTAAAAATGTATTTAATGAAATTTTCATTTTTCCATTCTATTTATTGTGAAAAATTGTATAACTCAAATATCAACTGATTTAAAAAATATATATGAAGAGTTGTTGACTAGGAAGACCTTTTGGGAAGAATTTAATAATAGACCTTTGACAAGAAATAGACATTTCGAGAAGTTTAAAGTAATAATGTTTTGAGAATAAAGTCAAAATTACAAAGACGTAACATTGCGATGTTAAAGTCAGAATAGAAAGAAAAAAAATGTGGTCATGACATTGTGTAATTGTGTGCTTCCCTGGTGTTTTGTAGGCAACAGAGGCTGTGGGGTATGGGTTATGTCATCTAGTCTACCTCAGCTCATTGGAAACCATATTACCCATAACCGCATGTATGGGCTGGCTGTGTTCTGCCGGAAGGACACAGAGTCTGCAGTGAGCCGAGAGGGCTATCGCTCTTTACAGGACAGAGAGCGAGGAATTGGAGAAAGGGACAGAGGAGGGCCGGAGAACTTCAATGAGGAAGGAGAACTGATGGCATGGGAAAGTGATATTGATAGCGAAGATGAACGCTTTTCTACTCGACGGCCAATCACAGTTGCCCTAGTGGAAAACAACTGCATTAGCCACAATGGAGGTTAGTTGCTGTTAGATATCAGGTCTCTTTTATGACAGCTGGGATATTCAAATTACAGTTATTTTTTAGAAGTTGTGTTTTAATTTTGCTGCTAATTGGAACACATACATTTTTGAAAATGCCATGAGATATTCACAAATAAAACATGGCCATGATTTAACTCAATTAAAATGAGGGAAGAAACGAATAAAATGTGAGAATGAATTCTAAATTTGTGGCTACGTTCTTTTTTGCATATCATGTGCAGGGCTCCATAAATTACCATTTATGTTTATGTTTAATATGTTAAATGTTAACTTTAAACGCTCTTCTCTATTATTTGATGATAATGTTAATGCTGCCTTTTGAAGTCTAGTTGAAAACCATAAAATAAATCACATTTATTTTATTTATTGACTTTCTACAGAGTTTCTCCTTGCAACTTTGACTTTTTGCGACCTTTGTGAGGCAATATTCTCCTGAAGCTGCTTTAGATATTTATTGTGGAAAGTGTTGTTAAAATATATTTAAATTTGAAAATGTCAAATTTATACATAACTCTTTGTATAATATTTTTCAGATAATACTTTAATATTAAGCCAATTATTTAATTGTTTTTACAATGTCATGCTTAATATTCATTCATTAATGTCTTTATACATGAAAATATATAGTTGCCTTTATATTTTAGTAATGGGGTCCTTCATAAGGGGATCAAGTCAAGTCAATTTATTTGTGTAGCGTTTTTCATAATAAACATTGTTTCCAAGCAGCTTTACAGAATATCAGAATGTTAATGTTAATAATGTTAATATCTTCCTGACACACATTTAGCAGATTAAAGCTGGACGATAATTGAGATTTGCTATATAGTATTTATTGCCCTACGTGAGTGTACTGTATGTATGCGGATAAAGTTGAACATGCTTATATATCCAACTTTATATAAAAATCTGGGCAATAATATAGTTACATTTTGCAATTAAATAAAAGATCAGGCAATTAATATTTGCTAGTATATATCGCTTTATATGTGTACGTATGCATAAATTATAATATATATCCAACTTTATGTATACAAAGCTGTGGGATTATACAGTTTACAATTTTGTGATGAAATAAACAGTTGAGATTTGCTCAACAATGTATCATCATATCTTTTGCCATCAAAAAGGTAGTCAGCTTCACCTGAGTATCCCTGTCATACAAATTCAGATTAGATTGATATCTCACTCACTTTTGTGTTCATTCTTCTTCTTCTCTTCTCTCTCTCTCTCTCTCTCTCCAGCTGTAGGAGTGTATGTGAAGAGCAGTGAGCCTCTGAACGTGGTTGCCAACATGGTGAACAATAACAGAGCTGCCGGCATATCTATCATTCAGAGCGCTCAGCTGACACGTTTAGTTGGAAACTGTGTCCTCTGTAATGGCTGGACAGGAGTGGCCGTGGACAGAGAGTGTCGAGTAGAGCTGCGCGGCAATGGGGTTTATGGTAATGGCTGTCACGGTGTCTGCTTCCGAGGCGATGGGCTCATTGTGGAAAATGATGTGGTCGCAAATAATGCTGTTGGAATACGAGTGATGGACAATTCAGATGTTAAAGTGAGTTTGCTTCAATGTCTGTCACATGGTTGAGAAAGTAAAAGAATACAGAGGCTGTGTTTAAAACCTAAAATATCCTGTCTTCACAGGCAATATACAGAAATATATGGTGTTCGCGTCAGAGAACAGATACTTTTTTTTAATGGCCAATATTGATACTGACAATTTTTTTAATAAGGGTTCTGACGTCACAACATCTCAAAAGGGTTTTCCTACAATTCTATATTTTTACTTTTTGACATAATAATAAAACTAAAATAATTATTAGACTACAATAAAAAAATGGATAACTTATTTAATATAATAATAATTAAATATAAATAAATATGATTAATATAATAATAATGCCATGTTCTAACCATATACACTTTTATTGTAGTCTAATAATTATTTAATTATTATAATACTATTATATTATTATAATTATATTATGATTTATTAATATCAATAATATTAATACATGTATTCTCATTACTGTTGCTATTTAAATCATAATTAGCCTTTAAAGGTTCTTGCTGTTTCTCAATAATTTCTAACTTAAGCATGGATTACAAAATTTAAAAGATTTTTAAAAACATTTAAAAAAAAAGATTTGATAAAATTATATGATTATTTTTTAAGTCATCATATGCGTCTCTTACTTCCTATTATATCCCAGAATCCTGAGTGCAAGAATTGGTGGTTGGTTGAAAGAATATTGTGTCGGATGGAGCAGTTGAAGGGATAAACTTATTGATAAATGTGCATGTTTTAATGAGAAATAAGCTAATCATTAAATATTTATATGGTTAGCCTATCACCAAAGCCTATATTCATACAAAAGCATTGGCTGTGTAGCAAATCCTTATGTTTCAGACATTGCCCATGTACTGTTTGATCTGCAGTCCCGAAAAGGCTCCTGCTATCAGATGCTGATATTTGATATCTGTTCTGCAGGTGTTGCGCAATCGCGTTCAGCCGTTGCGGGGTTATGGGATTTCTGTGAAGGCGCGGGTCCGAGGTGTGGTTCAGGAAAACCTGGTTTATCAGGGCCACCCTACGAGTACTAAAACCCCCATACGGACAAACACACAGAACATGGAGTGTGTTGTACTTAACAACTCGCTGCTCAGACCCAGGTTAGACGCACTCACATGTGACATACACAAAACTATATGTAGTCTATAAGAAGCTGAAAGATGAAACCGTAATAAAGTTTATAATCTTTCTACTCCAAGTTGTTGTTTAAATATAAACATTTAAATGGTGGCGGTAATAAATTGTTTTTGTGACAGACATGCATTAAATAATGAAGACAGGTTTAAGTAAAAATATATAATGTAGTGCTTATATACCTGTATAGCAAAGTGCTCCTCTCTAGCTGAAAGGCTTTCCTGAGGTAAATGTAACATTACACAACATTGTTTTCAAGCTGGTCTAGTAGTAAAGAGGAAGGTATGATCAGTTCAACTGAGGTGGCTAAAGTGATCTGTCACATTAAAGAGAATTAAAATGACATTTAGAGTTGAATTTTGTTATAAAATTGACAGAATTTAAAGCATAGACGAATTAGTGGACGTATGTGCTCTGCAAATAATGTTTAGTTTTAGTTTAGTAGTTTTATTCACGTATCAACTGAAAATAGCATAGACTAAAAATATAGTGGTTAATCGAAATGAAGATCAACCCAGCCCTATAGCGTCTACACATTTTCCTGTTGTGTGTATGAAATAGATGCTGAAACAGTCAAATGCACAATCGGAGAAGCGCCAATTAAATCAATAATTTCGGCCCTCTGTCTCAGCCGAAGCTGAAAACAAATTTAATGGTTGCTAAAAATTCAGTGCATCACTAATAATATATGGCATAATATATTTGACCTCTACCACTCTTTCTGTCTTAGATCACAAGCCCTTTGGGCCCTGGAAAATCCACCTCCTCGTCCCCACAATAGTAACCCCTCTAGTGTGACCCCTGCCACATTCCCTGCTCAACTTGCCATCACCATGACAAACAGAATCACTGCCTCTGTAGAAAGCGGTTGCCATAACAACGGCAGCATCTTTTGCTCAATTTTATGAGGTACATAATTCCCGGCTTTATAGCTCAACAATGGATCAGATGGAAACTCATAACAATTTTCCCCTCAACATGAAGAACATAGAGGAGGCCAAGGCGCTGCTTCAACATTCTGGGTTGGATTATGGACATTTGGATTAAGCCTCAACCACTTGACATTCGAATTATATTAAAAGCAGTGGTAATTTGTTTAGTAGTCAATGATCAAACTATGAAGGATTAAAGGGATAGTTCACCCAAAAATGAAAATTCTGTCGTTAATTACTCACCCTCATGTCGTTCCAAACCCGTAAGACTTTCATTCGCCTTTGGAACACAAATGAAGATCTTTTTGATGAAATCTGAGAGCTTTCTGTCCCTCCATTGACAGCTACCCAACTACCACTTTCAATCCTCAGAAAGGTAGTAAAGACATCATTAACCACTCCAGTGGTTTAACCTCAATTTTATGAAGCGATGCAAGTGCTTTCTTCGTGCAAAAAAACACAATTTACCGCTTTATTTCTAAAATATTAATCTCCAACACACGTTCATGAGAACACCATGGCGCATGCGTGTTCTGTTGACGCGAGAGTGGACTTCGTTACGTGAATGCACGTTGGAAATTAATATTTTTTAAATAAAGTGGATTAATATTATCCACGTGGATCACATGGATTACATTAATGATGTCTTTACTACATTTCTTTGGCTTGAAAG
Source organism: Gobio gobio (assembly GCF_949357685.1). Classification (NCBI taxonomy): domain Eukaryota; kingdom Metazoa; phylum Chordata; class Actinopteri; order Cypriniformes; family Gobionidae; genus Gobio; species Gobio gobio. The sequence continues at coordinate 22,764,286 of NC_137099.1, forward strand.
TGGTAGTTGTGTATGCTGTCAATGAAAGGTCTCAGATTTAATCAAAAATATCTTCATTTGTGTTCCGAAGATGAATGAAAATCTTACGGGATTGGAACGACATGAGGATGAGTAATGAATGACATGAATTTTCATGTTTGGCTGAACTAACCCTTTAAGACCACTTTTTTGATCATTAAAAAAAACAACAACAGTGAAGCTGGTCTGGGATCAGTGTTCACGAGCAACTTACTGGACTGGAGTTTATATTTTATCCTTTACCTTAATTCTGATTGGCTAGCAATCCAGCTAAAACCTGCCGCCCCATCCAATACAGAATACTTTTGTGTTGGAAACCTCTTTTTTTTGACAAAACTATTATTGTTGGAAGCAAAACAAGATAGCAAAGTTTTTATTGAAAAATAAATCCTATATGATTCAGTAAGAATTTTATTTCCCAGTGAACCTACAGCCTGTTGTTATCATTTCAGCCATTCACACAAAGTCAGGAGGGAGAAAGAGACTCAAGGGGAAGTAGAAGAGATTATGAGAGAGACATGGCACGTGCCTTTCCCTGAACCAGTGCTTAAAATAGAAGATAAACAATTTCAGTGCATCTTGGGAATTGTTGTCCTGCTGGCTTCTGCTAAGATTCTTTAATGGACAAAAACAAATATGCACACACTGGGTACCGGGATGCTGCCAGTCAGGTGGCAATATTTAACTTTCCCATTGAAACCCTCCAGTTTTATGTACCTATGCACATTACTGAAAGGTTTAGTTCTCATATGACCTGGTAACCCTTGGAGAATTTGCAAGAACTTCTCAGAAGAAAGACCATTTAAAGATCCTAAATGTGATTTCACAAGCACCGATTCAATATGCCTATTAATGAATCATTTATTTTGAAATGAATAGCAGTGATGAATTTTACAAAATATTGGGATATGCAAAATCTGCTGATAGCCGTTTTTCTATTTTGGAGACTGTAAGCAAGATTATCATATGTTGCTCCAGCTAAATAGTATCCTATGAAAACCCTTTTGAGACGTAGTGATGTCAGAACCCTTAATAGGTATGAAAATAAAAAGAAACAAATGATGAATTGTAATTTAAAGCGACAGTCCACCCAAAAATATAATTGACACTAAAAGAAGATATTTTGAATAATGTTGGTAAGAAAATGGTTTTGTTCCCAATGATTTCCATACTATAGACAACACACATACTATGAAAGTCAATAGGAACCAAAACGGTTTCCTTTCCAACATTAAAAATATCTTATTTTGTTCTGCAGCAGAAAGAATGTCATACCCTCATAGTGTTCCAAACCTATAAGCAAATGACAGAATTTTCATTTTTGGATGGACTATCTGTCCCTTTAAATCAATCTTCAGGTAGTTTTCCTAAATTTGTCATGGGGTTTGAAACAGGGTTGTTGTTTTTTCAAGAGACCTTGAATGGCTATGCTAAATATTTTTTGAAAACTGTGCAGCGTATACTGTACATAAAACAGTAGGTTTTATTCTGAATCCATGTAAACATCACATGACCTCATTGCTTATGAGTGGCATCCAATTGTCAACTTGCAATTTAAAAATGAATTGTGGAAAAATGTCTTGACCTTTGGCAGTCTGGTCAAATAATGACTTAACATGTGTTTTAGCAGTAATTTCGGTTCATTCATTTTACTGGAAATGGAGGAATACTTCATGGTCCTTGAATTGCTTGTAAAACGTGGTAGATGGTTAGGAATCCTGGACCTTTGCACACTGTGTACAGTATAAATACTGCAGGAATAATATGGAAGTATGCCGTTTCGAACATAGTCCATAGCTAAAATAAGGGGTCTTGTAATGTGATTTCCTTTCAGAACACTAGACCTTTTTTAATAGAAAGGTAGCCATCTTATGTTAGATTTACAGCAGGCTGTTATTATTTTAAGTAATGTTTTCATACCAACTGCTGGTTTGATTTTTTTAAGTGCAATATGTATCTACTAAAATGTGCCTATTTTTACAGTATGGTTTTTATACTTAATGTGCAGTATAAATATAATCGCTATCATTGAAAACGGACTAATTTCTGTCATTTTTGTCTGAAGTTGCATACTGCATAGATATGGATTTGATTCCTACAATTTGTTCACATAAAAAAACATACACTACACACAGGTGTAATTGCAGTCATTTCAAGTATACGGCACGCAAATTAAACTCAAATGGACCGATTTTGTATCAGGTTGTTGTAAAACTAATCAGAATTCCAATTTTAAATTAACTGAATAGTCTTTTATTTTCCAATTTCAATCTTACAAGAACAGTGCACATTTGTGAAACTGAAAAATGAAATGCAGTTATAGCCTGTTCCTACACAGCTTAGAAACACACTACAGTCCACAGCTCAGGTCATCTTCTTGCGTTTCCTGCGTTCCATCCGTCGTTCATAATGCACCAGTGGAAGCACCAGAGAGGCTATTCTGTGCTCATCCTTTATCCCTTCCTCTTCTCCACTGGAGACAGTGTGACGGGACAGAGTCAGTCCCATGGCCTTGGCCAACTCCAACATTCTGCACACAAACATTTGAAACCTTGTCAAAATAAGGATAAGGTTTAAGAGCAGTGGTTCTCAGCATTTGACTCCAATGCCCCTTTTTGTACAAGACAACATTCAAAGACCCTCCTATCCAAATGGATATTTACCTCTGGTGCTTCTGTTGTAATAAAAAATACTGCATATGATGTCTGTTTAATGTTGTACATCTTTACTTTGTGGTTTTTAGCATTACAATTAAGATTACTTCAGACTGAATACCTGAAACTGAAATGATCATTTTAAGATTTACTGGGGCGCCCCTGGAAGTTTGCTGAGGACACCTAGTGGGCCCTGCTCTAGTTGAGAACCGCTGTTTAAGACCATCACAATAAGGAAAACACTAATAGTGCATTTCATACATGAATTTCTACGGTCTTTAAATCTTTAAATCATCAACATGATCATACAGAGCCCCTAAAAAATATGTGCTCTCGCAAAACTGTGTTCCCGAGAAACTTTGCATTCACACCCAAAACGTGTGTTAGTTCACCCAAAAATTTTAATTCTGTCATTAATTACTCACCCACATATCATTCCAAACATTCTCATGTGTTACGCAGCACATTTGAGACTAAATTACATTTGTTTCACCATATACAGGTGCTGGTCATATAATTAGAATATCATCAAAAAGTTTATTTATTTCACTAATTCCATTCAAAAAGTGAAACTTATATATTATATTCATTCATTACACACAGACTGATTTATTTCAAATGTTTATTTATTTTAATTTTGATAATTATAACTGACAACTCAGGAAAATCCCAAATTCAGTATCTAAAATTAGAATATTACTTAAGACCAATACAAAGAAAGGATTTTTAGAAATCTTGGCCAACTGAAAAGTATGAACATAAAGTATGAGCATGTACAGCACTCAATACTTAGTTGGGGCTCCTTTTGCCTGAATTACTGCAGCGTGGCATGAGGGTGCGTAATTAATGACTTTTTTTTTAATTGATAACTGAATTTTCATTTTTGGGTGAACTATCCCTTTAAAATGCAAGTTTCAAGTAGGATACATCAGGTTATTGAGGAAAGTTTGTTGCTCAATCATCATTGTATTGCATTGCTTTATGTCTCTCGCGCACACACACACACACACACACACACACACACACAGACAGACAGAGGTTTGACCACAAAACTAAGCATTTAAATATCATCCTAAGACATCATTGTGAGATATAGAGAGACAACTGATATTTATATGCATTTTATGCGAGTAGCCTGCTAAGATTTACTGATTTACATTACATTATCAGAATTATATCTTAGTCTTTTCCCATATAAATATCAGCAACTGCACCAGATTGCGCCTGGATATAATTGAGAGTTTGAGCCTGGATATATTCTCCTACAGTATATCATACTATATGAGCCATAAAAGCTTGAAGTATCAAACATGATACTCAAAAAAAAGAACATGCAAACTTTTGGCTAAAGCTGGGGCCACACAATATATATATATATATTTTTTTTTTAAATATTATAAGATTTTAAAGAGGCGGGGTCAACTCCAGCACAGGAATCTTGTTGTCAACCCTGTTGTGGTGTCTGAAATCACTCACTTGTTTACTGATTCTCCAATCCCTATATAGTGCATGGCAGTTGAATGCACTATATAAAAAGTGAAAGAATAGTGAAAGAAATGGAGCGAGGAATTCGGACACTGGCATATTACACCGCTTTAGAGAGCAGTTGCAAAAAAATGTGTCTCATACATTTATCCTATATGTACCTTACTTTAGAAAAGGATAACAGTAGTAGCTTTAGAATGTAATTATACTCCATGCTAGTTTTAGTTTAATTAATACAATCTGAGTAACGTATTCTGAATACTTGGATTCCTTCCACATTGAATTGCATTTTATAAGTGTAGGAATGTGGCCATCAAATCCTGCTTACTAAACATATATTATAAAATATTTAGCTGACATCAAACGAGGCCAACAGCTCTAGTAAACCAGCGCATAGGAGAATGTAAAGTTGTACGTCAACTAAGCAGGAGCACCGGCGGTGGTCGGCCAAAGCACTTTTTTTTTTGTATGTGAAGCTGTTTTACGTGAATATTATGACACGAGTGAAGCACAAAGCTTTATTTACAAAATAAATAATATTAAATGTTTGCAATTAAATGTTACATCACAGCCATGGAAACATGTGGGTTCATGCCGAACGAGAGAGGAAGCTTTGTGTGGTGAGCCAAATTTAGCCTAAGTTTAATTGCTTGCGTTTTGCTATCAGGTCACACGATTTTCCACGAATTTAACAATAGGCTTAGCCTACTCCATTTTATTCTACTGGACATGGAATCTCTTCCCCCCCCCCCCCCCCCCCCCCCCAAATCCTCATTTACGTCTCTGACAGGGGATTAAACATTTCTTCCTTGTTTGTTTTATTTAGGAGTAGCCTATATTCGCATCATTTACTGTGGTAAAGTAGAAAACGGAGTAGGACAGATACATTTTACTTCAAACTTTACTTTATTTAACACAGTTTGTGCTTGCTATTAGACTTGGTCAAGATTTTGTGTATAGCGCATTTCATACATGCCGGAGATTTTTAGTTTTGCTTTCTCTCACAGCGCATAATCAAACAATGCCTAAGTTCTTGACCCTGCGGAAGATAATTTCGTTCTTCACATTGTACTACAAGTAGCCTATCAGTTTTGGAACATCAGGAGAAAACATGAAGATATTAGCAAGCGATGCTTCCTTCCTGCTCGTGTCATCCCTTTCAGCGCAAAGAGGCATGACGCACGTCTATGGGGAAATATAAACAACATTTTTCTTTAACTAATATTTAACTTATATTATTTATATTTCGATTATTTACAGATATTTATTTAAATGTTTTACAGACTGTAGTATGTTGTTTCCCTGACGGAAGTAGGCCTACGAAAATAAACACGCATGTTTGAGCCTTATATTTTTTGATTTTCAAAATGTAGGTATTTAATTGATATATAGGGCCTATATATATTTAATTGATATATATATATATATATATATATATATATATATATATATATATATATATATATATATATATATATATATATATATATATATATATATATATATATATATATATATATATATATATATATATATTTAATTGATATAATATATATATATATCTGTGCAGTGGCGCGGTGGTTGGGGGTGGCGGCTACACACGCACGCACGCACGCCTATATTTTTTATATAGCCTATATTATATATATAAATTCGTCATATATTCGTTAAATATATTATTCGTTTTTATTTTCAAAATGTAGGCTATTTAATTGAGATGTAGGCTAATATATATATATATATATATATATATATATATATATATATATATATATAGCCCCCAACCACCGCGCCACTGCACAGATACACTGCAGTGTTATATTTCGTTCTCCCTTCTCTTTTTTTTAATATGAAATGCTGTTTCAATTTCCAAGATAGAAACGCTTTATTGCCCTGGCTCTGTTGTTCTGGCTCCATCTCTACCTGCCGCTGCTCCTCTTCCGACTCCATTGTGACTGATCACGCAAACTGTGCATTTTTTCGTTTTCATATTGGGGCGTTCTGAGAAATGCATTGAGTTGCCTTAATTTATTTAGAGAGTAAAACTCATGAAACAGAAGTATCGTTAATGTTATCCATTGATTTCAACAATGTAACTGTATTCTAAATATCAACTATTTAAATTATAACTGTAACGGAATACAGTTACTCATAATATGTATTGTGAATATGTGATGCCGCTACGTGTAGGCTATTCCGTTACTGCCCAACACTGAACACGACCTATTAAAGCACTAAGACATGGGAACAGTATATCTAACATTCACATTTGAATATTTATCGCAAGTCATATCGTCATCGCAAAATTAAACAATGTTATCGCACATCACAGCTTTTCCTCATATCGTGCAGCCCTAATGGGTCGTTGCCCGTTGATCACGCCTCTTGTGGTCTGATTGGTTGAAGGACTATCCAATTGCGTACAGAGTCATTTAATTTATGCGTGTTTATGCTCGCGTGTGCAGTAGAAAATACAGAGCACACTCCCCAGACCTATGTTCAATCTTAAAATGAGCTTGGTCTGGTGATAGCCACACAACCTAGGATTGTCAGAAAGGGAGAAATCGTTGCAAAATCGCCACAAATATCTTGTAGTGTGTGCCCAGCTTAGAGGTTCAATAAACTGTTCCACTTAAAAAAATTAAAAAAATAAAAATTTCTGAGAATGATTTCATGTCAGGCTTTACAGGGGTTAATGTATAAAATAATAAATTTAACTGACTTGGTATCTCTGATGTCCATGTCTCTGTGTAAGAGAGTGAGATTAGCGGTCTGATCACCCATGTGCAGCAGTAAAGCCAAACAGTGAGAAACCAGTTTCATACGCATGGACACAGTCACCATGTTCCTGAGTCTGTAGAGAAAAACATAACTTGCATTTAATGGTCATCTTTTCAAAACCTCTGAAATTTCAGACAAAGACAAAAATGAACTCGGGACAGGCTGCAGGACTGTGCCTTGTTAATATACACACACACCGGCTGTTGTTGAAACTCTCCACTGTGAAATTCTTCAGCACTTTGTTGAGGATGATTTTGGGACAGTCATTTTCAGTACCAACTTGCAAAAGAAAGTGAAAAAGTTATTTAAAGGTATAAAAAAATCAAATAAAAAAAACACGATGTACATATACAACCAGTATGCTTGGAATCAATACATTATTACCATATCATCTACTGGCACAGACACACTAAAGAATTCAACTTTTGTTTCTTTAACACTCACATTTGAAAGATACACTACGTTTCTGTAGTGAGATTTTGATGAGGAAGGACAGGTACCAGGCACAACGAGACAGTCTGTCACGAGCTGCGTCCTCGCTGGGAAGTGATTCAAGAAATCTAAGAACAACCTGTGGACTAGAGAACACATTTTTATGAATAAAAATAATTTCTATAATTAATCTGGAGCTAATAAAAATGACCAAAATGGCATCCAGCAAGATTCCCACACCTTTAAACCCATTATTTTCCACGACATTCATCAGCCATTTCCAAGATTTTTGAGTAAAATTATTTATTTTTAAAACTTTTGCGGTGCTGGAATCACAATTTTTTTCTCTGATATTTCAAGATTATTAAAAATTCAGTTTGGGGTAATTTCTTTAAAGAAATGAATTGTTTTATCCAGCAAGGATGCATTAAATTGATCAAAGCGGCAGATTTTTATACTGATACAAAAAAGTATATTTCAAATAAAATGCTGTTAACTAATAAGAAAAAGTTTCTTAAGCAGTAAATCAGCATATTAGAATGATTTCTGAAGGATCATGTGACACTGAAGACTGGAGTAATGATGCTGAAAATTCAGCTTTGATCACCCATTTTAAAATATACTAAAAAGGCACAGTACGCAAGTGTCACCACTAGAGGTAACTTTTTTAAAAGGCGGAGCCTAGAGCCCAGGACTTTTTACGTTGCCGTTTTTATTATGCTTATGCTGCAGTTACAGTTACGTTTTATCACCTATATTCACATAACTGTATCTGATTCTAATGAAATAGTGCTGAATTACTATCATACAGGTCACTTTATTTGATGAATTTAAATGGTTGGGTAACAGCCCTGTTTTACTTGGTCAAAACAATCATACAAAAATACATTTGAGTGTGTTGAAAGTTATGTTAACGTTACTCAGTGGCTGCTATGAGACACTTGTTGCACACTGCAATAAGCTAGATCGATATTAGAATAGCATATTAATACAGGTGACAAAAACATTTTACCGCATTTGACAGGTTGGTGTTAATTTCAAACCAGAATATCTTGTGTGAGAAAGTACACGAAAAAGCTTTTTTATTACGTTGTGGTTATGATAGTAAAGCTGCATTCGTTGGCAAAATAGTAATGTTAGTAGTGAAAATAACACCAACAACTTTAAATCAAAATAAAAGTCGACCACGTCAGGCTTATTAAAAGTTCCAAGCTTGACATATTACTGAAATATTGAAAGTTTATCATAACATTTCTTTAACAGATGCTTACCTTAATAGGGCTGGGCGATATGACCAAAATCTTATATCACAATACAGATAATGATAAGCTATTTATCATGATAATAGTTATTTTTGCTTTAAATAAGGATTTTATGATATCAACTTTTTGATACCATATACATTTCACAATTCTTGTCACCAATGTCAATATCACAAAAAAATACTAGCCTAAATAAATAAAACTCAAGCTCACTATAGACAAGTAAGCAGTTATTATGAAATAAGAATAAGAAAGTAATTACAAGCAATAGGACAAAAAAAGCTACAGGAGAACAAATAAATAAATGCTATATGCACTGTATAAATTAATCATATGTATAAAAACACTGCATAGTCTTCATTGTGTAAATGAAATATATATTTACTCTGATTAAATTTACAAAAGTAGATTAGTCAAGAGCAGTTGTTTGATTAATATGAAATTGGAAAATTAGACAGCTGTCGCATTAAGCGCTGCCCAGGTTTCTCTATGGCTCTGGGTCCATTATACTGTAACACTTGCATTTTCTCTCTCAGTTTACTTTCATTTAAAACATAAATGATGGCATTTTGACACATACAATTGTATTTATAACCGTTCAAGGCCAATAAAGTACCAAATATGTGTCTGCGGAAATTAGTCGCTTTTCGCTGCGGACTGCGATTTAAAGGCTTAAAAGTATCCAAACAGTTGCTCACCTGCCTAATAAAACACATACTATATTAAAGGTCCTGTTCTTCGTGATCCCATTTTTCAAACTTTAGTTAGTGTGTAATGTTGCTGTTAGAGCATAAATAATACCTGTAAAATTATAAAGCTCAAAGTTCAATGCCAAGCGAGATATTTTATTTAACAGAAGTTCCCTTTCAAAGCCTACAGCGAACGGCCGGTCTGGACTACATCCTGGTACTTCCTCCTTTAATGACGTCAGTAGAACAGTTTGTTGACTAACCTCCGCCCACAAGAATACGCGAAAAAGGGGGCGTGGTCTTGTTGCTCCCACGTGGAGAAGAGGAAGTGTTGCGTTTGTATAGTGTGTTTGTCGCCATGTCGTCGAGACGCTGTTATTTTCATCCCAGAGTCAAATCACCTTTGTTTGGCTTTCCCAGGGACGCTGTACTTAGAGATCATTGAGCGCATGCATCTCCGTTATGGTAAGAGGCGTGACCTTTCCAGGCAACGTGCGCTAAGCTGCTGTCGAATCACAACACGGGAACCGCTGGCACAATCAGTACTCGTTACGTGTTTCTGAAGGAGGGACTTCATAGAACGAGGAAATTCTCAGGCCGTTTTGAGGACAGTGAAAACAGCGGTATACAGATAAGTAAATTGTGTGAAAAATACTGTGTTGTTTTACACGCGAAACATGAACACATGTTATATTGCACACTGTAAACACAATCAAAGCTTCAAAAAAACACAAAAAACGGGACCTTTAAAGCATCTTTGGTGTTTACATGAAAATCGAGGATAAGGCGAATATGATGTCATTGACAGGTGTTACAATGATTAAAATGGCTGATTACTCTGGATTTAAACATGATTGGAAACATTTGGTATAATGCACATACACAAGTCAATAAAATATATAACAATATGCGGAAAAACATATTGTAGTCCAAAGATCTTACATATTGTGCCTTTAAAATATAAATTTTTAATACAGAGTTTTAATATTTCACAACTTTACTATTTTTACTGTATTTTTTAATCCAACAAATCCAGCCTTGGTGGTTATAAGAGACTTCTTTCTAAAACTTCTGAATGGTATGTGTGTGTTATAAAAAGCACTTATCAAAAGGCATGATGTTCTCCTTACCTGCCTTCATCTCTCATCTTCTGCAGCTCTTTAGGGGTCAGTGTTGCCATCTTCATTCCAACATCCTTCAGTGCAGCAAACTCATTCGGAGACAACACTAGAACAAAGTTAGGGATCTTGACACCGAAAAAAAACACGGAGAAGCATATATAGACCTAAAAAGGATACATTGGTCAAAGGGGTATACGTCTTCTGGTTTCTCTGCCGCAGTGTTGCACGGGAGGCAGAGGGGGGTCTCTGTCTGAGCCTCAGTTTCAATCACTTCTTTACGAAGAGCTTAGAGACAGAATTGAAGAGCCATTGCTATTAATCCTCTTTATTGTGCAGTTCAGTCATATGAATTGTGAAAACCCATACTGCTACTTACCTTTCACTCCTTTCTGAACTATGACATTGCTGGCAGCCTGTGCCACAGCCTGCTGAAGCGTTTCGTTGCCCACCTCATTGAGTCTCCTGGAGGTTAGAGCACGCTTCTGTCTCGTCGTCCCAAATGCTTCAATGAGAGCATCCACCTGTGCCCAGACAAAGAAAACACACACACACACACACACGATTGATTCAAAAATACATTAAAATGCAATTCACACATATAATGACTTCTTCAATGATGCACATTTTTTTCAGTTTTTAGTTGAAGTACATTTTGATATTTTTGGGGGGCTCAAACACAAGTGTCGAAAGGTCCCCATATGCAGTAAATGTCCAAAATATGAAATTCTTGAAAAGAAATCTTTAACCATAGGTAGTTTTTGGTAACACTTTATTTTACAGTGTCCTTGTTACATATGTTACATGTATTTACCATAGTAATAACAGTAAATTATGCATAATTACATGCAACTATCCCTAAACCAAACCCTAACCATATAGTAAGTACTTGTTACTTAATATTGTGTAACAATGACACCTTAAAGTGTAACCTAGTTCTCTTATAAAATAAAAATTTCTTATAAAAATATGCAGTTTTGCCCAAGTATTTTTATTACTTGAAAACTTTTGTTTCAAAGTCATGTGGGGCAACCATTTCCAGGAAAAAACAAAACAAGAAATTATATAGAGAGAATCTCTGTGGACCCTCAAGATTCAGTGTTAAGGCAAACAAGTCTGATAAAGTCATCATGAAATCAAAATGAACAATTCAGATTTTTGTATGGAATATTGCAGTGTTTATTATAAATGATTTATCTCTGCATATTGTTGCTTTAAAAAAATTAACGTGTCCTCGTAATTTTTAATCAACGTTAAAGCATTTTTAAAGCTGATGACATAAGCACTGGCGCAAGGGTGGGACAACAATGATCCAACAATCCCATCTATTCCCAATGGACAAAATCAAGTCTTTTTTTTTTTCCTCATTTGACAAGCTTTTGTGACTTTTCACTCAGATGTGTCACAATAGAGAAGAACATTATGATAGAAACTTCTGTTTTGTGCCAGCTTAATATTTCAGATAATTTTATAACAAGGCAAGGTTGGTTCATGTTGTAAAAAAGTGAATCCCAAAAAACATAACATTTATAAATGAATTCATATTTGTAAAAAAGTTTTTCAAAACCATATGAATACAAAAAATATATATACATTTCCAAAAACTAGGCACATGTGACAATCTAAATGTTTATTTTTTGTTTATCTTGGACACTATTGTTTGTCATTGACCCCTACATAAATTATACTAAGATTTATAAATAATTTTTATGCAACTACTTATGTAACATGGTCTGTACATTTGACTGATCTCTGATCAGTTACTCACCTTTTCTCTGTATGTCTCAGCTTGCTTTGTGTTGTCATCTACTGCTGATTCACCTGAAGACACACACTGAACATTGAACTTCTCTTACACAAAATTAATCCTAACGCACATGTCTCTATTGTAGACAACAACACTACTGTTGAACATTAAAGGATTACAGCAGAGCCATGATAAAAAAAAAAAAACATAATATCAAGCTGATAAAATATTTTAGTGTGGAGCATACACATACAAAATTATATTCAGTTTATTCACCATAAATAACTATTATACAATAATAATATTATAACTTATACTGCAAACAAATAATATTAACAGATAATCAACTTCTTTAATGCCTGAAAACTTCTGATAATTCCCATGACCGTGAGGAGCCCTGAAAAAAACTGTATGCCACTATTACCATACATTACAAATGTACCATATTTACCTGGTATAAGAGGAAGCATATTGAACAGCTGAGCATTATGAACATTCAATTGCATAGTGCTCTTGTCCAGAACTCCTACAAAGTACCTGTAACGACCATTACAATCCCATTATTCAGAGATCCAATTATGATTCAACTAAATCAATCTTCACTCAGATGACCTCACCTGCACAGATTATTACACTGCAATGATCCAGACCCAAAGTTGGTCCCAACATAGGGAAGTCTGTTTGATTCTGCAACCTAACAAGGAGACAGAAAATAGATCTAAACACCACACACGCCAAATTTACTTCAATTTAACCAGTATCAAAATCTAAAATAAAATGGTTTCAATAGGTAGTTTTACCACAATTCGTCTGTTTTTCTTTCTGGGGTTGACCTCATCTTCGTGTTTGAAGAGTTTGACGTCCAGATGTTTTGCATTTTTCACGAGTCCGTTTGAGAATTTAACTACAATGACAAGACTGTGACTTAAAAATATGAAAACGACTTAACAACAAATATCTGGCAACGATTTAAGACTATTTGAGCTTACAATCTATTCGACTGAGTATACATTGTTTGGACACGAACGTGGTGTTTTTTCCACGTGGGTTCGTTAAACACAAAGATTAAGTGTAATATGAATACATTCGAAAAAACAAATAACGCCAAAAATATATTTTAGTACATATGAGATGTCTCGGATATTAAAAAGTTACCAATATAAGCGCCTTCGTCCGTTTCTTTGCATGATTTCCACTTACAGGTCGCCGCCATCACTGCAGTTTCTTCGGCTGAAATTCACACGCGTATCTGCTCAAACAGCGACATCCAGCGGTTAAAGAAACTCGTATACAGTCTCTATCCATCCGTTTTCTTAAAGAAATAGTTCAAAATTGATAATTCTGTCATCATTTACTCACCCTCAAGTTGTTCCAAACTTGTATGAATTTCTTCTGCTGAACATTGAAGAAGATTTGAAGATTGTGGGGAGCTAAATGGTTGATGGGCCCCACTGACTTCCATTGTAGGGAAAAAATTCTATAGTCAAAGATCAACTGTTTGTTTACCGTCCAAACTAAACTCTGTAACAGGATCAAAACTTGTACAGAAAACTGTTTATTTTTATTTTTATAAACTTATACTACTATGAGGAAGTTGTGTCCTTGAAAATTAATCAGATGCTGACTTATGGAATTGTTTCCGCCACAGAATAAAACATTTTAAAAGATAATTGTGACTTTTTATCTCACAATTGTGAGTTTACATCTCGCAATTCTGACTTTCTTTTCTCAGAATTGCGAGATATAAATGCGCAATTGTGTGTTAAAAAGTCAGAATTGCGAGATATAAAGTCAGAATTGCGAGATATAAAGTCAGAATTGTGAGAAATAAAGTCAGAATTGCGAGATATAAAGTCAGAATTGTGAGATATAAAGTCAGAATTGTGAGATATAAAGTCAGAATTGCGAGATATAAAGTCAGAATTGTGAGATATAAAGTCAGAATTGCGAGATATAAAGTCCGAATTGTGAAATATAAAGTCAGAATTGTGAAATATAAAGTCAGAATTTCAAGATAAAGTCAGAATTGTGAGATATAAAGTCAGAATTGGGAGATATAAAGTAAGAATTGTGAGATATAAAGTCAGAATTGGGAGATATAAAGTCAGAATTGAGAGATATAAAGTCAGAATTTCAAGATAAAGTCAGAATTGAGAGATATAAAGTCAGAATTGAGAGATATAAAGTCAGAATTGTGAGATATAAAGTCAGAATTGTGAGATATAAAGTCAGAATTGTGAGATATAAAGTCAGAATTGCGAGATATAAAGTCAGAATTGCGAGATAAAGTCAGAATTGAGAGATATAAAGTCAGAATTGAGAGATATAAAGTCAGAATTGTGAGATATAAAGTCAGAATTGGGAGAGATATAAAGTCAGAATTGTGAGATATAAAGTCAGAATTGTGAGATATAAAGTCAGAATTGGGAGATATAAAGTCAGAATTGTGATATATAAAGTCAGAATTGGGAGATATAAAGTCAGAATTGGGAGATATAAAGTCAGAATTGGGAGATATAAAGTCAGAATTGGGAGATATAAAGTCAGATTTGTGAGATATAAAGTCAGAATTGTGAGATATACAGTCAGAATTGCAAGATATAAAGTCAGAATTGTGAGATATAAAGTCAGAATTGGGAGATAAAAAGTCAGAATTGGGAGATAAAAAGTCAGAATTGGGAGATAAAAAGTCAGAATTGTGAGATATAGGCTATAGTCAGAATCACATTTTCAAGTTCTAACTAGCAAGATTCTAAGTAAATTGGAGACAGAAGCTTTTTTTATACTCCACGCATTTTATAAACGGTTGAAATCGGTTGACAGATGTAAACGTTATTGTGCTTTTTGTCCAGAAAAACCGCAGCTTGTAGAGAGCCTGCCCGGACCAACATGGCGGACTCTTTCGGTGTCAGCTGCATGCATCCGGTGTCATTTTTTTATTAACAACAAAAGAAGAGTATGTTTCAAATTATATTATCGTATACAAGGAAATATATCATAGATGTAACAAATAGTTGCAAACTAAATTTGAGCTTTGCGGAAAGAGTTCTGGTGCCCGCCAGAGGCACGCCTACGAACGTCCTACTCTGAGCCAATCACATAGGAGGGAAGAATTAATATTCATATTCCAAGCCTTTCTCATAGTTGGATTGGTAGTAAAGCCACCCGGAAGTTCAGTTTAGAAATGTTTGTCGAAGATTTTTGCTTAAATCTTGAGTTTTTGGCTTTTCGTGTGATGAACAGGCATGGAGTCACAGCGCACATCGGTTTATGGCGTGCGTATAAACATTTTATTTCGTTTGCTATTATTCCTACGTGTAGTAAAACGTGTATGAAAGCAGGGTCCCGAGGGCAGCTGTAATGCAATACAGATGGCCTTGATATGACAGACTTGCTTTGATGTGTATGATTTATGTGTATATTTATGTAACACATGTTTCTCTGTGAGGTTGTTTTGGTTATCTGTTTGTTTATCTGTGTATGTGAAGTAGTAGTAACGTTAGCAGTAGAATAATATACACCATATTTATATAGGAGCTAAGCCTCCTTTCAGTGCCTCTTTGGTCTCTATAATGAAGCTGCTATTCGTGTCAACAAATGTTTTGATAATGGCGCTATTCTCTAGGTCGTTTAGCTGGTGACAGAACCTTTTTACATTTTTTTTTCTGTGGGATAGAGAGTCATTATTGGGCCCTAATACAGTTGCTGCATTAGCAGTTTGAAATGCATAACTTCAAAGTAACATGTAATGCCTGCAAAGCAGCTTTCAGCTGTAGTGTATGGATGCTACGACTATTACAACGCACGATCTAACCTGTATGTGTCTCTCTTTTTTTGTGGCTAGAATAACACAAATGTAGATTTTACACAAAGCACTGACGATGACCCTCTCATTGATGGACCACTTGTATCCCAAGATGCATTTGAGTCAGTAATCAAGAGAGAGTTTCAGAAATTACCCACTCATTGGGCTGTGAGTGTCCTCTCGTTTTTACACGTGAGTATAGAAACAGACCATTGCAAAAACAATGTTGCCCAACGAAAAGTTACTTAAACTATGACAGTTCTGTCATTTACCCGCCTTCATGTTGTTCCAGACCACTTTCAGTTATAATAATAAACCTGTTGCACACACACTACATGAGAATTGCTGTGTACTTTTTGATTAATTTCTCTCTTTGTGTTTTGCAGGTGGTTTATGTGGCGTTGTGTATTGCAATTGCAGTATTTTGCTGGATATCTGATGAGCACACTCCCGAGTGCACTGCGGCATTGCAGGGGTTCGACTCCAAGACCGTGGTGTTACTGGGAAAAGTTGCACTCTGGGTGATGGTCTTTATATATGACAGATTTGTCCAGCATCACCATGGCGCTGTGAGACGAAGAGGTTACCTGGACTTCTACAGGTTGACCCGAGGAGTAAAAAACCTTCCTCTGCTCATTCACTCAGCAGGTGAAAAGATATTTCACACCAAGTTAATGTCACATTTCCTCCCTCTGTTTCTTTGTCACCTCATAAAGTGAATCTCCATAAATAACTTGCTAATGCTAATTGAAGTACTTTGTCCGTTCACAAATGACCACTAGATGGCAGCACATCTAAATCCTGGGGCCCAAATCATAATGGTAGTTGAACAAACTCAGGGTTACAGGATTAGTTTAAAGTGTACAAAACCAAACCAATTCAATCAGGCTTTGTTTGTATCATGATCTTCACTTTCTCTGTCAATTCAGGATGTAATCCTGAGCTCATGGAGTGTGTGCACATGAAAGTGTGAGATCAGTAGCGAACAGCAAATCATCATGTCTTGAAACAGAGAAACTGCGATTCAATTCACACAAGATAATCAGTTAGATTCCCTTCTCTCTTCTGCCAAAGATGAAGAGATGGAAGAATATGAAGTACATAATGTATTTACATAGCAAGAAGAAAATATCTTGCTATATCAGTGCAAGTGAAAGTTGTGAAGTTAGTTTATATAGTTGATAATATTTATAGGTATACAGAGACTCAGATATGTAAGCTCACATGTAGTCATTAACTGTATATAATTGTTTATTTAAACTAAATGTTTAATAATAATTGTTAATTCAAATTGCTAATGGATTAGGGGTACAATAATTATATAAAATAATTATAATAAATAAATAATTTATTTAGCTTTGCTATAAGCTAGATCATTTTGTGTTTAAAAACCTTTTACTATGTAGTGACCTTTATTTTGGAGAAAGAGAAACTGGGAAGTGACTTTATTGCGTCAGAGGTTTGTCACTTTGCTCACAGCTGATTGGTCCAATTTTAGTTTGGGATCTCTTACACAAAACATAACCTGCCCTGGAGTAGGTTAGCCATGGAGCGAAAGTTACTATGGTGATGAACACCGCTAAAATCTGAGACACTTTCATGGTGCCTAAAACCCAGGGTTGAAGCAAACTAAACTGAAATATACCTGGCTAAACCAGCTTTATGGTATAGGCCCTTGGTGCATTGTTTTTGTCAATATTCTAATATGATAACATCTACACTACACTTAATAAATAATAGTAATAATACTTTTATTCAGCAAGGATGCATTAAATGGATCAAAACTAAAGACTTTTAAATTGTTAGAAAAGAAATAAATGCTGTTCTTATAAACGTTCTATTCATCTAAGTATCCTGGAAAAAAAGTACAACATTTTCCACAAAATATAATAAATATATAAAGCAACACAACGGTTTTCAACATTGATAATAAATATTTCTTGTGCACTAAATCATTATATTAGAATGATTTCTGAAGGATCATGTGACTGTGGAGTAATGACTGCTGGAAATTCAGCTTTGCCATCACTGGAATAAATTACATTTACATATTTTTTATTAAAATAGAAAACAGTTAATTTGAATTGTAATAAAATCTCACAATATTGTTGTATTTTTGATCACTGGACACGCGTCTTTTCAAAAACATAAAAAAATCTTACAGATCCCAAACTTTTAAACATTAGTGTATGTTTTGGGCAAATAATTGTGAATCATACCAGATTAATCCAATTGATCCAAACTGAACCAAGACGAAATAACAGATTTTATGCAGTGTATTATTTAGTAAATAAGACAAAATCAATAAAATATTTACATTCCTAACCAGTGATTTTTAACGGCTGATACAGATATTCATGGCAGATATAATGCAGAACTGCTCTCTTTTTCTCTCTTATGTAGGTAATGCATTGGTCCTGACTGTAATTGCTCCATCCGCTCTGCTGGATGCAAGAGTGAAGAAACTGTCTTTATATCTTCTGTTGTCCATCATCTGTCTGGAACTACTGCTGTCACTTATATGCTTGCTTAGATACACAGGTACTCCCACACACCAGTTACATTTGCACAAAATTCCTTTATGGTTCATTCTAATACATAATCATACACCAAACCTCCTATATTTTTCTCACACAGGGTCCAAAATGTATTTTTTGCCACACCTGCCAATAGCAATAAGTATATCTTACTGGCTATAAAGCTGTATTTTTTTGCACTATTCGTTGTCCTTCTGACAGTAGAATTATGTACGTTTTAGTTTCTCTGTAGAAATTATTGGATAACGTGTAGCTCATATATTAGCTATTCTCTGCAATGCTAACGCTCACAAAAATACACTTGTTTTGGTGGCTAATTGCGAGTAGTAGTTGCCACAAGGACTGTACACGCACACCTCCCCCAGCATGCATTACAATACCTAGCTTCTGTCCTTGTCCCCTTTAGAAACAACCCAGGCTGCTGTTGTCCTTCTCAGCCTCTTTTTCTCACATTTTGTGCTCCTAGTGATAAAATAACAAATAACTCTTTAATCACCTGTGGTAAGGGATGGGGAATATTTGAGAGATTGTCAAAGAGAAAGACCATATGTGGGGGGAAGAGGCTTGTTATGGACACATAGCTCATCTTTGCCAAAGGCAACCTGAATCCACCCCACCCTAATACACCATGGCATTGTCTTCACTGTTGACACACACACACACTTACACACATTCTCGTATCAGTGCCTGGATTCCAGAGATGATTAGTGAAGTGAAGCTTGACCACATGTTATCTATAGAGACACACCCTCACTCGCTCACTTTATTCTCAATGAGGTCTATCAGCAGATATCACCTCATGTCTCGTATATCACTCTGATGTATTCATGTGGCGAGAAAATGTTTTAGATGTTTTTTGTATGCGTATATACCAGTTTTTAAAAGTTTGAGGTCAGGAAAGTATTTTTTAAAGAGATGTATACTTTTATTTAGCAAGAATGCGTTAAATTGGTCAAAAGTGACAGTAAAGACATTTATAATGATTTATAGTGATTTCGGTTTCAAATGAACGCTGTTCTTTTGAACTTTCCATTCATCAAAGAATTCTGGGAAAAAAAATTATGGTTTCCACAAAAATATTAAGTTGCACTACAATTTTCAATATTGATAGTATAATAATAAATAATAAATGCTTCTTAAACACCAAATCAGCATATCAGAATGATTTCTGAAGGATCATGTGACACTGAAGACTGGAGTAATGGCTGCTAAAATTGAGCTTTGCCATCACAGGAAGTTATTTTACAGTTATTTTAAATTGTAATAATATTCCACAATATTACTGTTTTACGGTATTTTGTTTAAATAAATGTCTTGGGGAGTATTTCAAAGTCTTTCAAAAATATTACTGACCCAAATATATTTACATTTTTAATGAATATAGGTGTATAGGTTCAGTGAGGTTCAAAAGTCCACAAAAATATTTAAGATTCTGCACCTTTTTTATTTCTATTTTTGCTTCCATTGAAGCACAAGATGCTCTTTGGAGCATTTTAAAATCTTATGGATAAGATAACATGATCATCAGGGTTTGCACAAACTGGGTTTCTTTAAGCTTGCTGAGTGCTGCTGAAAATTTGAAATTCATATTCATTTTTTTAATCTTTTCACTCATTGTTATGCTGATAATATAACTATATATTTAATACATATATATATATTTTCAAATAAAAAAAATGTCTGTAGACATTACATGGATGTAGGTAGATATACATATTTAGCACATGAGATGATTCCAAAAAAGCGAACCCAAGTCTCGATCAAAAACCCTTTATTTTCTGCACATTTATTGTGCTAACGAGTTATCTCTATCCATTTAACCACCATTTATCTCCTCCTATCCATATATCCATCTCTCTGTCTCTTTCCTAAAGGAAGGTGCAGTTAGGTCAGAGTCATGCTCCAGGGTCTTTGAAGTGTCCTCTGTGATGTTGTATCTCTGCCTCTCTCTCTTCATTTGAACATGAATGCAGCGTTCTGTATGGGCCGTATGCCGCCTCTGCACTTCAAAGGAAGTTTAGGGCCCTTCAAAGGGGGCGAGGGAGGTGATTGGGACCGGCATTGTTTTACCGCGATGCACGGAGAACATGTGCTCGGCCCCCGTCATGTCCAAATGTGCACAAGGATGCCATTGGAATGAAATGGAGAAATATGATGCTTGAGGGAACATATTAATTTAAAGTAGACTACAGTATTTTCCATTCCGTGCTCCAGAATGAACTGCTTCTCAGTTCTAAGAGCATGTGTATGTCGCACAAAAGCGCCAACATTTTTCTATGGATTGGACTTCTGTGCAACATTGTGTTAGAATGCAAATGTCATGAATTATTGACCGTTAGGTTTGGTTTATTGTAATGGTGTTTATTTTTACGGTGTCTTTTGTGGAGGGAAGCACTACTGTTTAGCAAAGATATAAGGAATGTGACACGTATATCAGAAAGACTGTCACTCTTTCTCTTTAAAAACATTCTTTAAAGGCTATTCTTGATGTGTGGTGACAGATCTGACAAATTACCCTTAATAACCTTCCAACATTACATATCTAAACTCGCATACACACTGTATTCATCTCAAATAAATGCTTAAGCTCCATTTACTCATATATTTTACACTTATATGACACTTCAGAGCGAGAGAAAAGGTGTGCATTATCTCTAAAGAGGGAATCCCTGATCTCCTTCCTGCCCAACTCAATGGCCTGTTGGCCCCCATTTCCTGCAGGTGATTGAAGAAAGAGCAGTTTTATCTGATTGGTGTGTTTGTGATGGGTTGCCCAGGTGTGGATCAGGAACAACGCTGTGGTTTGTGTATGTGTGTGTTAATGTTTTAGGTGATTATGGTGTAATTAGAGTGTATTCAGAGACCCTGAGATATTTTCCACTTTGATTTGTAGATTATCTATAGACAGATATGTTTGATCCTTTAGCACAACCTCTAATGCTAATCCTATTCATCTTAAAGGTGAAGTATGTTGTTATTTTGATATTAAAATGCAGAGTATCAAGTAATATCTTAAACGTTGCCCTGGTTGCCGCTCAAGATATAAGGCATCTGCTTTGGATCGCTAGCAAACTTGAAGGTCTTCTGTGCATTTTGTCTATGCGTTGTAAACTACAAGTGGTATTAATATAGTTCCCATGTTTACTGACCAATGGCGAACTGGCGTTGGTGTGTGCCTGAACTTTTTTTTCCTTCTGTGCTTTAATAGAAAATAGTTGCCTGGGGATTTCGGCTAGATGGCCACTGAACAATTCGACCCACCTTAAAAAGACTTTGGAAACAAACCTTTATCATGTTGTACATCACTGCCGATAATAGTTACACTACCGCTCAAAAGTTTGGGGTTGGTGATATTTTAAAAAAATGTTTTTGAAAGAATCTCACCATATTTAATATATTTTAAAATGTAATTTATTAATGTGATGGCAAATCTACATTTTGCCATTACTTCAGTCTTCAGTGTCACATGATCCTTCTGAAATCGTTCTTATATACTTATACGATCAAAAACATTTCCTCTCTTTCTTCTTCTGCTTAATATTGTTGGGTAAAGCATGATACATTTTTTTCCAGAATTCTTTAATGCATAGAAAGTTAAAAAGAACAGTACTTTTTCGAAATAGACATTTTTGTAATAATGTAAAAGTCTTTACTTTTGATCAATTTATTGCAATGAATGCTAATAAAAGTATTAATTTCATTTTTTTTAAATTGCTGAACCCAAACATTTTAACGGTTAATTAGTTTCCAGCTATACAAATAGTTAATATTTAAGATGTACTCTCTATATGTTTTTTTCTCTCTCTCTCTCTCTCTCTCTCTCTCTCCATCCCAGTCTGCCCTTTTTTGATGTCATGCACATATTGTGAACTCTAGAATCTTTGGTTCGGATTCTGATCGAAGCTGCTTGAACTGTTCCCAGTGTAGGAAGTGAAAGGTTGCTGATTGAGAGACACATTAAAGGTGTGAGAGAGGAGGGAAGTGACGTGTGAAATCCCACAGTTGCCCTCTGTTCTCACGCTCCCAAAACACACACTAGCCACGCGTCTACTAGCACACCTTGTGGTGAAGTGCATCAGCGCTGAACGTGACTCCTGCTCACACACACTGAGCGTGTGTCTTCACACACCTAGCTTACGTTGCACCGTCAGACGCACACTACAGCTATCAACATTTCTGTCTGGCTCAATTTTACTTGTCAAATTTTTGTAATGGTAAACACTTTCCCTGTTTATCATATTAAAGGAAGAGCCATTGTGGTCTTAGACTTTTGGAGCCCACTGTATATTCAGTCGTATTGAAAGGAAAGAAGAATGAGAAGGGGTTGGAAAAAAAAAGAGAATTTCACCTGTGTTGTTTTTGTACATTTATCTCTTTGTATTCTGTGTGTTTCAGTACATGTGGTGAAGTTTAATAGCAAGAAGCCACATCCTGATGTGACTGAACAGGAGCGATCTCTTGGCTGCTCCAGTGAAGCTCATACAGAGACTGGCTTCAGGTAAAACACCAATATAGGTCTATATATTGACCAGACAGATTAATCAGCTTATATTTGACCATCGTGAGAAACCGTTTAGCAGAAGTATTAGTTCAAAGTAAACCAACAGCCCTTGTAAGTGGATAGTGTCAAGTTTTGTCCATTGTATTTCAATTAAATATTGAGTAAATAAGTATTTCATTTTAGCATTTGCATCTCCATATCAGGCATATGCAAACCCATATCGGTCGACCAGTAGTATACAAACAAATTGTACCTGGTAAATGATCAAAGAATATTATTTTAAAGAATATTGTTTGATTTAAATTTCACTTATTGGTCTAGTGAGTAAAACTTCAGTAACACTGATAGCTATTCATATAATTTGTTTATTATAAAATTAATAATTACTAGCCTATTTACTTATTGTACAGTGGAAACTGCTCTTCATTTTAAAACCAATACAATAGCAGAAAGTTCTTAACCCATTGGAATATACAGTAAATAGTCCAATTCAAAAGTTTGGTAGGCAGTTTTCAGAGAGGCTAGCATTAGCCTTGAAAGCATAAGATCCCACTGTCCCTTCAGAGCGTCTCCAAAGCTGCGCCTCTTTCAAAACACATGAACCACACAGCAAGGAGCAAACAAAAGCGTCACAAGAGACGGCGTTAAACTAGCTCATGTCTCAAAGCTCATAACATTACAAAAATAATGAACATAAACAACTTAAAGAGCACTGACCATTCATTTCAGCATTGATAGTGTTGCCATTGAAACGCATAAATTCAAGTCACGAACCGCACAGAGTACAAAGTCACGGGTTTCCATATCTTCCAAATTACAGTAGTTATGGTGTAAACGCAGCATAAGCTTTATTGTTTTTGTTCAGGAGGAACTGTAAAAGGTGGCTGTTGTTTCAGTTGCGATGCTCAGTGACTGGCATCTGTCGAATGCAATGATTGGATGAATATCTTATGGTCCTACTCCTTCTATAGACAATATATTTATATATAAATACATTTAGACCACTTAACTTAGTGATTGCTGTCAGGATGTGAAGAGACTTTCAACCAGCATAACAAAAAATGTTTCTGAAACAAATCACCTACCCTGCCTTTAAAGGTCCCATGGCATGAAATTGTCATTTTATGAAGTTTTTCAACATTAATATGAGTTCCCCTAGCCTGAATATTGTCCCCAAGTGGCTAGAAATTTTGATGGGTGTAAAACGAGTTCTGGCTGTCTTTCTCCGCCTTTGAGAAAATGACAGGCCAGACAAGCTGATCTGGAATTTTCCTGTTATGAAGTCATAACAGGAACGGTTACCTCCCTTTCCTCCGCCCAGAGAATCTGGCACGCCCATGCAAGCGCCATATTTGTCCTCGAGAGATCATGACTTGTGAATGAGAAACTGCCAGCATTCACTCGGTGTTTGGATGTACAAATGAAAACCGAAGTCTTTTTTCAGTTCCTTCTGATCTGTGATCAGTGATTTCTTATGTGTAGATAATTATTTATTATTCGTGCACACGCTGCGGCTTCTCTCTCTCCAGACAGAACGGTGTTTTCGTGTTTTCTATCTTGTGAGTCAGTGTTTTTGAACGTCCTCGTTGCGTCTATCTGTTCTAAAATGTGCATACAGTTGTTTCTGCTCAACATCAGCAGACTCACATCTCTTTAGAGATAAACCTCACTGCACTGGCCGGTCGGCCTTCAACATCACCGACCCCCAGTACTGCATCTGGCCCACAGCGGAGGCGCCATACGCGGCGCGAGATTAAGCAGAAGGGGGTAAGCATGAGCATATCCGGGCTAGCCAGCCTAGACCCACAATAAACTGGATTACATTCGATTACTCCCCTGTTGTGTCTTTGTTTGCACTGTGTACTCAATGCTCACTGTACTCACTGACACTTTTCATATGATAGGAACATATCTAAAAATAATGCTATAATCAACACTTACTTGTAACTCGTTCATCTCGACAGCTGTAATGGTACATTGCGTGTGTTACAAAGTTGGTAATAATGATGAAGACGGACTCTGTGTGACTGGGACTCGTGTTTATTCAGAACTCTCAGATACAAACACAATAAACTTGCGCTGACAGCTCTCTCATAACTCAGTAGTTACTATAAATAACTTTGTTAGCAATCGCTCCGTCTCTGGTACATTAGTGATGTCCGGTTCGCGAACTAATCATTCTTTTGAACTGGTTCTTTTTAGTGAACCGAATCAGTTCACCAAATCGCACTGAATCGTTCTAAACGGTTTGCGTCTCCAGTCAGCACTGATCCATAATTTACTAAAGTTACTAACTTTCTGACATGAGTGACAGCCCCTCCGACTAGAAATAGACTAATAACCTCAAGGATATGCTGTAACTACAACAGTTCACTGAACTGAGACTGACAGAACTGATGTGAAGTGAACTCAAGTCCATCCGTCTCTCTGTCAGCAGGCTCATGCCTGGTAGACCTCGTTAAACCACGCCCCCTCCACTCATTTCAAATGCAAAGATGTCAGCCAATCACAACAATGGCCGTTTTTACTGAAGTCTCACAGCAGACACGCCTCTTGAAACAGGGCATTCAGCCACAGGGCAAACATCAGTATTGAAAAAATGCCTTGTATTTCTAAATTATGGCATTTTATGATGTAAAAATCATACTAACAATTTAAGTACACCTCAGGAAACATTATAAAATAATAGAAAAATGCCATGCCATGGGACCTTTAAGAACCTTAAGACAATTGCACTGGAAAACAAGACAAAAATACTGAGAAAGAACACTTTTTTTATTTATTTTTTTTGCAGTGCGATCAGAAGGTACAGTAAAAGATATTTACATATCTTTCCATAGTTCTAGTGTTTGAGAACAGAGCGATTCAAGCTACTTTTTTTTTTTAAAGATTAATGAAAAAGTAATGAATATCTGTTGGAAGTTTTCTGAAGTTTTGCTAATAGAACTCTCTAGTTCTCCCTAGACATTTACATTTAGAGAATTATATTTATGTACAGTTGCAAGAAAAAGTATGTGAACCGCTTTCAAAATCTGTGAAAATGTGAATAATTTTAACAACATAAGAGGGATCATACAAAATGCTTTATTTTTTTTAGTACTGTCCTGAATAAGATTTTTTACATAAAAAGTGTTTTTACATATAGTCCACAAGACAAAAAAATAGCTGAATTTATTAAAATGACGCATTCAAATGTTTATGAACCATTGATTCTCAATACTGTGTGTCGTCACCTGGATGGTCCACGGCTGTTTTTTTGTGTTGTGATGGTTGTTCTTGAGTCCCTTGTTTGTCCTGAGCAGTTAAACTGACCAAAGTTCTTCAGAAAAATCCTCCAGATCCTGCAAATTCTTCAGTTTTCCAGCATCTTTTGCATATTTGAACCCTCTCCAGCAGCGACTGTATGATTTTGAGATCCATCTTTTCACACTGAGGACAATTGAGGGGCTCAAACAACTATTAAAAACAAGCTTCAAACATTCACTGATGCTCCAGAAGGAAACACGATGCATTAAGAGCCGGGGGGTGAAATCCTTTGAACAGGATGAGGTCCACATTTTTCTTATTTTGTTTAAATATCATTTTTTTTCATTTAGTACTGCTCTTCGGAAGGAACAGAAGATACCTGCATGTTTTCCCAGAAGACAAATTAAATATCTTCAAATTCAATACGTTTTCACCCCCGGCCCTTAATGCACCTTTTTTTTTAGTATTGAGTCCCTTAATTGTCCTCAATATGAAAAGATGGATCTCAAAATCATACAGTCACTGCTGGAGAGGGTTCAAATATGCAAAAGATGCTGGAAAACTGAAGAATTTGCAGGACCTGGAGGATTTTTCTGAAGAACATTGGTCAGTTTAACTGCTCAGGACAAACAAGGGACTCAAGAACAACCATCACAAAGCAAAAAAACAGCTGTGGGTCATCCAGGGAACGACACATGGTATTAAGAATCAATGGTTCATAAACTTTTGAACGGGGTCATTTTAATAAATTCAGCTTTTTTTTTTTGTCTTGTGGACTATATGCAAACATTTTTTTTATGTAAAACATCTTATTCAGGACAGTACTAAATAAAAAAAAAGAACATGTATTTTGTATGATCCCGCTTATTTAGTTCAAATTATTCACATTTTCACAGATTCTGCAAGCGGTTCACATACTTTTTCTTGCAACTGTATATTTATGTTCCCTTCAATTAATTCCTTAAATTTTCTTGACTTGGTCTTAAAAAGGTCTTTAAAAAGTCTTAAATGTACCTTCATAAAACCCGCAGAAACCCATTTTGTTACTGTTAACTGTAGGCATGTATAATTTCTTTATTCCAGTGGATAGTAGTAGACCTAAATTAGTTAAACGGTTGTAGTATAAGAAAGATTGTTTACTGCACTTGCGGCGTTTTAAAATGAGAGCGGTTTTCTACTGTAGATATTTGGCGTCTCACAAAATGCAGATTGATCTCTTAATACCTAATAGTATATAGTTATCTGTATCTGCTAAAACAGACCATATTGGGGCATCCCTGTTTTTTTGTGTCACTAGTGTTTTCATAGAATGTGTGCGCACACACACTCACATTTCAAGCCCATGTGCTGTGGACAGGTCAAACAGGTGCACATGTGTTCTGTGGTTCATTTCGCAGGGACGGCTCCAGTCTGGAGGATGTGGTGGAAAAGCAGGCGGATCTGATTGATTATCTCAAACAGCACAACAGCGTTCTGAGCAGGAGGATCCTCACGGTCACCGGCCAGCAGATCAGAGCCTGACACATGCAAACAGAGAGAGTGATTCAGGACTGTTTGTGCTTATGATGGGGTCTGAAGCGCTGCGTGCGAGTTTGTGTGAGCGCGTCTATCTTGACTGGCATCGGCAGCCATGGCTCGGTGATCAGAAGACTTTTGGTGGGAAACGAACCATGGCAACCTCTCTAACAACGCTCTCATGTTTCCACGACGACAAGTCGGAGTAGACAATGGCCGCAATTAGGAAGTCAAAAACCTGCTGCACTAAAGATGTTCATTATGAGTCCATGGGATAGCGTGTTCTTATCAAACCAAATGCTTTAATGTGTGACTTATGTTTCTCTGTGTGCATGTATGGGAGAGCACGAACAAGAGGGTAGAGCAATAGTTAATTGTGTACTTAATTTGGCTTATATAGTGCATCATTCGTATTTTGGCTTTGTGGGTCAGTGCTGCTTTTGTGTGTAAGAATTGTGTTGGAAGGGTGTGTGTGTGGTTACATACAGACCTTTTTAGTACTGATGCTTAATGACACATGTTTTGAACTACTGACTTTTTATGTAATAATGTGAATAAAATTGATTTAAACTTTTTGGGAATAAAAAGCATTTTATTTAATCAAATAGATAATGTGCTCATAGTTTGATGTGCATGTCAAGATAAAATAATCCTAGATCGGAAATGTAGTTTAAAACACACCAAGTTCTTAGAAATGCACTATTTTTGTTGGTTGCAAATGGGCTTTTATGCCATGTCCAATAAAAGTTTACATTTGATGACGTGTGGTGTAACCTACTAAAAATGATATATTTTCTTTACACTGTGAGTACAGGTAGGTGTACACATCTTAATTATTGTTTTGAAAAGTTTAGACATTTTATGATGGTTAAGAGTAAACTTTTCAATGTAATATCCAGCTCTTTTGTTACAAGTATTAGTAAAAAGTTATACTTACTGTAATTATGTATAATTTTTGACGGGTTGCACCACATGACATTTTAAAGAAATGAAAAGGTAAAATTCTTATAATTTAAAAGACTAGATGATCTTGACATCAATTCACTCTAAAAAAAAAATGGTGCTATTTGGCACTAAAAGTGATTCTTTGGCTCGTAATCATAGGGGAACCACTTAAAGTGCTGTAGCACCAAATCTTGGCACTTCAGTGGTTCTTCAGGATGACTGAGGTGCTATATAGCGCCGCTACCATATACAGAACCTGTTAAGATATGGTGCTATATAGCACCAAAAGTGGTTCCCCTATGATTATGAGCCAAGAACCACTTTTAGTGCCATATAGCACCAGAGTGTTGAGTCAATTTTGGGGACATTAAACTGAAAATCTGTTTTTAAGAAATCCTAGTTGGAAATCATCTATGGATCCATTTTATAAGAAGCTAAAATAAATCCCCATCTGGGGTTGGGAATGTTGACCTTTCTGGGTTTTTTTTATTTCGGTCAATCAAAAATAAAACAATAGCAATTTGTCAAACCAGACAGTCTACTCTAGTGATCCCAGTATTGCTCTTTTTCCTCTTTTAATATGATAGCAGCTTGTGAATTAGACTTTCTGTATGGATTATAAGACACGTTGAGCCCAGGTGAAAAGACAATACACTTTTTATTTAATCAGGATAATAATAAAACATTTGAAGTGCATAACTTACATATAAACATTTCATTCAGTCCTTACTATTTACAATGATTCTGGCAAACTCAAACTGATTGAGCGATGAGTTTTAGCGTGTTCGGTTGCAGTGGATCTCCCCATAGATTGTTCACTAATATTCATAAAACAATACACTCCCTCTATACAGAAGTGACTAACATGGCTTGGTTACAATATATGGGCGAATGAACAGCCCTCAGGGAGTCTGATGTCAAACTTTTTCCATCCATTGCTGGTCTTTGGTTTCCCTAATGCTTGACGAAGCATCATAAGGATAGTTGCGTAGAGGTTCCTCTAGAGTTGTAAAACCTGATGGAGAAGAAAACAAATAGTTTCAATCTACAATGCATGGCTATGGAATGGATATTTATTGTTCTTTATTGTGATCTTTGTGCTGCTTTTCTTTTAGACATTGATTCTATATATGTGTGTGTGTGTGTGTGTGTCTGTTTGTGTGTTTTGTTAACTCCAGACTAGCTCTGGCTCATTGTGTGGGGGTCACAGAGTAAAGGTTAAAGGTGACAACCTCTTCAGAGTGTCTGAAAACAGTAGGCGGCTCCGGTAGGCTGTCACAGTGAATGTGTGTCCCCACCGATACTGTCACATCACACACACATTTCAACATTAACACCATGTGCTTATGGTTCAATGATCGTGTCAAAATTAAGAAAACTAATATATGTTCAATATAATTCATATTATAATACAATATAATGTAGGCTACTAGATAAAAATGTAGCTCTTTGTATTTATGTTGGTTACAAATGGTTTTGGAAAAGTTTTATGCCATGTTCAACAAAAGTTTAAATTTAATGACGTGTGTGGTGTAAAAGGTCATTTTAAAAAGTGTATTATTTTAAGTTTTTTATGAAGTTATTCTAAATATTTTATGATGGTGAAAGAAACTGTTCAATGTATTATCAAGATAAGATTTTGTTGCAAGTATTAGTAAAGTAAATTAGTAATAATTAGTTTATTTATAAATTATTTTGAGGGATCACATGAATTTTTATCAAAGAACCAGCTCTAAGCTGTACTTGACATCCACTTTATGACTTGGTACCTTTGAGTTTTGCTCTTTAAGTTACAAAAAGGCATTTGGCAGCCAAAACACGTTGGGTTTCTATGTTTTATGGGGACTTTCTATAGACGTAATGATTTTTATACTGTTCATATTACATACCTAAACCTACCCATCACAGAAATCTTTTTTACATTTTCAAAAAAGCATCACTTAGTTTTATTTATCAGCTGTTTTCCTCAAGGGGACCAAAAAATGTCCCCACAAGCACAAGGATTTTGGATATTGGCGTCTTTGTGGGGACATTTTCTCCCCATAATGTAGGGTATACCTGAACCACACACACACACACAAACTTCATTCACCTCTGTAACACTTTGTGTGGTATTTGTGCGCTTGATAATCATTTTATTATTTTATGTTTTATTCAACAGGGACAAATCAGCATAACATTACTTCACAGTATTGATTCTATGCTTCTACCTGATATCTAATTTGCACTAATTAGCATATGTCCCTGGTTAGGCTTTTACTAAAAACCTAAGAAATACAAGTATTTCGTTTTTTAATAGCTATATTGATTTTTTCCAATTCTGTCTATTAAATTCTATTGGTAAACCATTTCATAACTGTACTCCCATCACTGAAAAGGCCACCAGGTGTTTCTGAGGACTGGCATTACTAGGCGTCCCACCCAGGTTTTACAGTGTGTGTGGCAGATAGTTAAAATGGGTTGAATTCATGGGGGTAGGGCTTTTCTCGTCTGTCTGTGTGTCTCTGCTTGGGCTATGTAGGTTTCCACTCTTTTGTGTGTATGTGTGTGTGGCTGGGTGTGGAGTGTTTGTGTTTACTCCCGGTCCGAGAGAAAGTCACACAGCTATAAAGATCCAATAATGTCCCAGCTCATTTAGTACAGGGTATTTAACCCAAAGTATCTCTGTCTGTTTCTGTTATGGCTTAGGGCCGCTAGAGATCCAACAGGCAGTTTAATCTGGCCGTCTTTTCTCCAGAACACAAACCCACAGATCACAATGGAGTGGTAAACACCATTCTTAAATGAAGTGCACGCACTTGTTAGTCAAGAATCAGTTTGTGTTGTCAAGGAGCCACAAAAGTAATTTGAGGTATTTCACGATTATTTGTCGGCAAATACTTGCAAGGAATGTCAGAATTTGGATTTGCTAATGATGCTCCCCTTTGATAACTCTTTTTCAATATTTGCCCATTCCTCAGAGTAATAAAAGGGAATAAATAGCCTGCATGTGAACTAAAGCCTCACCTCAAGGGAATGGTACTCTGGAGTGAAGAGGTAGACAACGCTTCTTTGGACAGTTGTGTCTACGATATTTCCGCCTCAGGTGGAGAAAATCTAGAAAATGGAGAAAAATAAAACACTTGTCAGAGCTATGAACTAATTAAGTTACTCTCATGTCAAGTCACATTTATTTATATAGGGCTATAGCCTGTACTATACAGATTGTTGGGTAATAAACAAGAAAATAACAGTATTAACATTGCAAAGTTCTAAAATTATTAAATGAATACAATTTTAGCTGTAAAACTGTAAACCAGTTCTAATAAAAACAATAGTGTCATTATTCAGCTCAATTTTCCAGCTAACAGAGAACATTCTTAGAAACTTTCTGGCAAGATTCTCTCAAAATTAATAAAACATTTGTTCAAAGTTATCTGGTTCAAAGTTATCAAAGTTAATAATGTTCTTAAAACGTTAGCACAAAAACAATGATCTATCATTCATGAACCGTTTTTGTTTTCTGAAACATTAGTTGGATCTTCATCTAACATTTTTTAGTGTTACTATTTGTAATGTTGAGAAAAGATTCAAAAGTAACATTCCCATGTTTGCAAAATGGAATGTTCTCTTAACATTCACATGACAAAAAAACCCCCAAAAACAACTTTTAATATATTTTAAAATATTTAAAAACTTGAGCTGGGTTAGTTCAATGTTGATTTGTTTGTACAATTTGATATTTTAGGGGGGTTGGGAAGATGTGCCACCCCACCCTCCACCACCCCCTCTCCCCAGATTGGGGTGTTACCTGAAATAAAATAAAAATGAATGGTCTCCCCAGTTGGTAACAAACAATCTAGAAGGCAATATAACAATCAGAGCTTCTTGTGATAACGCTCATGTCACTTCCCTCCATAAGCAACTATTAGATCCTCTCCCAGAGGCGCAGGGACAATGGCACGATGCGCACGGGAGGAGAACCGGGCGCTTTTATATCTGCCTTTGACTAAAGCTATGCGAACTCCATGTACCTCCCTCTCTTTCTCTCTTTCACCGCAGTAACCCTATGCTAATGCATTATACCTATTGTGCTCAACATCATGACTAACAATGAACGCCGGTGCTTGATCGCCCACGGGCACCAGATTAATTGCGCATAGCCGCCACAGCAGCGGGAGATTAGAGTGTATACACGTAGGCTAAATTACATTTACAGTATACGAATAGGCTATATGCCTCAGCGTTTAGATAAGCGCAAAACAATAACGTAAATAGTGTAAAAAAAATACTGAAAAAATTGGTTATTTCCAACTTTGCTTTATAAGTGTAAAATATAGTAAAGGCCTATTTAATATAGAAAGAAAGAAAAACATTTATTTCCAAGTCAAGGGTCAAGTGGGGTCTTAGTGAAACCTGGAGTTAAGACTCTGAACTTTCCAGAAGCGTCAAGCCACTTAAAATCCACTCAAAGCACTGACCCTAAATCAGCCATGACTGCGCACAGACCAGTAACCAGGACATACCTAAATATGCCAACAAGCTCTTAGTTTACTAATGAGGTGACGTTCATCCAAAGTGACTCGTGACCGTTCGTGAGGTTTAATCCTGCACAAACTTGAAGGTATACCTGAATATTATTCCAAAAGTTATACCTATAGCTGCTTTAAAATGTCTTACAAAAAGTATTGTATCTTTAAATACTCCCTGTGAACAACCAGTCAGTAACGATAGGCCTATTTGTTTTACGAACCTTCAGTACACAAAACTTTATTTCGAGACGGTAAGTCAGTTTAATAGGCCTAAGTGAATCAGATGTTGATTCAGTAACCGCTCTGAGTGAGTTCATTGAGGGAGCAATTCGTCAGATTGATTAAAACCATTAAAAGAACCTGTTCATAAGAGTCATTGCTCGTGAATCTGAATCACATATTTTTCTTTTTAAATAATTTTCTTGCCACTTTCTATATAATAATAATAATTACAAAAAAAATCTTATTGCATTCAATTCAGACCACAAGCTCACAGCTTGGGTAAATTGTTCATTGTTTTGCTTTTGGCTTCAGGTGTAGCCTAGTGATTAAAATTCCTTCAGTGCAAATGTAGCGCTTGGTTTCGAATTCCCATTAGGCCTAGTTCATCAAACCGATTCAACAGAATCAGTGTGATTCACTACTAAAAATATTTTCTTAAAAAATGTCTAAATAAAGTTCACTTGATATTTTGAGCAAAAATCGTATATAGAACCTAAAAATAGCACTTAAAAAAAGGCCTACCTTTTCCCCTTAATTTATAGGGGTTTGTTGCATGTGTTGCCAGTGCTACACCACACAACAGTCGATAGCACATTAAAATGTTTTAACTAGCCGAATTCATACATTCTTTACCCTAAAAACGAGGTCTTGTGGTTTTGTACCTTTTTTCTCGGCGCTGGCGATGAACAGGACTGTCAGCAGCAGCAGAAGCAGGTAGAGAGGATGGAAGAATCTCATGGTGATGCTGTGTGAGGGTTGGTCCGCTGCGCAGACCCGAGTGTCCTCAGAAGTTTCCGGTACCTCCGAGGGCAAATTCTGCGAGTATGCAGATAACGCACTGTAGAAATCCTTTTATGCGTCTTTCGTTCTCAGTATTTTTTTTTTTTTCTCGGAGCTCGCATAAGATGCAGTAGGCTACTATGCAGGATGCAGTAGATGCAGTTTTATAGTGGATGACCTGCAGTCAGTTTTCACGCTCTCCAACTTTTCCAAAGTTTCAGATAGCGATATTCACTTTCTTCTCTCTCCTCAGAGGGATGGATAGGCTAGCTAGATAGATGACCTGATGAGTGGGAATGTCCAGTCGAGACAATGTAGATTCACCCCCTCTTTATACAGACAAGAGAAAGGGGGAGGAGAGGGCACAACAGAAGGAGGGGTATGGAAGACCTAAAACTGGGTGGGGACATGGGACATCACACACACACACACACACACACACACACACACACACACACACACACACACACACACACACACACACACTTTGCATTGCACATATTGACTCCAAGTTAATTCAGTAAGAAAGCTGGCAGCTGATAGGACTCCCTCAAAACAACAAGTTTGAAATAAGTGTTTGGAAATCATACTTTGTGTGTGAAGAATTTATTTGTTACGTACAGGAGTCCAAAGGTCTCAGTTTACTAATCAAATTGCTTTTTTTTTTCTTTTTGCATTCTTTGCTCATTTGATAGATGTGATGTAGGTGTATATGACATGCTTCTTTCAGACGAACAAAATCTGAGTTATATTAAAAATGTTCTGGCTAATCCAAGCATTATAATAGCAGTAATAGTTGCTCTGTTTTTGAAGTCTATAAAAAATGCCTCTGTCTGTCAAATAATGTGCTCCACGCGGCTCCGAGGTGTTAATAAAGGCCTTCTGAAGCGAATCGATGCGTTTGTGTAAGAAAAATATCCATATTTAAAACTTTATTTCATTTTTTTCTATGGCTCTGCATTCAGCCGTCCCAGAGCCATCACTTCCGGCGAATAAGGTCAAAATACATGCAAAATACCGGCGTGATCATAGATATATACAGGCATCTACATATATAAATCTTTGATCGCGCCATTATTTTGACCTTATTCGCCGGAAGTTATGGCGCTGGGAATACTAGATGACATTCGTCTGATAAGAGGTAAAAAAAGAACAAATACTGTTCGGTTTCCTGCAGAAACCGATCATTTCGTGTCTTAAAGGACAACTCCGGTGAAAAGTCGAGCTACGAACGCTGTGCTAAGCTGCGTTAATTCCTATCGACCAGCTCTCTTAGCACAGCGTTCGTGGCTCGACTCGTCCAAGATGGCTCCTGTCTGTATGCGCGTAATGTACTGTCTTTATAAAGTATCTTCTTATTAAACTGTTTGTACTCTTACAAAGTTCTCAATGCTTCGGTTTGCATGTAGGGAACCTCATTATGCTACCGTGTTAGTGTGAGGCTATTTTGAGCCTTGTTAGTGGTATTAACCAGCGATTTAATACTAGCATTACAAGCTAATCTGTTTTTAGAGATAAAACTCTTTACATTCGATTTTCATGAAAACGCATCCCAGAGAACGATCTACTCGGTAACCATGTGTTAATTACCCCTAGGTTCATTTTTCACCGGAGTTGTCCTTTAAGACATCAATGTGTCACCACGAGCCTCATGGTTTAATAAGGATTCGGATGTCTATGTGTTTTTACTATCATTGCTCTCATACTCTAAAATACATTATACGACTATCACACTGCAACGGTTGGAGTTAAAAATCTTAATTTGTGTTCTACTGAAGAAACAAAGACACTTACATCTGGGATGCCCTGGGGGTAAGCAGATAAACGTTAAAAAAAAACACTTTTTAGGTGAACTATCCCTTTCATACATAAGTAAATACATTTTTTAGGTACAAAAAAAATTATTTTAATTATTTTTTTATATTGATTTTTTTTATAATATTTATAATAATTGTTAAAGCATTGTTACATATTTAAAGTATAGAAAACAATGCTAATCAAATGTACAAATATTATCACAAATACATACAGTACAAATAAGTGCACAAACTATTTTCATCTTTAACTGTAGACAGATTTTCATTGTAATGTTAGAACACACTGTGAATCAAAAAAAATTATATTCACATATGGTAATATGTGCAGTTGAGTGTGTCTGTTTTTGGTTAGAGATTAGCATTGGTCAAAGAGGTATGTGAATTATTGGCTGGCCTGGTCAGTTAGGTGTGTGTGCGTGTGTGTGTTTGTGTCGTGTGTGAACGAGCTGTGAAGTGCTGATTATAGTGTAGCAGTTGGATCTATGAGCTCTCTCTTTACTAATGAGCTACTATTGTACTTCACTACCTAGAACAAAACCTCACAACAGGAGAGCCAGCCTGACACACACTTACACACTGGCCAAAGTCTGTTAGCGCTAATGTCCACCTTTTTCATCAAAAGTATGGATTTACATGGTCTAATACTCATCTGCTTGAGTTTTGCAGGCATAAAATGCTAGTATATCACCATGGAAATAACCAAGGAATGGAGCGAAAAGACAATTCATAATGGCAGAGCATTAGAATAATAATTTATCACACAAAAGATAAATACAGTAGCCTATAAATTAGAGGATAAGCTAGCATTTAAAGGGAGCCAGTATTAATTCAGGAACACCCCATGTATCATTTGCATGCAAACACTGAATTGAATGAATTATGTCTACATATGCTTCCTTGAGTTCAAGTACAAGTGTGGAACATTTTTGTTGGAGACAACCTTGCAAAGACTATTTACCCCAAAACAGACTGAATAATGGAAGAATCACTTTCTGATGGACAGAAAGAGGGAGTTTTAGCTCAGAATGGCTTTTCTTTGTGTGCATGCTATTGTTCAGTGATGTGATACTAAACTGGACAGATACCCTAGTGTGTTATGGGTCCAATATGGTAATGTTATTAGATTTACAGATACCCCATGTGTCTCTGTGCGTTATAATGAGCCGGAGCCGCGAATGGCTTGCCTGTGCAAGACAATGCGAAAAACTAGTACAATATGCACATAACTTAGCAGCCCCATCAAGCAAACAAATGACAGTAAATATCAGATCATTTGTGGGAGTATGTGATTGAAGCAGGGTTATTATCGTTAACAAAAAACATTTTTGCTAATTGAAATAAAGCTGAAATGAAATATAAATATTAGATGAAAAAACTAACGTTCAACTAATGTTGCCTTCGAAGCAACTGAAATAAATTTAAGATGAAGCACTAAAATGACTGAAAATACTGTAAAATTTTAATAAAAATAAAATATAAAACTACAATAGTACACAAATAATACAAAAAAGTCACTTAATAAAGTGTTTAGAGAGAGATTTTGGGATAGAATGAATGTGTGAGTGTGCCTTAGTTGACCTCTTGGAGTGTAAGTGTGTGTTTGTGTCCATAATGAAGTGCATATGTGTGCAAACCGAGTGTGTGAGCCATATGTGTGTCCACTCTTTGACCTTTCTCATGAGTGTGACCATTTATCTCAATTCTTCTTTGATATACTGGGCCTGTCGAGTTTTAGGTTGGTCTGATATAGTGCAGCTGTCATAGATGCTGTCTATTCATTTGTGCCAACTGTGTGTGTGTGTGTGACTACACATCCTCTGAGCTTTTTTCCATGTCAATTAGGATTAGAACCCAGCATGTAACTAATGGACGAGGTGGACGGACCAGCAGTCACTTCAGTCCAAAGACTAGCTTTTGACCCCCATGCAAATGTCTGTGTGCAATGTGCAGATACCCTTATTTATTTCTTTATAACATTTGCAAAAATGTTCCTCATCAGTGCAGTGCATTCTGTGTGTATGTCTTCTAATTCTCCCTGGTGATTCACATTGGCCCTGCACCATATTCCCTCAGTTTGAATATGCTAATGAAGTTGCATTCTTATTCGGAGCCACCTGGCATCCATGGAGACTGATACCTATAGACTAAAATGCATGCATCGCATGCATGAAAACACTGGCTCGGTGAAGATGTGGGGTCAGTTTGCTCATTGACTCGTAATGAAATCACAGACGCAGCATGGTCTGGGTGGGTGTATGTCTGTGACTGTGTGTGTGTCGTAACGTTTGCTTTATTGGGGATTAGATGTCATTACTTGGATTAACCTGCCTGCTCAAATAATCCCTCTGATTAGAGACGTGTGTTACTGACTCCACCCGCTGTACTGACACACACACACACACACACAATCTTGAAGAAATTTAGATGCCTTAAAGTGTAACTTTAAAAATTAGTTATTCTAGTGCAACTGTTTAAATGTTCTATATCAAAGCCAAAGCCTGATGCCAATATAAAGGTAGAGACATGCTACATGTAAACTTGTAAATGTTAAATGTTGAATCTCTGCAGAACAGAGGAAGAATTCTTATATGAAGCGTGCTGCTTGATCTTTACAATCTCACACACACACACACACACACACACACACACACACACGCAGACACACACTGACCTTAAAAACACCCCTGTCCCAGCAGGCAGAGGTCGAGTCCATCTTTCAGGAGCAAGAGCACATGATGTGTCAATCAGCAGATAGACACACACATAAAGTCTGGAAAGGCAGTGAGAGACTTTTGGGTCTTCCAAAATTCTGTTTGGGTACTTCAAAAAATGTAAGAATGAATAGAATGAAAGCAGGCCTATATGAACTAAATCATTTGGTACTTTATCTGCTAGAACTTTGGAATAGTATGTACACCAAAAAAAAAACACACAAAAAACACTTGGACATTTTTTCAGCATTATTTATAAATCTAAAAATCTTTTTTTTTTTCAGAACAATTTAATGGTGCCAATGTGTCTAATGTTGTCACTAATATTGACACTTATGGTGTCAATGTGTCAATGTGTCTACTTATATATGTATTATATTATTAGATTATAATCAGGATATTTCAAAAGTAGTTAACATTCTTTAACTAAATAGAAATGAGTTTTTTTAGCTCAGCGCTGAGTTCAAAGTGAGAGTGTGATTGTTTGTGCCAAGTGCGTTTGTATATGATTGGGTCAGTGTAACAGGAAGTGTTATCAGCGTGTAGCTTTGTTGACTGTTGCAATAGCAGATAAGAGTGGCATTCCCCATAACCTTTCTTCCTCCAAAACTAGATTACTACCCTCCCTTTACAACACACACACACACACCGAGAGACAATGCCCCCTTCTGCAGTTTACAACTCCAAGTAGTTACTGCCAGGAAGCGCATACCCAAACTACTCCCCCAACATACTCCCTTCCTCCAACATACCCATGTAGCGTTATATAATTATATATATATATATATCCAAAGAAGAAGAAGAAAAAAAAATCATATTTTGGAAACTAGGTTGTAGGCATTCTTCACATTTTGTCGTAAATTGGTCACTGAATCTTAGAGAATATCTTTATTTTTCTGCATGAAGAAATATCCCAGTTAAGGAAAAGTAAGAATATAATGAATTTTTAAGAAAGGCTTGAGAATTAGTGCCTGCATGGTTGGTTTATTCAAGTAAATAAAATAACTTTTTTTACTATTAGTGGGCGCCCTATATTCTGTTACCATGCTCACCACAGAAATAACAATAAAAAATTTTTGCTTTTATGCAGTATGCAATAAAAGTTAATAAAATGCATGGAACTCAACACATTATGATTTAAATGGGAGAATTATATACAATTATATATTGTGAACTTTATTTCCATTCTAACTGTTCAAGTGTTGCACTTGAAATTGACCTGCAGCGTCTTGAGTAGCTGTAGTAACATGAAGCGCACATGGCCATGAAACTGGACACTGATGACACTGTGTTGGTGTCATAAGCCCATTCTGTCACCTGATGGAATTTGGGTTCCTTGCCACTGTCGCCTCTGGCTTGCTTAATTTGCGACACTTAAAGGGATAGTTCACCCAAAAATGAAAATTAGCCCATAATTTACTCACCCTCAAGTCATCCTAGGTGTATATGACATTCTTCTTTCAGACGAATAAAATTGGAGTTATATTACCAAAGTCCAGGCTAATCCAAGCATTTGAATTTGATTTATAGTTGCTCTGTTTTTGAAGTCCGTAAAAAGTGCATCTGTCCGTCAAATAATGTGCTCCACGCGGCTCTGAGGTGTTAATAAAGGCCTTCTGAAGCGAATCGACGCATTTGTGTAAGAAAAATATCCATATTTAAAACTTTATCAAGTAAACTTTCGTCTGACCGCCTTCTGTGGAAAAGTGTTGAATGATGAAAGTGAAACTCAAGATGCATACGTGACGTCATGACGAGCGTACCTGCTCGCGTTAGTCTTTCGATCGGCAGGGGACTTTCACATTTTTTTTTCCATATATTGAACAGGGAAGGCGGTCGGCCGAAAGTTTACTTTATAAAGTTTTAAATATGGATATTTTTCTCACACAAACGCATCGATTCGCTTCAGAAGGCCTTTATTAACACCCGGAGCCGCGTGGAGCACGTTATTTGATGGGCAGATGCACTTTTTATGGACTTCAAAAACAGAGCAACTATAAATCCAATTCTAATGCTTGGATTAGCCTGGAATTTTGTAATATAACTCAGATTTTATTTGTCTGAAAGAAGAATGTCATCTACACCTAGGATGACTTTGAGGGTGAGTAAATCATGGGCTAATTTTCATTTTTGGATGAACTATCCCTTTAATATTCAACAATAATATTGATCTGATTGTACTGACGCTGTTGTATGAGAACTGAACTGAGCTGGACGGTTACCATTTTTTGCAGAACTACTTTATAGATGAAATTAACTAATTTAATAATTGATGATCTTAACAACGGATCTGAATCAACACAGAACTGACTCCAAAATGCATTTTCCTTTGAAACAATCTGTATTGTATAAAGCACTATATAAATAAAGGTGATTTGACTTATGTAACCTCACTGTCCATAAAGGCCTATCATTTGAGACAATGCAATCTAAATGAGTGGATTTTAATGTCATGCAAACATTTTAAGATTAAGTGCATATAGGAACGTACCGAGTGCATCTAAAAGGAATGTACTGTCATTTTCAAGATACTTCAATGGCCATAATCCAGAGTTAGCAGTTAGTTAGCAGATCTTTATATCCAAAGTGACTTACACAAGACTAATTGCAGGGGTAGTTGTCCTGCAGCACAGTGGTGTTAACTACCTTGCTTAAGGGCACAATAATGGGTCATATTAACTGAACCAACAATTTTCAGATATTTATTACTGGCCAAAATATATTTGAAACATGGAGTAAATATGAATTGTTAAAAGATTTTGTTTGCAACTTATATATACACTATGTTTCAAATATACTTTAAATTCATTATAAATGTTCCCCAGGGAGCAATATAAATGATCAAAATGTTGGTCCTCATGAGGAAAACAGCTTATAAATGATACTAAATTGTGTTTTTTTTTTTATGCAGGAAGATTTCTTTTAGTTTTTCAAAGTTAGGGGATAGAATATACAGTTTGTCCAGGATAAAAATCATTATGCCTATGGAAAGTCCCTATAAAACATGGAAACCCAACATGCGTGTGTGACAATCTCATTTTTATTTTAAAATATAAAATATTTGTGGAAAAATAAATAAATTACAACTAAAAAAGTATTAAATAAAATTATTATATATAATATACATTTTCACAAAATACATTCATCAATATATTTTCCAATTTTTACTGCCATAGTCTACCACCACCCAGAGACCTTATTTGCAGTTTGCCCAAACACCATAATATATGTGTAAAAAAAATTAAGGCTCCGCCAGAAAGGTTTTAAATCATTACATTACAAATGTTAAGCAGATTTAGGTGGGGAAAGGGGTGGGGTTTCGGTTTCAGTAAATCCTCTTTACATTTCTTCACTGGCTAATTACGTACTGGATCATACATTCAAGCCAATCAGAAACAGCTGAGAAAAATCACGCGTGTCTTGAGGGTGAACTGAAAGATAAGGTTGATTGAAGTCCATTTTCAGTCTCAAGAGATCTTCAGACACAGTTTGTCTGCTGGTTAACTGCATTTGGTGAGCCAGGCCTTTTATCCAATGCGCACCAATGGAGAAATTCTGTAAATGTGTTCATGGTATGTCTTGATTGGTTTTGGTGACAACTCTTTTATTCTTTGAGTTGTTCTTTTGTTGCGTTATCTTCTGTTCTGTCTGAATGTGGTCATCTATGGGACACGTATAGACTTTAGGTGACATTTTGATTTAGTTATTAGTTCAGTGTTTGGGTGAGTGGATAAAGAAAGGTTGCTTACCCTGACGGTTTGTATTATGTGTGTAGACTGCAGCCAGGCCAAATAAGCACATGATAGTAAAAGCAATGACAATGAAGACCAACTCAAACCCGGAAAACAGATGATCCATATCAAACACACACTTTCACCCTACACACACACACGGACACAGAGAGGGGTGTTAGGAAGGCATTATATTAAATATGATTACAGATTCTTAAACAGTTCATTATTTCTCTTAAAAAGGTTTTAAAAGTATTAAAAGTGAATGCAGAAAAACAAGAAGAGTGAAAGACTAAAGCAGCTGGGACATGCAGGGCTCTGAAGATTGAACAGAAAATCCATTAACAAACTGCACTGTCCTCAGAATCAATAAACTACATTCAGCTGTGCAATTGTGTTGATGAATAAAGCAGAAGACTGTAGAAGACCCTTAAAGGGATAGTTCACCCAAAAATCGACCTTATTTACTTTGTTAGGAAACATTATTGGTCTTAGGGTGAACAATTAATACACAGAAGGTAATCTTTAATCAAAATCTGAAAAGTAACTTCCGGTCTGGAATGGCGTTCCCTTTCTGATGATGTCAGTTTGACGGCTTGGGTACGAATATCCTTAAGCACTAACCTCCAACCGTTAGTCTGCCATGAGCGAGAGATGGAGAGGAGGAGCGCTGAAGTAAAACCCTGCCCTCTATTCAATATTTCGTTTCACTTGGAAATACGTCATAGCACTGAAATAAAATCAGTTGCAACTTCCGGTTCACTGGGACTTTAACACTTTCAAGGTACAGAAAGGTA
The DNA here is from genome assembly GCF_949357685.1 of Gobio gobio. NCBI lineage: Eukaryota > Metazoa > Chordata > Actinopteri > Cypriniformes > Gobionidae > Gobio > Gobio gobio. The sequence continues at coordinate 22,807,590 of NC_137099.1, forward strand.
GTAAGAACATTGTTAAAATAGTCCATATGACTCCAGTGGTTCAACCTTAAAGGGCACTCATTATCCAAAATTAACTTTTACATGGTGTTTGAACATAAATGTGTGTTGGCAGTGTGTGTACACAACCACCCTATAAATGGTAACAATCCACCCACTCCTTTTTTTAATCCCCATAAATCATAAGCAGTGTCTCAACAAGCCATTTGCAGATTCCTGGCAAAGTGATGTCACATTTTATAGTCCCCGCCCACGAGTGTTGATGGACACTGACGTATTAGCATCAGACAGTTATGGCACGCATGGAGATGAGAATGGCATGTATGGACTTATCTAACTCTGGGGGATACGGTGAATAAGCTAAAGTCCCAAAAAGTCGGCGTGTTCGTTTAATAAAGCTACTAAAGTTCATTCATCCAAGAGCAGCGAGTTATTTTCTGTTTCTCTTTTGTTGTTTGATTCATATTAATAGCATATATAGCAGTAGGCACTGTATATTACACTGCTTTCACTTTAGTACACAGATCTAATACACACAGGATTTCTGTACTTGCTGCATACGAGCACAGACATAACCAACTGTTTTCATGTGAACTTTGTGTGTTTCTGACATAACCATGTGTGCATTTGACTGTTTAATCGCAACAACACATGAAAGAGAACTAGTCTGTGGTGTCGAAATACTATTGGGTAAATTGGCAACGTGTTTTAATCGCACAGACTAAAACCAAAACAGACATTCCGACACGGAACCCCCATTTCAAAGTAAAATAACTGGCTGTAGCATTGTTTTTCAGAGAAACGAGTATTTGAAATCACCATGTTTCCTAAATATCTGCAAACATATATTTTTATGCTTTAGTACAGTCAAAAACTTACATACAGCATCTTTAAAGATACAGCTAAAATATATATTACATGAAGATCATATCCTTTGGATATGAAACATACACAAACTTAAACTACAGAGTTACCCAGGGTTATTAGCTAAAACCATAGCATTTAATTAATATAAAATAAAATCTATACATATATATTTAATAAAAATTTAACTTTTTATTTCATCTAGTTGCCAAAGCAAATAGTCTTATTTTAATTTAGTTCAACGATGCATTATCATAAATATTAAATTAAAAAATATTAATTAAAATCTGTAACAGTATCTCAATGATATTACTAAAAATGGTCATCATTAAAAACGTCTATTTCATAGACGTTTTAATTGCTTATTACATAGTATAATGCAACATGTATTCTTTTGAAGTCAGCATTTACTTTTATAGGGCCTTAACGCTGTGTGTACAGAGAGAAAATGGACATAAATACCTTTGATTGCTTTCAACAGGATTCAACCCATCAATAGCACCTCGTTCCATTTATGCCACACACAGTGTATGAAACATGCTTGTGCGTTAGACTTTTACAAGCTTCTCACACAGAGCAATCAAGTCCACTTCTTCCTGCTTCCTTACAGCTGGCTATAAACCATGTCAACGTTAAACCCACTTTTCATACTTAAGGTACCTACTACAGACATACACTTGCTGTTTTTATTGTTTACCTGAGTTTGCAGCCGGATCCATTCCAGGCGATGAGCTTTCACGCGCAATAAAGGTAGCAGCATACAGGCCAGGTTATGTGCACAGCAGTCAAAATGTTTGATCCTGGATAGACCATGTTGCACGAACTCAAGTCTTGAGAGGCATGCAGGTGGACTCAGACGATGAGTGGTTCCTCAAGTCTTTCTTTAATATCTCCACTGTCTTTTTTATAAGAAGAGAACAAACAAAGAATGCCACGTCACATTCGAAACTAGCTAAACCCGTTTATATAAGACTAGTACAATTCTTGTGCAAAAGGCAAATATTTGTTAGGGATGGGCATTTTTGTCAATTTTTCATTTCGAAGAGGCTTCGATAGGTCTAACAAAAAACGAATCGGTCCCAAAAAAGAAAGAAAGAAAAGAAACCGATTGGGGGGCGGGGCGTGTCCGTCATGGCGATAATAATCATAGACATAAATACAATTTATTATGTCTATGATAATGATAGAGTGGTGCAAGTATGACGTCACTTGTAGGCCAACCCGCAGTTAGCATCACACTGTCCCTCCAGACAAATTTTGGATTATGCTAAAAACAAGCTCTGTGATCAACACAAGTTTATGATACTTACACGTTTTGTCCATCAAGATAATTATCACAGATGAACAAAACTTTATTAATTTTGAAGCCTAAATGCAATCGCCTGAAGTAAAAAGCTAAAAGGTAGGCTATAGACTTCAATGTCACGATCACATAGTTCCGACAACTATTACTATTACTGTACAGTTCTTATCACAAAACATTTTCTCAGAGCGTTTGAGTCAAACTAATTTATAAGAGCACAATAAAGGCTGTAAAAGCGGATTGAGTTTGCCTTCTCGGCATGATGAGGGATTAAGGGTGCGTTCACACTTGTAGTTTGGTTCATGTGGTCCGGACCAACCCCCCCCCCCCCCCCCCCCCCCCCCCCCGCAAAGGCTGCACTTTTAATTAAATAAATATAATCATGTTTAATCAGTCAAAACGTTTCTATCTTCTATTTATTCAGCCTACAGCGCTAGCTTCACATATTTATTTTTTTATTTATTAAAGGGGCTATATGCGTTTTTCTGAAATTTAAACTCGCGACTGACACCTGTGGACAAAAAACAGAACTGTTCTTATTTTCTGCTCGCTCTCGCAGCGGTGGTGACGTCACATCCGCAGACAGCGCGGGAAAAATCCGACCCAACAGAAAATAGGAAAAATAGGATACAGGCAGAGCCCGTCTACGGCTCTGCCATGAGCCCGTGCCATATTAGACATTCTCTGATACAGGCTTATAGGTGCACCCACTGTGAGCAGACAAGGTGTCAGTATGCTCATCAGGAGATGTTTGAGTCATAAATGGTCAAATAAAAAGGCTATTGTTACGTTTATTTTGGGGACAAAGTTGCATATAGCCCCTTTAAAAAATAAATAAATAATAAAAACTAGTACTTCCTATAGTTTTCACATGTGGCAAATGTGGCGTTTCTGCTCGAGGGCGCCCTCTGCCTTCCAGTATGAATGAAACTTTTGGGTAAAAAATAAGAAAAATACTACTTTTCCAAATAAATGTAAATGACAATCCATGTTTTTCTTTAATCTACAGGATCAGATGTACAGAACATTTTGTATCTTTATTGGTTTGAGTTACTATGAGTATACAATGGAACAGATTGTCATGTATTTATTATATTGATTCATTCATTCATCTGGTGTGTGTCTCAATCAGCTCCCTGGTTCAGTAGTCAGGGCACTGATCAGGACATAAGTCAATGGGCTGACTCCCTGATCAGTGCACTGACTACTGAACTAGGGAGCTGATTGAGACGCACCCCTATTTAATTTTTGCTTCTAAAGCTCTATTCGCACGGGATTAGTATTATCTGGGGACCTCGTGTGATTTAGAAATTACTCCCCCACATCTGAATTTTGCGTGGCGCATTCGCACAGGATAAGCAAGCCTGTGATTTTACTGACTATCTCCCGGATATGATGTCAAGACTTGTAAATGTTTTCTCATTATAGATATAGCTGTATGAAATTATAAACAGTCGTTTCGATATCATTTTGATTGTTTTATAATAATTTCATAATAAGTTTCAAATAATCAAATAATTTTGTTCAGTTAGAGAACAGACGCTACAATTAAAAACTTAACTGAGCAATATAATATACGGCGGAAGATTCAGTTTCAAAGCTAAATGTAAAAGCGCCCATTTAAGCGAGTTTGTCATTGTACTGTTCTGTTTTTGTGTTTTTCATTAAGAATAATATTAAACACACCATTCAAGCAATTTACTCCCAAATTGCTCATTCTAAAGTGAAAGTATAATCCACACGGCCGCACAGGAATCCATAACGGTGCGCATTATATGCAGCCTAGCGCCATTCTTCGTGAAAGATAAAGATAAAAATGCGCACAGGACACAAAAACCTTGCAAAAATTATATACGATCCGCCTAATCCCGGCCAAATCACAGAGATGCCGATTCACACGGGACTAATATCACATGACCTCTGTGTTTGGCGAAATATGGTAGGTAATTTGCGGGGGAATTTTTACTTTACAAATTACAGACATGGCCGATTCGCACGGGATTAAGATCACAGACATTCTCTGCAATTATTACAAATCACCAGAGGTCCCCACATATACTAATCCCTTGCGAATAGGGTTTAAGATAATGCGTTGGTCACGAAACATTTTGCGACAGCGCTTTCCCTCACTTTCACCAGAAGAGGTCCTCGTCGAGCTCTTAAGTAATTAACCTTTTTCTGATACAATTGTGCTGAAAGCTTCATTGTTTCAGAAAGCTTCACTTCGCCATCACTAGTATTTTATGTCGTAGAATAAAACATGAAAGTGTCTTGAGCTTGTGTTCACAACAGACCTTATTTCAGCCGTTTAACCAAAACCCCATTGACGTTGAGACGAGAGAACCGGAAGTGCTCAAATGCTAACTCGCTTCCGAGTTATGTCTACAAAGTGATGTCATACCTGCACAACTCTATTGATGGTTTGCATCGACGTCACTTTCCCGCCAGAAGCTGTTTGACTGGATTTAATAGGGGAACACGCGAGTAAAACAAACAATTATCAGTTTAAACTAAAGGTTGGACCAATGATCCAGTGATCCATGGATATTAAGATGCAGCCAGTAATCGTGTTTTCCTGACATTTATATGAGCCTGATTTCGATACATGAATATTTATCACCGTCAGTCATCACAATTTCGAGAGTAAATCCCGCATTTATATACGGATGGCCGTATTTTCGAAGCGTATGTGTCCACTTGTCAAGAATGGAAAACAAAAGTTTTATTCAAATTCTGATTAATTATTTTTTAAATCGCATAGACAGCACGCAAAGAGCGCTCCCTTTATAATCACTAAAAGCATTAAGTCACTAATGCAATGAACACAATTGGACAAAGTTCAGTTATATTAATCAGTGAAGCCGATGACACAATGAAAGCTCTTTTTTACATAGTCTACACTTTGCTAGGTGTAGAGGATTTGTGCGCATGCACAACTCAGCACAGGACAAAAACTCGAGCGGTGAGTGGACCTGTGATTGGCCATTGTGTTCAAGAAATCAACAAACATGTCTGTGATGGCTACATTATTCACCGAAGTGAAAACGGTGAAAATCATTTGACGAGCACAAATACAGATACGTACTGGATCTTATTATAGATATGCTATTATTACGAAGAAAACAGATCCTACACCAGCAGTTATGGGCAGCTTTTCATTAATGCAGATTATCTGTTGTTCTTACTATTTCGAGTAATGATAAAGGACGGAGCAAGAAAAAAAAAAAAAAAAGTACTTTAATGTAACATCAGTTATTCACATTAGTGCTCTGCTAACGTATGCGCTGTTATTGATGCCATTAATGATACAGTTTCCACATGTGCACCGCAATAAATTAGAAATATACTCAGTTTGTTGATGGGCATACCCTTGTTAATGCTGATGGTGAGGAATTACAGTTGCAATCGCTCAATGTACATCAAACTGAGTAGCGCATCACTGAGAAACGTCCTGCTCAAGTTGTCCTTGCAGAGAAGGTTCAGGTTGAATAACTAGTTCTTCCAATGTTTCATCATAGGTCTCGCGTTCAAATTGATATGGTAAAACCGACACCATCGTTACTGTCTTTACAGTGTGTACAATCGCTGATGACTGAGGAAGCCTCTGGAGCTGAAATTCTGTGACGTTTCATTTCTGACCAGCGTGGCAAGCGGTAGACAACAGACTGGTTAATCAGAGCAGAGCTCCCGTCAACTCAATGCCCCATCGTCCACATGAGCCACTCTCGCTTGTTTATTTCACGGAAACCAGCATTTACCCCTTCCCTGGAGCCTGTGATGTGGTTTCCTTTGGCACTGCCCTCACAATTCGATTCGATTACGATTCACCAGGTAACGATTCGATTCAACGATGCATTGCGATGCATCAAAATTCTACTGCACACAACAAGGCAAATTTTTAATCGGTCATGACTCATGAGGCAATACAAGCAGTCAGATATTGAACAACAGGTTGTATTGGCTGCTATGAGTGTATTATCACTCTCCTGTATCTTTGACATAATGTCATTAAATAAAATAAAATTGAATGGTACAGTAAAAAGCTTTAAGACAGGGCACTTCATGAACTCCTGTGCAAATATTAATCCGTAATTACAGTCACACTATTGTAACAACAACCACCACCCAGGCACCCAGCAATAAAAATATTCAGTGCAACACACACAGTAACGTTGACACTAGGGACTCGTCAATTCTCGTGCTTGATTTTAGTGTGGCAGGCGCGTAAGCAGCGCATATTTTTTTCGGCGCCCATGTTAACAGATTAGAACATTCACATCGCACGCAGAGGCGGCAGCGCATCGCAGGAGAAGCAGCAGTGCCGCGATCTTTTCGGCACCGAGTCTATTTTTGCCGCGCTGCTCACGCTGATTTAAAGCCACAGTGGATTGTTCTTGATCAAAACTGACCAGATTAACATGGAAAATAACAAAATTTCACCATGAAATCATGTAGTGAAGTGACATCCAGAGCTGTTAAAAAAAATTAAAAACACAACACTGCCAGAAGTTTTTGCCCAAACTTCAAAAGCCTGTTTAAATTATTAAAACTAGAAGCATATATTCACTTTAATGTTAACTTACATTTATCATGTGAACTACTTATATAGCCTACAACAAGTTATATGCATATGTGTTTGGGACAGAGGGGAACACGGTCGCATTTGCAGCATTCTGCCCATCATAAATCAAAGCACGAGACAGACGGGGCTCGGAGGAGAAGACCGGAAAATGTGACATAATGTACAATATTTGTCTGTATTTGCAATATCCGCGCGAGACAAACGCTGCCAGTGTGAATCCACAATGGGAGCGCGGGCTCCGGCTCTCCATACCCACCGCACCGCGTGCGGTGTGAAGCCGGCGTCAGAATCCGAAATGTGCCCAGATGTCCGCTTTCCAAGCTTTGGGTGCGTTTTTAATTACCCGTCTATCGCGGTCATCTCCCTCCGCCTCAGCCATCTTGATTGTTGTTGTTATGACCCTGAAAGTAATTGAAACTTCACAACTTTATTGTCCAACTCAAGTCCAGAAAATAAACGGTGACATAATCGATTATGGCACTTTGCCGCATCGATGCTGAATCGTGCATGCATCGCAATGCGGGGCGAATCGATTATTGTTGACACCACTAATGTCCACAGTGGTGTCGGAGAGAGGGGAGTGGGGCCACAGCAATAGATGTGAGCGAGCCTCACACAATCGTCGACAACAAACTGCTGAGGGTCCTCACGAAGGCCATGGATGAGCTAGGGTTGGAGAGGTCTTCCCCTGCTGAACCTGCAAGAATTGATTGGATGAGTGTACCACCAGTCTGGCCACAGCCAGAAGAATGGTTCCTAAAAGCCGGTGCCGTTCTTCTCTGAAATACATGAGGAGCGGGATTCGAACCATGGTCTCAGGCATGGGAGGCGGGTGCTCTAACAAGGAGGCTAAAGACCACAGCCTATAGTATCCGTCTAGAGCGCCTCTTGAGATCACGGGTGTGAGATTTACACGTACAGCTCTTACTGGCCTACGACAGTTACACGGACCTGAAAGACTTGACAAAGTGAAACTCCTTGATGCCCCGGTTAGTCCAGGAGGGTCAGTTTGGCAACGCGGTGGTGTTCACGGAGAACTTCTCCAAGGAAATTGAAGGCCATTTGCCACATCATGCTGAATCGGGCCCTCTCTTTGTCATCTCAGCAGCCATTGAGACTAGCAGCCAGCTCTACTTCAGCTTCTCAGAGAGAGCCTAAACCAGCGGTGCACCACAAGATGTAGGGACCAAAAACTTCCCTTACCCAATGTGGTAGGGCCCTTGCCCCAGGAAACCGGTGGCGGAATTGCTGCCATGTAGCCTACCTGATTTTTCTGGTGGGATAAGGCGACGGAAAGTCTGCATTAACGATTTAGCATCCCAACCCAGAGTTATGGGATTTACATGCCTGGCCCCTCAGCGAGAATGTGCCATTTACTATATCGGAGGCGAGAGCCTCTTCCACATGACATCTCTATGCAAGTAAATGGAAGGTCTTTACAACTTGGTGCAGGGTGAGGACCCCATATCTTGCCCCTTGCTGGTTCTTCTATCTTTTCTACGGGAGCACTTAGAGAACGAGTGTCCATCTTCCACGCTCAGTGTATGTGGCAGCGATTACGGCGCATCACCAGTGGATTCTCAACAAACCAGTAGGTAAATGTGATGTGAAATGGGATTCCAGCTATGGTAGTCGCTGGCAGTGGCAACCACCTTTATTCTAGCATATATTTTTAAGAGAATTAAGTATCACTTGTGTGCTGCTTCTGAAACCTTCATGCTTAAACTGCTTAGCTTGATTAGTTGTCCTCAACTAGGTCTGGGGGGTATTCCAGAAAGCAAGGTTAACGTACCGCCATATATACCTTGAACTCTCGGTTGATTAACCCAAACCTTGCTTACTCGAGGCATGCTGGTTCCAAAAACCAGTCCGTGAGTAAGTTCAGACAACTCAGAGTATGTTAACCGTGAACAGACAAGACATCCTCAACAGAGCAACGAATCGATGAATCACCATGGAAACAGACGCTAAGAAAAAGCGCACCATTCTACTTCCTCTTCTTCTTTTGTTAAATGGCGATTTACATAACCGACTGCACATCGCCACCTATTTGGTGGTTGTGCAATCATTTTTTCAATATCTTTGTTTAATTAGTAATCTTTATTCACAGAGAATAAGGATTATATTGTTTGTTTGATGCTAATTAATTTAATGCAGAACCATGTGAGATGACAATAAAATAAATAATAAATATATTTGAATTGAATTAACATTAACTATATAACAAATTTAATTACATTACTAAACAATATTACTATATTAATTATATAACATGCATCTGAATACCTCTTAAGCAAACTAATCCTGGAACTGTTCATGAGCAGGTTATGTTCAGAGAGTGAGTTTCTATGGCTACTTGCATACCCTGAAAGTTACCTCCGTTTTTGAAACCGAAAGTGGAGGTTATCCGCTTACTTACTCTTAAACATACCCGGGTATGTTACATAACCTGCTTTCTGGAATACCCCCCTGGTCAGCAGAGCACCCATGACATTTCACTTGGCATCAGTATGGCCCTTCCCCTGCAGCATTGGAAGAACTGTTAGCAGGCGACTGTTTTGTTGCTCTCGCTGTTCCTGCTGTTGTGCATTAGCTTGGGGTTAATGTTGCGTTTTAATGTTTTTGTTAGCCTATCCAGTTTAACCCACTAGATGTGGTGCTGCAGCATTGTCATTTACTGCGCATTTTCTGCACTCCTTTTCCATTGTTTTCTATGTTAACGTGCTAGACGGACACCGTCGGATCATTACACTTGCGTCTCCGCACAAGAGAGCTGCATGTTTAGAAAGCAATGGAATGTTAAAAGTTCATTGTTAAAAAAAAAAAATGTCTCGAATGTGTGTTTTTTTTTGTTTGTTTTTTTACGCGAAAAAGTAAAGTAGTGTGATTGGCGCTTCAGCTCTTTGTATTAAATAATACATACATACACGATGGTTCATAATTGTTTTTATGCAATTAACTAAATTATATTTGATTTATAAACGTTATTACTTTTTTTTATTTTTACAGTCAGTCATGTTTGAATTATTATTTTGCTCACTGCGCCCTCTTGTGGCCTCAGGAGACAAGCCCAAAGCTGAAATTAATTAAAGTGTTATTATTTAAATGATTAAATATTAGTAATATTAATCAGTGTGCAATGCATTCATTTGTTTTAAAATGAGAAAATGATGCATTTATCTGTTTTTCCTTTTCTTTTCTTTTTCTTTTTTTTTAAAAAAAGGAAAAAAACAAGATTTCACTTGAAGTGTGAGAAACCCATTTTACCCTCAGAAGGGTTTGAGAAGCAGACATAAGGCAGAGGCTATTTTTATAAGTACAAATAGCAATAAATACTATTTACACGTAGTACAAATAATATTAGATACTATTTATACTTACTAGTGTATATAAACTTATTTACACTTGATACTATCTTTATACTTTATTCTCAGTGTGCAAATTGTCACTACAAGTAGTCATGACAAAAAAAATCTAAACGTTTATCTGTGCTGCTAATTTTGAACATAAAATAAAAATATAATACCCCTAACACAATAAACTCAATATAAATCATATAACTATATATAGTTTCCCAGATACAAGAGAGGTTTTCTATCTCTAGTGTTTTTCATAGTCTATTTTTGGCAAATTGCATGGAAACCAATGCAGGTCTATTTGACCCACAACACAAAAGTTGTACTCAGTTTTTTTAACACAACATTAGGATTAATGAAACATGTGATAGTATTGTTTTTGTATATTGTTCATACCTGTAGTGTGCACAAATCTCTCTTGTATTAGGCCATGCAGGGTAAAAAGACCGAACACTACCAGAGAGAAGACAATAGTGTACCACTCCATCTCAGTGAAGGGAGAGGCCATCTGCTTCAGCTGAATGAGCAAACACAAACTCATTGCAATATCAGGCCATCACTGATACCTCAGCACCACAGTGGCAGAAATACTATAGCAACACAAGTAACATTATCAAAATAACACTACTGACATCAGTTTGTTCATTTGAGCTTAAACTGCACAAGTGGAAAAAAGCAACACTGCCGCAATCAAAACACACCAGCACTTGTAGCTACAAATGTTCGGATTACGACAACTCATGACAAGGGATGCAAAACACACATATTTAATTATAAAACGCCTTACTTACATGCATACAGGCCTTCACTTTGAAGTCGCTGGCACTGTGCATTGTTTTATATTAGGTTGTGCGTGTGCACCTGATTGTATACAGTCGATACTGTAATATGATAAGGGGGTAACCACAATGAGTGGCTCATATTGCATGGTGAGATTAACTAACTACGGTTCTACCCTAGATACCAGATACAAATGAAAGTAGAGGTTAAACTCTGTCATGATCGTGCAAATCCCAGCCTGACTGTCATTTATTGAAATATAGTAAATAGTCTGTGACTGTCCGTGTTTGTATGTCAGTGCATATTTTGGATGAAAGAATGAATGAATATTGCAACCTTGTCTTTATATGATTTTGTTATATTTAGACTAGTAATTTAGAAATCACTTTATTTAATGGAGCATGTATAATTTAACAAAACTGAACATTTAATGGCCCAGTCTGCTGGGATTGGTCTACTCTGCTCTGATTGGTCAGATGGTCCAGTCTGTTGTGATTGGTCCACTCTGCTCTGATTTAATCACCTTCTTATTGTTCTGTTGTACAAACAATGTAGTCAAGGCCAATTGTCTCCTATTAATATACTTGACTATTCAATTTGACCAAACAAATATTTCCTTGTTGAGAATACCAAATATCTTTGTTGGTTAATGCTGGTTTATGCAGGCTAGACTTCATGTGCCAACTAATCCCCACTTTTCATAAATGATTCCATGTTCCAAATCTGATATATCTATTCTCACTCTCATCCTTATTAACTATCATTCATCATATTGAAATATTATATCATTTATAAGTAGGGTTTGTTTATTTTGGATGAAAATTTTGTTTTATATTTGAGCTTTTGTGGGGGTAAATACCTTCAGAATCCTGAGAACTAATTAAGAGTCCTTGTTTTACTAGAAGTGTATAGATTTATAGTACATATAGGCTATTATCTACACAGGGGTGCAGAGTCCTTGCTCTTACACCTGCCTGTAACTTTCAATTGAACCTGAAGACCTTGACTGAACACCCCTTGTTTAGAACTTGAAAATAGTTTGTGGATGCATCTGGCTTCTCTTTTTTTCAGGATATTATTTTAGGCCTATATTAATAATTATGTTATCATTAGAATCTGCACAAAAAAAGTGTGACAACTGAAAAAGTAAGATTTATTTGATCAAATTTTTGGATGGCCAAAAACTTTTTTTAAATGAATGATAATCTCTTTCCCAGAATGCACATGCCCTTGACTCCTTTTGAATAAAACCTTGTCTTTTATGGATTATTTAATTGGGTTTTTCTCTTTCATTTTCCCATCTCACGAAACAGTCAGTGCACATGTATTTGACATCAACTTGGGATGTGCGTGACTAGTCTACATTGCAAATAGTCTTTCACATTAACTCTTTTTAGCACATTTATGTTTTGCTTTATATATTTTTTACAAAGGTGACGATCAAAGTACCGTCATGTTAAATGTTACAGTTTTAAATAATACCTTTTATTGTATATCTGGAGTAAACAAAATCATTTAGTTTTTACCTCAGAGCTCAGATTTTGCACACCTTTGCTTCTGTCCTTGTCACTCACGTTGGCCTCAGAGAAATGTCCACTCAGAAGACGAGCAATGTGAGGGAATGTTTTGACTCTAGAAGAAAACTGATTAGGCTATTGTAACTTGTCCAAAGAGGAAGATGAGGGGACGATGAAAGTACAAATAAGGTAATACTTTAATCAAAATAAAAGCAGATATCCAGGCACGATAAAGCAACATAACAGTGAGTAGGCTACTAATACTCAGTCAACACCAGACTAATGAACAAAAGGAAATGAAGGGTTTAAATACACACATGATAATGATCTGAATACAAACAGGTGAACTAACGAATAACCATGGTGCGGCGACAGGGCGTGGTTCTAGCGAGGTCTGCAGTAGGAGAGAGAGAGCCAGGAGATGAGCGGTGAGAAAGTGGGTCAAGTGCAAATAACAAACAAACACATGTGTATCTTGTTTCAGTTATTGGCATGGAGAGATAGGATAAAGCCACCGGGAAACAAGCGATGTGCGCGTGCGTGTTCTGGAGAGCTGCATCATTGATTGACAATCGTGCAGCTCGCTGTAATTTGCTATTAGCTCGATTAGCTAGCTGCTATTTCAAAAATGGCGGTCACTCACAACACAAGTTTGTTTGTTTAAGGTTCTTACTTCTAGACCAGCAATGTGTTGGTGCTACTTAAGAACCACTTTTCCTGGATCGGCGCTGGTGCTTTGTGGGTGTGGAAAGACAAAGAACCGATTTGAAACTATAGGCTCTGGCTCCGAACCAGCACCAGCACTGCCTTAGTGGAAAAGGGGTACTAGAGAGCAAAGTCGATGTACTCTGCTAGACTCCAACAGAGATCCCTTCTGGGCATGAGGAAGTGAATGCCCTCATCCAGCCCGCACCAAAAATGTCAGCCACCTTGGAAAATAAAAATAACTCCTCCATGTAGTCCCAGGCAGCTTCACGGTGCCACATTGATGGGAGCGATTTCCATCTTTCTTCTCATTCTTTGGGTCTAGTTTTCTGTAACGTGTAGAGTCCACAATGAAAGTTTGTCATGTTATGCAAATAACAATAAGGCCTGCTTATAGGCTTGTTATACTACCAGTTATGAGGGAAAATTAGCCTACTGATATGAAATTGTATAGCCTATCGATTAGATTAGATTAGATTAGATTCAACTTTATTGTCATTACACAAGTACAAGTACAAGGCAACGAAATGCAGTTTAGGTCTAACCAGAAGTGCAATAGCAGCAAGTGCAGGATATACAATGGTTGCATAAGTGCAGGACATGGAAATATACTGAATATATATATAAATATTAGTGCTGTCAAACGATTAAAATATTTAATCGCGATTAATCGCATTAATGTCATAGTTAACTCACAATTAATCACAATTAATCGCACATTTTTATTTATTCTAAATGTCCCTTGATTTCTTTTTGTCCCATTATTTTTTCTTATTTTAATGCTCTTATCAACATAGAAAAGTGGATCGGCTTGCTTTGTTCAAATGTTTGTTTTATTGAAAACAACATTGGCATACTTTAGTGTTCGATTTCACACCAACATTCTCACTTGGAGCAAATAATCTCACACAATGTAACACTGCCCATCAATAAAAGGGTGAAACAAATACTTTGTTGCACAAACAGCCCCTTCAACAGCCCTTTCTAAGGGATCAAAACAGGGTGATACAAAATAAAATTACAAAGTGCACATGCAAGGTAAACTAGGACTCCGCCTATAGTGCAGTTAAACCAGGGGTCGCCAACTAGCGGACTCCGGTCCGAATCCGGACCGCGAGATGCGTCCATCCGGACCGCGAAGCCTTTTGACATAATGAAACAGTTAACGTTGCAATGCTCACTGTTACTACGTTCAGACCCAGACGCACGGTCAAGCATGCAGTGAAGAAGAGACTGATGGTGCGCTCACACCGGACGCGAATGACGCGACATGCACGCCGCTTAATCCGCGCCGCAGAATGTCTATTTGCGTCTTTGCATTGACTTAAATCACTCGCGCAAAACGCTTCATTCGCGTCTGGTGTGTAGGCTACGCACCATCAGAGCAGAAAGCAGCGCTCAAGACAAGCACTTTTAGTTGAAGACCCCTGAGTTAAACCATAGCTTAATACGTTTCTCATTTCGGCGTCTCACGCTTGCCATCCACGTCTACTCTTTTAATGGCCCAAACGAGACGGGCAGCCGCAGCGTGCCTGATGTTTTGTTTCCGGTCTAGCTACATCCGGAGTGGTGTTGTAGTTTTTCTAACGTTACTAGTTGTTGCAACAGCATGTGAAAAAACTACAAAGTTTGTTAGACCAAAAAGAACGTTAATCTCGCGATAAAAAAATTGACGCCGTTAAAATAGGTTTGCGTTAACGCCGTTAATAACGCGTTTAACTGACAGCACTAATAAATATGTATAAATAGAGAGATGGTTATTACTATAAACAGAACTGAATTTACAGGTGAGTATGTACAGTGAATTAATATACAGATGGGTTATATTATTAATTATTATATTATATTATGTTATTATATAATATATTATATTATTATATTATATTATTATATTAATAATATATTATATTATTAATATACAGATCATATACAGATACAAAGGGGAACCATTATGGATGAAAATTCTGAGACTTGTTTTTAAAGTCACTATTATTTTTTTGGCTTTTAGTATGAATGTGTTAGCCTTAAAGCTACACTGTGTGATATTTTCCCCCATCTAGCGGTGAAAAGGTATATGACCATCCAGTGAATTTTAGTTTCTGTTCCTCTCAATTCCGATTTCGTTTTAACTCCTACGGTGGCCGATTTAGACCAAGATTAACATGAATTCCAGCTCGACCTCGTCCACATTCGACACAGTGCCTGTGGGATATTCTGTGCGCAGTGGGACCGTTGGAACTCAACTGGCCTAATTATTCGGCTAGAAAGAACTGCAGCTAATCCAGAGTGAACTTTGATGATAGTAATGTTTATTCAGTCATCCAATTGCAAGGCATAAACAGGTTTGCGTGGATATGTACATAAATGTGGTTTCTGTGAGAGAACAAATAAGGATGGTAAATATACATACACAGTTAAGAACTGTATAACTACCGGTATACTTATAAGTTACATTTGTATAATGTAACCGTAAACCAGAGCTTATTGTACCATATATAGGCGCTAAATGCAGCTGCTAACAAGCGGTGTCCGGTTACAAAAGTGTGTGCGCCGCTTTAACGTTAGCACTGCAGTGCGCTCTGTATAACAATTGTTAATATGCCGATTAGACCTGATGCATATTTCCATCAACATACATTACAAGCAAATATTTTCTATAAACGAATAAACATTGTTGATAACAAAATAGGTGAGCATTATGCTATTGTATGTTGACACAAAAATACTTCTGAGGTGACATCAACTGAATTACGCGATGACACACTCTGAAACACATCCACAATGACAATAACTATTATTACTTACGGAGTTATTAACGCACAGAAATACCACACAAGGAAAAACAGACTTTTGAGGAATAAACAAGCCAGGAAAACTCCGTATAACTGTTACTGGAGCTGCTGAGATGAAAACTCTCTGCACATGCACCAGACAAGTCTGAACAAGTTGACGCGCACATGCGCGAGGCAGAGAATTTTGTACAGTGCCATCAAGTGTTAAAACCGGTTAAAACGCCAAAGGCGAAGCTTGAATTTACGGGTATGTCCCTCTTTGGCTAATGTACTTTCAAGATGGAGGGGCAACATGGCGACCACCGTTAGATCCCATTACCTTATGTATTTTCAATGGCATATTATAAACTTACGAGAATACTTTATTACTTGAAAGAAGTAAATATACATTAATGAGCACATATATTTTTGAAAGAACTAAGTGTTTTTAGCTTAGAATAGACTAAAAAAGTTACACAGTGTAGCTTTAAAGGGATAGGGCACCCAAAAAGTATCCTATGATTTACTTACCCTCAAGCCATTCTAACCTTTTTTGGACTTTGGTAGTGTGTAGTGTAGTGAACTAATAATTTTACAACCAGGTTCAATTATGCACATGGGCTTTTGAGCTTCAAAATTGTCATTTTTAACCCTGGGTTAACATAATCATGGGTTATTTGTTTATGTGTCATGGTTTGTGCTTTTAGAACTAATCAGTCATAGGTAGTCACGTTCTGAGATTTCACATTGTAAACCGTAGGTTATTCTTATTTGCATAAGTAAAATACTTAAGGTATTGTTGGTCTATTCAAATAGTTTTTTCCACTATATAATTCCTGTATTTAGGGATAATGACTTTTTTTTTAGAAAATGTTAAGTAAAATGAGTAGGTGTCCAAAATGTTGAATGGTAGTATTAGTGAGTTTCTGCAGTTGTAAGAAGCGCATGAATATTTAATGACAGAATCGGATATATGAGGCAGAGGAGAAGATTTAATTTACGATTGGTTGTCTGTTGCTAATATTCTGTCCTTCCAGTGTAAGTTAGTTTTGCTGCATAATGAGTCTATATAAGCTCTCCTCAACTAAATGAAACATTTAACATTTCAAATGTTACCAGCTAGTTTGTTCGATCCAGTGTGTCTTCCTATGTTCGTGTGTGCGTGTGTGTTTGTGTGTTATAGTAGCCGAGGTTGTGTGAAGCCCCTGGGGTTGTAAGCTGATTAGCTTGCTCCTCCATCCCACGCTGCTCCTGGAGGGAGGAGATTTGGAGCTAAAATAACCCCTAAGTCCTCTCAGCAGCATGTGTACAGGTCAGGTTAACCGACGCACAGACACACATCCACAAACTAAGGCATCACCGCAGCTCTCAGGTAGAGTAGAATTTAAATGAGCTCTTTCTGCCTATCTCTCTCTCCCTGTCACAGATCACACAGGTAGAACGAGAGAGGTTGTCTTAAGCTTTTTGGGATGTGACGACCAGCTCTCTGGATGTTTCTCTCTATTGCAGCTGAAGTCTATAAGATCTCAACCAGGCTACCTGATTTAATGCATGTGTCTGTAGGAGTGCGGATGCGAGCTCTGGAGTTGGTCGTATTCTTTGTTTCCATGCCGACCCACAGGATGATGTGAGTCCGTTGTCTTTGGTGGACTGAAGGAAGCGAGGTATCCCGCAGTCCTGAGCACTGCTAGCATGCCTGTGCATCAGATATCGGTTGTACCCATTACTAAGGAGAAAGCCAAGAGCTCCAGCCGGAATAGAGACAAGAGTAAAGAGAATGAGGCAAGTACCCATTTCATGTGAATACATTTAACACAGAGAATGTGTAATGTATGTGGAGTTTTCATAACAAATATCATAGTTTGTTTCATTGTAATTAGTTATGTTGAAGGTAGAGGTATAGCCATCCATGGTTTTCCATGTGGTTACTATAGTCTGAAAATACTAGTTGGTATTTTTGATGGATTCTGTCGAGCAATAATACATTTACATTAGGGTTACTGTTTAGATAGGGGTCAGGTTGTAAGTTGTGACTATTGTCTGATATTAAGTTTGCAAATATCTGAGATTTAAGTGCTAAAGCAATTAAATCCTTCTGCTTGAATTTTTAGCTGTGAGGATAAAAACATGACTCAATCTAAAGAGTAATATAGCCTAGAGGAGGAGCTGGACTCTGTTGTATTGGAAAAGAAATGGCTATAAATAGAACCGTGTTACTTATATTTCAGCCTTTTCAGGGTCATTGTATACAAGTATATTGTAAATCACACATGCTTCTCCATCACATAGCTTCAGAATGTATGCATTCGTTTCAGCTGTGTGAATGTTTGTAATATCTAGGACATTTAATAGATGTATGATACTCAGATGGACAGTCCGATCACAGTCCATAGATCCGCAGTCCATTCACTGATCGTCGGATGCAACTCGCACACAAACATGGGAAGTGCTGCCTAAAATCACCAGCTAAATCCTTTTGAAAATTTTTGTTTTAGACACTTAGTAGGACACTTAGTCCACAAGCAGAATTGTATGCTATGTCAGTGAAATAACCTGTATTTATCAATTTTGGATAGACAGAAATATAAATATTATTATTTATTTGTTTTGCACACCTAATTGACACTGCTATTAAATTATTATAATGATTTTTTCCCCACAGTGATATCAACTATTTCAGATAAACTTTCCCCCTAAACAGCATGAAAATGTAAAGCAAACTCATTGGTTACGTTATGTGTAAATGTCTGGCTAAGCAAAGCTATTTTTAGTATGTTTTGGCTGCATTATCCAGAATCAATTTAGCCATTGAATAAATACTTTTTGGATTTGTTGCCAACAACAGAATGTTGTTGGATGGCCTAGCAAATGGATTTGTTGAACAGTCCTATGCAAATTTGTTTGTATCTTCTGTAAACGTGGTCACCCAGTTGGCTTTCGCCATCTAAGATGTGCTTAAAGTGCCCCTATTATGGATTTTTGAAAATTACCTTTCTTGTAGTGTGTAACATAATTCTAAGTGAATGAAAACATCCTGCAAAGTTTTAAATCTGAAAGTGCACCATATAAAAAGTTATTGTCTCTCAAAAGTAAGAGTCGACTCTGAGTCAATTAAACGAATCCTATTGAGTCCTAACTTGTGACGTCAAGACGAAACTTTAGCATATTGCCCGTCTACTTATTGCGCGCACAGACACCAGAGAAAACTTGAACCACCTCAAACACTGCAGCGGATACTGGATAGCATCATGTCGAGAAGATGCTGTACTTTACAATGTGTTGTTCATTGTGTAAGTATCTGGCTAACTCACGTTATTACTGTCTTACTGAAATACTACTGTAAATCAGCTGTGGGCTGAAGTATTACCTAAAACTATTAATGCAGATTGTCTGTAATTCTTAGAGCTTAGTAAAGATAAAGGATGGAGCAAGATTTGTTTTGCAAACTTTAATGTTACATCAGTCACTCACGTTAATGCTGGGCTAACGCATTGTTATTTATACACACACACACACACACACACACACACACACACACACACACACACACACACACACACACACACACACACACACGGCAATGCTGATTGTGAGGAATTACATCTCATAATGTACCTCAAACTGAGTAGCATCACTGAAAAAAACGTCCTGCTCAAGGTTCGGGTTGAATAGCTAGTTCTTCCAATGTTTCATTTAAAAAATGCGCTGTAGGCGGTGGACCAATCAATCAGAGCAGAGTAGGCATTTAAAGAGACTGATTCATCCATGGAGTCGTTTGAGAATAATTTAACACTGTAGTGATGTGCAATATATAATATGAGAAAATTGAATTACGAACCTGACCTTTGATGCATGTAAACCTGTTGTTGGAGACCTCCAAAACTAAATTAGGAAACTTTAAAATAGCATAATGGGGCACTTTAAGATGGTCTTGTCCTATTGACTTAAACCCTTGTGTGTTGGTGGTGTGTGTAGATAGGACATTGCTTTGCTGTACCCTGAACCAATGACCAACACCATAGTCATGAATGGATGGCATTGAAAACATTTTAGAAAATCATTTTTCGTGCCAATGAAAGAATGCAGTTTTAAAGTGAATGTATCAATTTTGATATTTCATATAACTTGAAATTACTGAGTTTAAAAATGTGTCTTTGAATCATTTGGCTAAAATGAAGGACAAATTAAAATTATAAATATAATACATTTGAATTTTTTTTTTTTTTTTTTTTCACACACTTCATCATTTTAAAGACAAAATTAACAATTAACAATAGTTTCAGAAAGGTTATTGTGTGTAAAAAATACATAAAAGATTTGCATGTCTTGAATAAAATGCCATGCCTAAAATTGGACAAAATTCTGAATTTAAAGGTATAGTTCACCCAAAAATGAAAAATATCCCATAATTTAAAAGTGAAAAAAGCATTACTGGTGCGACGGTGATGTCAGATGTAGCGTAAGCGTTTTGAACTGAGAGAGGCATCCGGTTGGATGTACTGCCAAATTCTCTGAAACGTAGAGAAATTAAATTATTAACATTAAATTCACGGGTAACAGCTCTGGTGGACATTCCTGCAGTCAGCATGCCAATTGCACGCTCCCATAAAACTTGTGACATCTGTGGCATTGTGCTGTGTGATAAAACTGTATATTTTAGAGTGGCCTTTTATTGTGGCCAGCCTAAGGCACACCTGTGCAATAATCATGCTGTCTAATCAGCATCTTGATATGCCACACCTGTGAGGTGGATGGATTATCTCGGCAAAGGAGAAGTGCTCACTAACACAGATTTAGACAGATTTGTGAACATTATTTGAGAGAAATATAGGCCGTTTGTGTACATGTAGATCTTTGAGTTCAGCTCATGAAAAACGGGGGCAAAAACAAAAGTGTATTTCAGCATGTTCAGTGTATTTTTTAATTCATGTGCCCTCGTAATCTGTAATCAAAATAAGTTTCAATAGCACACAACAATCTTTCTGTGCAAAAGTTTCCACCACAGGTCTAGTGTGTTGTTATACGTATATACGGGTGTTATGGTTTTTATATTATTGCAGTCAAGTTGATAGCAACTTCTGGGTGGTTTGCTAGGTGGTTGCTTACTGACCCTAAATCAAAAGAGCAAGTCTATGATATTCTGGCCCCTAGATATTTAGGGACCTGAGTCATAAGACTAAGATTTTTTTTTTAAAACTCACTGACAGGCAGAAATCCTGAAAAAGTATCAGTACACAACTCCCCCTAGCACGCAGACGTTCATTCATGTCAGTAGCACAATGGTGTAGGACGAGGTACTGCTGAACTTTACCGGTTAAGTTCCTTAACCCTAAACATGAGAGAAAGTAAGTGATGCCTATAATAATTACGCCTTGCAGGCACTGTAAGAATGATGAGGCTATCTGAATTCTTGAAAGCATTATCACATACCAAGAACTGAGCACTAAGCAAACACTTTAGTTATTGTTTCCTTCGTAATGGTTTTACTAATATTGAGACTCTAAGACCTTCCATATGTTGTGGGTGTATTTATGCGTGTGTGTTGTGTGGAAGCCAAGAGTGTGAAGTGCATTTCACGTGTTCCATTTCTGTGAATTAGCTGCTTTTTCTCTCTAGCAGGCGTCTAATCCACTGTGCTCTCTGCTGGAGCTGTCACATGTGATCACTCACTAACACACAAACACATAAGCACATTCTCTTGGCACCATGATGGGCACTAAATGTGCTCCCCTGGCAGCCTTTCCTGACTTTTGCTCTTTAAAACTAGATTTCAAGACACCATCAAAATTGTGTCTACTAGTTATGACAAATTAGATTACTGGTCAAAACAGTAATATTATGAAACATTGTTTTAATTTAAAATAACTATTATAATGTAATGTAATTAATTCATGTGATGACAAAGCAGAATTTTCAACAGCCATTACTTCAGTTTTCAGTGTCACTTTTATTCAGCAAGGATGCATTAAATTGATCAAAAGTAACAGTAAAGACATATATAACATTATAAATTATTTCCATTTCAAATAAATGCAGTTCTTTTGAACTTTCTGTTCATTAAAGAATACTGACATTTATTTTGATAAACTAAAGGTTTTCACAAATATGAAGCTGAATTTTGAAGACTAAAGTGAAATTAAACTGTAATACTATTTCACAGTATTACTGTTTTTTGTTTTGTTTTGTTTTTTACTGAATTTTTGATCAAATAAATGTAGCCTTGGTGAGCATAAGAGACAAAAAAAATTAAAAATCATAATGATTTATAACTTTTGACTGATAATGTACACTAGAGTGCCCCACAAATATTTATGGTTGAAAATACCTTTATTTTTATTGTCAGTGTTATTAATCACATATTTTCCCACCTCGCAGTGTGAATGTTTACACAGAGTAAAAACATGAAAACAGTGTTTTTGGATTCTATCAGTCACTGTCATTGCTGCTTGCTTGTTTGTGTGTGTGTGTGTGTGTGTGTGTGTGTGTGTGTGTGTGTGTGTGTGTGTGTGTGTTTGAGAAGTATTGTATAACTTTGATCTGGTGTGTATCTGATGCTATTGCAGACATGTACAGTTCAGTGTATATGCATAACAAATTAATAGATTCTGTGTAGTGGT
Source organism: Gobio gobio (assembly GCF_949357685.1). Classification (NCBI taxonomy): domain Eukaryota; kingdom Metazoa; phylum Chordata; class Actinopteri; order Cypriniformes; family Gobionidae; genus Gobio; species Gobio gobio. The sequence continues at coordinate 22,830,082 of NC_137099.1, forward strand.
TGTTAACCTGCTTTGAATATGTATACTATTGGAGTGTCTTAAACAATAGGTTTGGTGTTTTGTCTTTGTTTTTATATTGTCAAAATTGCTCCGGACATGCTTATTGCCAGCTGTTGGTTTGTACTGTGATTGATATTAAGATATTGATACATAGATTTTGCATTAGGTTTGCTATATCTGGCACTTTTGCATGTTGCAGGTAATGTACAATTCAAAATTAAACTGATTATTGTTGGTAGCATAGTATTGATCATCATAGAGACTGATTGTTTATTATTATGATGATGATGAACTCTTTCTACAGAAAGAGTTTACTCAACACACTGAGGCATCTGCTCCATTAACTTTAATTTAAAGAGGTTTTTTGTATCTGGACCAGCAAAATATTGCATCTGTGTGTGCTACTATCTATGGGTAGGTGCTTAGAGTAGTGGTTTGTGACCAGGTGTATCCCATCAGCACATTATCCCATAATGCACCTGTTTCTATAGTTAGCTTCTGCAGCCAGAGCTTTAATCTTGGTCTGTGATTGGCTGTAGGCACATTGCCTCTTAAACGAACACAAATCACAAGGGATGGTCACCATTGTACTGTATGTGCACCTGCATACATAAGTGTAAATGAATCCAACACTGACAGGTTTATCTAAAATAACAGCTGCTCTGAAGCTGAAACTAGGCAGAACGTTAGATGGCATACCTAGAAAACACTACCTCAGAGTCAGACATCAGAAAAAGTATTAGTAGATCTAACTCTGAAACTGCGTGTGTTAGCCTATTTACGTGGGTATCTAAATGAACGACCAGAGATAGACCAACCACTTATAGATTATACCTCAGAGAAGCAGCTCGAGCTAATCCAACCCTGCCTATAGCACATAAACATGCATGTGTGAGCTCTTGCATGCATCAGCCTTTGGAGAAAGCAGATGTGATCGGCAGTTTGGTAGCTCATAGAACATACAGGGGTGAATTTATGGATAAGTGAATGTCAGTTTGGATGTTTCTGGTTGTTGATGATTCTCTATTATTGTTTTATGATTTTGCATGCAATGGAGATGATATTGCTTATTATACTTGTCTTTGGCTTGCACACTAGGGCTCTAATGATTAAAAAATATGTCATGACTTCTCAGTTCTCAACTGCTTAGGTTGTGTGATGTTACCAAAATTGTAAATCCCGATATACATTTTAACCCTTGCAGTAGGCAAAACAAATAACTTAATTTGACAACTAATAAATGTATATCCAACTTTATCTGCATACATGTACTCATATAAAGCAATATATACACAAATTTTGGGGTCAGGGTTTTCTTTTATTTTTAAAGAAATTAATACTTTTATTTTGGGGTACATTAAGGGTACATTAATTAAAAGCGACAGTAAAGACATTTATAATGTTACAAATTATTTCCATTTCAATGAAATGCTGTTCTTTAGAACTTTCTATACATCAACGAATCCAGAAAATTGTGGTTTACACAAAAATATTAGTTTGTTAACTAATTGGGAATAATAAGAAATGTTTCTTGAGCAGCATATCAAAATGATTTCTGAAGGATCATGAGATGCTGAAGACTGGAATAATGGCTGCTGGTAGTTTATGCTGCTTAATTTTTGTAAAAACCGTGATAAAAAAAAAACATTTTCATGCAAGTTTGAACGTATGAAATGTTTGAAGTCTTTACTGTCACTTTTCATTAATTTCTAGCTTAATAAAATATTAATTTATTTGATAAAAATGTAGTGTTACTGACCCCAAACTGTTGTGTATATCATTTGAAATATATATTTATTGCAATAAAAAAAAAAGAAATAAACTAATTACCAATTTGTACTCTATTCATGGAAAGTTTGAGCTGTATTTACTTGTGTCTTGCACATGATCAAATTGGCTTTGTTTATTTTATGTTGTTGTTTTGTTTAAGCAATGATATAACGCATGCCTTTCGGTTTAAATTCGAGAATTGACTGGAGAGACAAACAGTATATGACCTATGAACCTTGATCTTAGAACATTGACTTGAACTTTGAGCCTAACTAGTATTTAAGGGTCAAGGCTAAACATGTGTGCCCCTAGTAGGGCTTTCCATGTTTCATACACAAGACCTTTACAGGGATTTTTGAGTGTTCTAGTAGATTCATTCTGGACAGCATTTACTTTGACCTGGATTCTGTAAATTATTCAAAGTCAAGACAGGAGCATTTTATTTCTCAGATATTTTTTCTCAGATGTAGAAGCAGTATTTTAAAAATAGCAAGAGGACATTAACTAAGGTCATATCAGAAACTTTGTCACACTCTGAAAAATGCTGGGTTGTTTCAACCCATGATTGGCTCAAATATGGACAAATCTTTGGGTTTAAAAGTTTAATCCAAAAATTGAATAAACTAACATTTGAGTTTGTCCATAATTGACCCAAACATGGGTTGAAACAACTCAGCATTTTTTTAGAGTATTCATTTGTGAATTCAAATAGTCAGAAGAAATGTGATCCTACGCTCTAAAAAATTCAGGGTCGTTTCAACCCCCATTTGGGTCAAATATGGGCAAACCCAACTGTTAAAACAAACATTTTAAAAAACGTTAAAATACATTTTTTAAACCCAATGGTTGAGTTTGTCCATATTTCACCCAAACGTGGGTTAAAACTACCCAGCATTTTTAGAGTGTATTATATATTAGCAGACTGCATAGATAAGGAGAGAATATCAATAAAAAGGTCATTTTACATGTGTGGTCAGAGTATAGAAATTCTAGACTGGATGAATGAGCACTATTTTTCCAACGAGGAAGCAGTGCAATCATTCAGAACAGAAGCTGAGGCTTTTATGTAGTGAACCCATTATGTGCATTACAGCACACACCACTTGAATCTAATTCTAAAGCCTGTTGAAAGCATCCAGAGGAGTAATTTTATTTGCTCAGATGTTGTTCTTTCAAAGCTCAGGGGCGTAATGGAGTTTTTAGTTATGTTTTATGCAAGTGTCAGCTTTATTTTAGATGGTTCTCCAAAAAATACATACAGACATAAAAACAGACACATATAATAGACAAAGTAGCAATAAAATGAATGTGCACTTTGTTTTTGTTGAAATCTCGGACTTTGCACAGAAGTTTAAGATGAAAGTCTCCATTTGCTCGGATTTCTCTTTAGAAGAAACAATCGAGATATTAAAGAGAACTCAATGGTGATTTTCTCTTCTATGGTCTGTAAGTGAAGGAGTGAGATGAAAACTATGTTTGGTTGAGTGGTGCATTCTGGGTGAACTCCAGGGGCCTCTGGGAATGGCTGAAGTTCAGGTGTGAATGCAAACATGGTCATCATGTTTGACTGATGTCAAACAATCAGAGAACATGTGTATAATAATATTATTGTCTCTCAAAGGATGCAGTTGCACCTGCATGCTCGCTTAAAGATGCACTGCAGGTGTATGAAATATTTAGGAGCTGATCAGATGTTGGTGACTGTCGACTTTCACATCAATAATTCAGAGCGATAGTGTCGCTCCAGGAGAGAGGGAACAGAGCTCAATACTAGCCTTACTAACATCAGCTAAACAACAAAGACATATTCAAAAAGAGAGCAATGTATTGGAACGTTTTGCTTAATTATATTCATCAGCTAGGTATATTGTAAAAGTACTTTTTTTTTTTTTGGTTAAAGTTACAATCATGGTAGTCTGACTTGTTTTTCTGTATAAGCCTGATATGCCAAATAAATGGTCTGTGTGTGTGTGCTTGCAACACCTTAAATGCACTATGTTCTCAAACTAATATTGACCCTCAGAGGATCATTTGTGTGTGTGCTCTTGTATGTTTGCTTGAAGGAAAAATAGTTAAGTTAATAATGGGCCAGGTGTGGACCAAAGGCAAAGGTGGACCCACCAAAAGCCCAGGAGGAATCAGCTCTGCCTGAGGCACATGGAGCCAATAAATGCTAATAAAGCTTGGTTTTCATGCCTGGCAAAACAAAGCATTCAGCATTTTAAAAATCAAAATCAAAAAGGTTCACAATTCCCTTTGTGCCAGTTGTGTTTTATATTGATTTCTAAACTAAATGCAGGAGAAAGTATTTGTTATACACTACTGTTTAAAAGTTTGGGGTCAGTAAGATTTAAAAACAAAACAAAGAAATGAGTTTTAGTTTTTCAGTGATGCATTAAATTCAATTAAAAAATGCATTAAATTGTCAAAAGTGAAAGAAAAGAAATGTATATGCTGTTCTTTTGAACATTCTATTCATCAAAGAATCCTGAAAAAAATATATCACGATTTCCACAAAAATATTTTCAACATTGAAAATAAATTTTAAATTGTAATAAATATCTTACAATAGTTTTTATTTTCAATACATTTAGTTTACCTTTATTTTTACAGTATTTTTTATCAAATAAGCTGAAATCTAATAGCTTGTACTTGATTGAAGATTACAAAGACCTTTTCTTTTTTGGAATAACAATGATGCTCTGATTAATTGTTCGCAATCAGACCACACAGTAAATTCCCCGGTGTTAAATTAACACCACTCTGTGTTCATATGGGAACCACCAGCAGGGTGTTAAAGGGGTGGTAAACCACGATTTCACTATTCTAACTTTAGCTAGCGTGTAATGTTGCTGCTTGAGCATAAACAACATCTGCAAAGTTACAACGTTCAAAGTTTAAAGCAAAGGGAGATATTTGCTTTTAAAGAAATCAGTTTCTAAGAACTACAGCAAACGGCCAGCAGGCGACTACAGACATTCCTCCAGGGTTGGTGACATCACCAGGCTCAATATTTACATAAACCCCTCCTCCGAGAATATTAAATAAGGGGGGGTGAGGCCATTTTGTATCGCGGCGCTGTTGTGGTATAGTTAGGCTGGAGTGTTGTTGCCGCAATGCCAAGGAAACGCTGTTATTTTCATTCGGATTGCAGGTCTGGGGTACTTGCTCTGTTCAGCCTTCCTTGGGACGGGGGTGCGTTGCAGAGCATTTAACATACAGCATGTTATATGCACGTGTGTGTATGAGTCAGCGGGGAACAGGCGCGCGCGGGGCTCCCTGCAGCACATCCACGGAGGAGAACTTCCACCATCTTCGCGATTTCAATGCCGGATTTGCACAACGTCAGCTGCGTGAAAAAAACACTGCCAGTGCGTGGATGCACGACGCGCGCGCTGCACATTTCACGGAGGACAACTTCCACAAACTTCGCGAGTTCAATACAGGATATGCACAACGGCTTGTCCTGAAAGCTGGATTTACAAACAGAAGCTGTTTACGGGCCACAACCTGTAAGTCTGATTTATTTTTCATCAATGTGTTTTCCTGTAATAGGTTGTAGCAAGGAAGTAAACAGATGACAACGCTGTTCTGCAAACCAGTCTGTTAAATGCTCATTCATACTTAACGTTATCCGACGAACACCTAACGTTACAAACACTAACGTTAAAATCTCAACAGCGAACCTGGCATTAGTGTAAATGATTCTTTGATTAGAGCTTTTATGTATTGTTTATCTACAGGCATGCTAAACATGGTTCTGTGTGTGATTTGGCTAACTTACTAGTAAAGCCAGTGCTTAGTGTTCGTTTTGGGTTAGTTCTTGCGACAGATATTTGGCTATAATCGTTCTAAAAATACAAAAGTTAAAGTGCCATTCAGTAGCGATTATAGATCCGCAGTCTTTACTCTTGAGGACTGAACAGGTTCTGCTCGATCATCTTCACTAAAATGTTCTCGGTCTGATTCGGGCTCATATGGTTTTATTGACGCCGTTGTTTCTAATACTGACCAAAGCACAGTCTACCGGTAAGGTAAGGGGCGTGACGTTTCCGATAAACATGCACTGCGGTTAGCGAATCACAACACACTGGGCCAGCTAACCAATCAGAGCCCATCGCGTATTTTTGAGGGACTGGCTTCATACAACCCGGAAAGCATCAGACCGTTTTACAAGGAGGGACAGAGCAGTGTAGAATAAAGGTCAAATATATGAAAAATAAGGCGATTTTTTTTTAAAACGAAGCATGAACACATGTTACAGTGCACCCCACAAACACAGTCAAGCCTTCAAAAGAATGTGTTTTACCACCCCTTTAAAATAACACTGAAGCAGTGTTAGAGTTCATTAGATACTTAAGTGATTAATTGAACGATGATTGTTTGATTATTGAAGACACCTGATAAAAACGAGCAGAATCACTGAAGGAAAGAGAAACACAAGAACTACAACTGACTTCCAGCCACAGCCTTAACGCCTGTACACTCCGGGACGAATATCGCGCGTGCTTATCACCAACGTTTTTCGGCGCGAATTGAGTGTTCACACCCAAGCGATTTTCACTGCCGATGCGCCAAGTGAATGTGCAAATTCAGTAGATGGCGCTCCCGGTACACAAGCTGGTGCTGCGGCACTTTTACGCTTCTGATACTCGCTTGTCATGCAGAAGAAGAAGAGACAGTATTTACGTGCTTGCAAAAAACATTCACACACTTTTTGCTAACTGGCAAGCAGCATTAGCAGTTAATCTTCTTCTTTGTCTACTTCTTCTTCGTCGTATCAATGTGTGCTCGGCCAGACTAAGTCGTGTTTTACTGTAACTTCAGCAGCTCCAGGCACGTGAACAAAAGCGCCGATCTCATTGGTTGGCTAGTTTTTAACGCGCCACATCAAAACTAAAAAAACACTGTTGGGGTAACAGTCTAAGACCCAGGACCAGTAGTAAAAAATGAAGACCAAGAGTCAGGAGTGCAATTAATTAAAGAAAGATTTAGGCTACTGAAGAATAGTTTGCCGTTTCATCAGCAGAAGCCAGCTTCAAGTCTCACAAGGAGTTCGTAGGCCGCGCTCCCTCTACCAGCCTACCCACCTCCGCCTATCGTACATACAATTTCTGAACAGTTATACTGTTTTCAAGGTCTCGCCACGTCATTACTGCAAGTTGAAGGATTCTGATTGGCTCCGAGAAAATGGACAGTCATGGTAAATTTCCACACATTGTCAGTTTATTAGATTCACGTGTACAGATATCAGTTGTTGACGCTTTCACCCCGGAATTATGCACGTAATGACCTTCCAGATTCTGGATCAGGCGCCAGCTTGCCCAAAACAACACGTCCACTCATCTCTTAGGATGCCCGTAATCCACATCCAATACTGATCTTTAACACCGAATACTGTGCACATACACAGATAAACAGTCTCTCCAAGGTTGGTTGGTTAAGTTTTCCAAAACACTGATAACATGTGCTTTTCTCTCAGTGAGAAGTACAGACAGGCCAATTCTTTAGTGTTTCAGTAAAAGGAAATATAAAATAAAATAAAATGAAATGAAAGACAAATCCATATTTCATCTCTGGAAGCAGTCACCACTCATAGACCAAATACAAACTTTAGAAAATATAAAGGAAGAAACAATCATTGGTCCTCTTGATTTAAGCAAAATCATAACTGGAAATAATCAGTAAAGTCATAATAATTATATAGGAGGATAAATATTGATTGAGGCTTTGATTATAAATTTAATTAGGATATAAAAAAAATATATATTATATTATATTATATTATATTATATTATATTATATTATATTATATTATATTATATTATATTATATTATATTTATTATATTATATTATATTGAAGCGGCAGTGGATCTCAGAATCCAACCTTTCACCACCCCAAGGCGGTTTTTTTTAAATGACGCTTTTACGCCTGCTGTTTTGCACGTCAGTGTGCACACTCACATTGCACCCTTTGTTTAATCACGAGGCGTTCAACGTCGGTGATAAACGCGTGCAAAAATCGTCCTGGTGTGAACAGGCCTTTAGATGAAATCAACTGAAAAGACATTAAATCTCTCTTATTACAAACCAGACTGACTTTATTTCTGTCCTTTTTCTACAGTTATTTTTGAGAATTAACAGGTTTTGATGTTGGTTGGTCACCATTATGGTGATCAGTGTTTCCTTTAGTTGGGCAGTTTGACTCATGACTATTTGTGATTTTGTTTGTCTTTTTAAGTCGGTTGTAGGTCTTGTGTTTCTCTTTCCTTCAGTGATTCTGCTCATTATCATCAGGTGTCTTCAATAATCAAACAATCATTGTTCAATTAATCACTTAAGTATCTAATTAATCTGCTGGTGGTTCCCATATGAACACCTGAGCGTTGTTAATTCAACACTGGGGAATTTACTGTACAGGAAGGTGCATTAAGAAAGTAAATAGATTTTCATGTTGACTGTTCAATGAATGAAGACCTGAATGATTCCCTTTCTCTTTTTCTCTATTGCTATGACATTATACCCCATTCTCAGAACCAAATTCTCAAAGCTCTAAACCCATTTGCCGAATAAATCACTCTTTCCACAAAACCTTGAACAAGTTCAGACAGTTAAAAGACCATTTGCAAATGTCATGCACTCTTTTTGCAAAACTCTAAACACATTCTCACTCTCTAAAACACATTTTGACGATTGTTCACACTTGTTTCTAAAGATGTGATCAAACCAACTGTACAAAATATAAGCCAGTTCAGAGTGCACAGGTAGCACATGTGCACTGAATGTTGAAACCAACAATGGATAGAGACAATCTGAGAAGGAGAGGAGGATGAGTATGTGTAAGAGGTGGTAGATGAGGACGAGAAAGAGAATGGTGTGGATAGGCTGGATTGGGCATACCAGATGTTTTTTTTCTTCCTTTGCCTGGCAAGAGACAGCAACGCCTGTGATGTATACAAAGTTCTCAGGCTGGACACAACACAAATATGGATGCTGAGGCAGAATGAATCACTCATTGACTTTGATTTAAAACTTTTTTGAGTGTACTATAACATGCTTTTTATTTAGAGTTTTCTTTGACCTTTTGGGCTTTTGCAGTTGGATTTTTACAGTATACAAAAATGTACAGAAATTCAATACAATACTATATTAGAATATACAGTACATTCAGTATACAATATATTCCCTGTGCGATTACAATACTTTTTTTTACATAAGTGGAAAATGTTTACTGCATTTACAGAATGTACAGAATTTTTTACATGTAAAAAATGTATACAATATAATTTTTCTTCTGTAACTACAAGCTCTGGATGCTGTGTTCTCCATTTTTTTGATGCAGTGTCTAATGAATGCTCTGTAGTTTTTATATATTGACTGATGTGGGCATGATCTGAAAGCTTTGTTTGATTTTGAGAACAGGTGAAATGGTTTTGAGGCGATTGTCTTTATTGTATGTATTTTTGGTTTTGTGAATATAGTTTGAAGATTTGGTTTTGTGTTTAAAGTTGTAAGAAAATGGGTGAAGGTTTCAATAAATGTGTCTTCACAATTGTGAAAAAATAGTCCTAAAAATAGTCTTTGTGTTCTTTAGTTAACATGACCACACACACACACACACATATTTGCACTCAAACGGTCTTACGAAGCTGCTGTTATTTTTAGTAATAGGATTGGTTTGTCTTAAAGCTGCAGTCACATTAAACGATCTGTTCAAACATGTGACAGAAACCCTGCTTTAAAAGCCAACTTTTCTTTATTTGTGTGTATTGTGTGAGAGTGCTTGTAATTTCAGCTCTGCTAGCTTCACCAAACTGAATTGCAAAAGTACTGAACAGATTTTGCACATACTCCCCCATTCTGCCATTGGTCAAACAGACCAACAGACAAACTCACACCATTGGTTGAATCTGTGTTGTTGTGGCAGCATTCTCCTACAAACCGAGCAAAGTTTTCATGACTCGTTTGTAAGTATCTGTTAAATGAATAATATAAGTGCCAAAACGGTCATAGATGATTGTACACTTTAAGTTGAGATAGGAGAAAGTATTGTATATTGTAGTACGACTATAATGGTATGGCCTCAGTGTGGATGAGAAGGAGAGAGCGCATACGATTAATCCTCTTTGTTTCCTTCAGGGTGAGAAGGCACCTGGGCGATCGGGAAGTCGATCCAGCAATATATCTAAGGTAACACCCACACCCACACCCACACCATCTTTATTCAAAGCAACCCCATTGACAACAAAGTAAGTGTATATTATTTTGCACTTTTGTGACCTGCTGTTTCAGGCCAGCAGTTCCACCCAAGGAGTCGTGCTGAACAGCGTCTCTCAAACATCAGTTACACCCTCCTCCCAGGACATATGCAGGTGAGTGTGGTCATTGACACAGGGGTGACCATGTTTATGATTGGGGCTTTGCTCATCTACATGTTTGCACATCCTGTGATTTTATGAAACAAGTTCTGTAATGTCAGTATCTTTGGATGTATATGCAGTGTAGTCCAAAAGTCTGAGACCACACGTTTGCAATTGATTATATTTCTATTTAAACCATAAAATAGGCAAACAGTTAGAGGATTTGGACAATGAATAGAAATATTTAGCATTCTGCACTATTTCTTGGTCAACAATCAAATTTGTAAGCAAATGTTTTCTATTGATAATTTAATTCTATTGATTAATTTGTAATAAAAGATCATAATTTCATTATTTATAAATTAAATAAATTAAATTTAAAATATAATTTATAATTTATTGTATTAATTGTAACATGTTGTATTAAAATAAATTACATCTTACGTTTTAAATAAAATTAAAATGAATTTATAAAACAGTTTGTAATTAAGTTACAAATGCAAAATAGAATAATATAATTTCTGAAAATGTTGTTTTAAATTATGAAGTTTTAATGCAAAATAGAATAAGATCATTTATGAAACTTTTTGTAACAAATTAAGAAGTTTGAATGCAAAATAGAATAATATCATTTCTGAAATTTCTTTATTAAATTATGAAGTTTGAATGCAAAATAGAATAATATAATTTATGAAACATTTTGTAATAAATTATGAAGTTTGAATGTAAAATAGAATAATATAATTTATGAAACATTTTGTAATGAATTATGAAGTTTGAATGCAAAATAGAATAATATTATGTATGAAACATTTTGTTAAACATAAATTATAAAGTCATAAAGTAAATTCAATTATGAATACAAAATAGAATGATATAGTTTATAAAACATTTTGTATTGAATTACATTGAGAATTCAAAATAGAAAAATATAAATGATGACATTTTGTATTAAATTAAATAAAAAAAAATCTTTAAATTAAAGTATAACTTGTAGTCTCAGACTTTGTATGTATGAATGCATACCTGTGAAGGTATGTTAAAGAAATGACATTGTGTTTTGAACGCCACATTTTATTTCTGTGGTTCTGTTTTAAAAATAGCCTAATTATTGAAGAGTGTATTGCAAGGAGAAATAAGGGCCAATGAGTGGAACAAAATCCACAGTTAAAAAGAAATTCACTTTTTATTTGTCCATTGTTTTTCACTCATCAATTATTTCATGCTCTGTGTCTTTTTCATCCCTTTTGTTTTTATATGGATGTGTGTGTGTGTGTGTGTGTGTGTTGTGCAGCTCTAGTGGTTACGCTAAACTAGATGGCTCAGATCAGACTACACCCATCATGCCCATAAACCCGGCCTCTGAGACCGCCCCCACTACGAAGCGTCAAGTCAAGCGTCGTATTCGGCGGCGACGGGAGAGCACCGGGATTGTTGGGTGCGCCAAGGAGTGTGTGGACCAGACGAGACATTCGCGATCGCATAAGCAAGTGCACACACACTCTGACTCATCCTCAGAAGACGAGCAACGCTGGAGAGAAGCTCGCTCTTGGAGCCGCGAGAAAGCGAGACGGAGACGCAGTGGTAGCCGACACACGAAAGCGCATTCCCGTGAGGAACAGGACGGCACTGAGCTCATGTCTGTCAACTCCGACGAGGGACAGAAAGAGAACCAGCCGCCACTGTGCAAGGGTCCCAACACTAAGGCCCACAAAAAGCTGTTGTCAAAAAGGGAGGAGCGTGGGGGCCAAAGTCAGGGGGCCAATCACAGGAAAGGGAATGAGCATGGTACTAGTAGGAGTGGAAGTGAGGAGGAGGAGCCTATTACAAAGACATATGAGGAGCGAGGTTCAGGAGAGCCAGATATGTCTGTCCCATCCCCCTATAAATGCACTAATCCTACCAATCAAAATGGCGCCATGCAACAAGCATGCACTGATGATGAACTAGAGGTGTGCAGGTGAGAAAAAGCAAGAGAGAAAGAGCTGCACACCCTCAGAAACCAACTGCTGCCTTGATCAATATAAACAAAGACCATTCATGTACATATATATTACAGCATGGTTTTTCAAACTGGGGTCCAGGGATCCCCAGGGGTACACAAGGGTGTGACAGGGGGTCTGTGGAAAAGCCCAGGGCTGCGTTTCCCAAAAGCATCATAGGCCAAGCATCATAAGTCAATTTAGGCTTACGATGCTTTAGGGAAATGCAGTCCAGAGAAAAACTAAAAAACTTTACAAAAAATACAATTAAAATGAAATAAATAAATAATACATTTAACAGTAAATGACTATACTGAGAAGAAAAAAAATATAATAATGTAACTTGATAGAAACAAATTTTAGATTCATTATATACATGTTTATGAAAAATGGATCCATTTAAAATTTTAGGATGGGGTGCCTCACATGAGGATGACCATATCCGAGTGTTTTATCTTATTTCTATTCATTACTTGGCACCTTATTTTAATACTACACTTATCAAGTCAAGTTTTATTAATAGAGCACAAGTTTAACACAACCGTAGTTGATCCAAAGTGCTTTACAATTCAATAAAATTAATCAATAAAAATAAGAGAGAGAAAAGTAGTAGGAAAAAAAACAAACAAAACAGAAATAGAAATCAAGTATCAAAATCAATGAAAATGTATATACATACAATACATAACATAGAACACCAGCTAATATAAAGTACATACACAGCATCACTTGAACGCTAGAGTAAAATGAAGTCTTTAAACTGGATTTAAAAGCATCCAGTGATGGAGAGGCCCTGATGTTCAAAGGTAGACTGTTCCAGAGCTTTGGGGCGACTAGAGAAAGCTCAATCACCTTTTGAGTAACACCGAGAACGAGAGCCAGATAAAAGTAACTGATCACAAGATCTTAGTGATCTAGAGGCTGTGTATTGTGTAATAAGATCACAAAGATAATCCGGGGCTGAATTGTGCAGTGCCCTCCTGTATGCAAAAAGAAGGATCTTAAAATATTATAGATTTTAGTTATTTATTATTGCTGTATATTTATTTTTCTTGTCATTACTTGTTCTGTGTATAATGCTTTGGCAATATTGTATGTAAACGCAATGCCAGTCAAGTATTTTTAAATTGAAAAATTGGGATGGATGTAAAAGTTGATCTGTTTTTGTTTGTGCAGGATCTGTCACTGTGAAGGTGATGAGGAGTGTCCGCTCATCACCCCCTGCCACTGTACAGGAAGTATGCGTTTCGTGCACCAGTCCTGCCTGCACCAGTGGATCAAGAGCTCTGATACACGCTGCTGCGAGCTGTGCAAATATGACTTCATCATGGAGACACACCTCAAACCTTTGCGCAAGGTAACACACATACACAAGTCTATGAACAGATCAGATCCTGTTTTATATACACACACACACACACACACACAGATTACTACCAAACAGTGGAATTAATTGTTCAGAAATGTTTGAAACTTTTTTTATAAATTTACAAATTATAATATACAAGAAACAAGATTAGCTTATTTCGATTAGCAGTGTGACTGCCTTTGATTTTCAATTATTGCCTTGCTTAGTCCCTCCCCTTTGAGAGATCGTCCAATCATCAAATAGAGATGCCCGGCTTCCAGTGGGAAAAGAAATATCCAGTGTCTGACATTTGCTTTTTTTTGTGAAAGAATGAAAGTATGAATTAAAAAGAAATACAGTATTATGTTAACTTTAACAGAAGCTAAAGTTAAGCAAAATTCAGGTTAAAATACACTACCGTTTAAAAGTTAGTAAAAAAATTTTTTTTAAAGAAATTTATATTTTTATTCAGAAAAGGCACATTAAATGGATCACAATTGACAGTAAAGACATTTCGGTAGCACTTTACAATAAGGTTTAATTAGTTAACATGACCTAATAATGACCTGCACTTCTAAAGCATTTATTAATCTCTGTTAATGTTAATTTCATAATTTACTAATACATTATTAAATTCAAAAGTTATATTTTGTTAACATTAGTTAATGCACTGTGAATTGTATAGCTATTGTAAGCATCATAATAAATAAATTAAAATAGTAATATAAGCATGTTATTGTAGGCCAGGCTTAAAATGAATTTAATGGTTAGGGGCTTGTTAAAAAATCCCTTAGAATGACCAGTAATAATAGTGATGCTGGCTTTAGCAAACACTGCTAATAAAATAAACTCAAGTGTGCAGATTTGTCTGAATGTGGAAATATTGTGAAGGTCAGACCACACACACGTCCTAGTGCTGCCACATTGTGGCTAAAAAATAATTACAGGAAGGAAAGAATAACAACGTTCATAGATATGATGCTCCCTGTGTTACTATTGTAATGGTCTTCTCACCGGCCTTCCCAAAAAGACCATTAGACAGCTGCAGCTCACACAGAACGCTGCTGCCAGGATTCTGAGCAGAACCAGAAAATATGACCATATTACACCAGTCCTCAGGTCTTTACACTGGCTTCCAGTTACATTTAGGATCGATTTTAAAGTATTATTACTGGTATATAAATCACTTAATGGCCTAGGATCTCAATACATTGCAGATATTCTCACTGAATATAAACCTAATAGATCACTCCGATCATCAGGATCAAGTCAGTTACACTCAAAGCAAGGAGAGTCTGCTTTTAGCTATTATGCCAGCCGCAGCTGGTACCATCTTCCTTGGTGGTTAGGCCAGGAAGATTTGTCTGCAAGGGTACTGTTTAAACGCACAGTTACCTGACAAATATTTTATTCTGAAATCCCTCCGATGCGAGGACGATCCGTTAAGATCTGCTCTGACGGATAAATATTTATATCCCTGGTGATTCCAAGAAGATTACCTGCAAGGGTACTGTATAAACGCACAGTTACCTGACTAATATAAATAGTGAAATTGTAAACCTGACTCTCCATTTTCTTCCACTCCAGATAGGGGTGATTCGGGTTATACTATTTTTTATTTTCTTCCACTCCAGATAGGGGTGATTCAGGTTATACTATTTTTTATTTTACTCTCTTATGAATATTTTAATTCCATTTCTGTGTAAATCACTTTGAATTGCCACTGTGTATGAAATGTGCTATATAAATAAACTTGCCTTGCCTTGTTCTCTGTTAGTGGGAGAAGCTACAGATGTCTACGAGCGAGCGACGGAAGATCTTCTGCTCTGTGACCTTTCACCTGGCGGCTGTGGTGTGTGTCATCTGGTCACTCTACGTTCTGATTGACCGCACGGCTGAAGAGATCCGCCAAGGCAAGAACAATGGTAAACCCAGTCACATGCACAATTTACACAATAGAATCAGATTGAGCTTTATTGCAAAGTATGTTTACACACAAGGAATCTGTTTTGGTGACAGAAGCTTCCACAGCACAGACAGAATAACAGCATTAAGGCACAGATGAAAATATATCAAAATTACACAATAGTTAATATTCGTATGCAGAGGTGTGAACGTTTGCAAGAGGACATGAGGTGCAATGCAGTGTTATTCAGGTTACTATGTAATTTAGTTTAGTACAGCTGGAATGTTGTATTGAACAATCCGCAGTTTTATTAGTGATTATATAATGGTGATGCAGTGTTGTAAAGTAGCTTTTATTTAGCTCATTTTATGTATTTTTTATTTATTTTACTCCTAAAGAATGATCAGTACTTTTGACAAAATAGGTTTAAAAAGATGTACACTCGCATGAAATTGGGAAAATATATTATTAAGTGTTGTTAAACACGTTTTCAGTCACTGAAATTGAAAAGTTGAAATAAGTTAATAAAATATAAGATGAAAAATGTAAACGTAAAAAAAAAAAACTAACTGAAAGAAGTTTAAGTTGAAGTACCAAACAAACTAAAACTAAAGCTATATAAATATTTTAACTAAAACTAGACTGAAAATTAAAATAAGCATATTAAAATACTAATAAATAGTAATAATACTATAATAGCCATTGTAAAAAGGACACTATTTAGTTGGACATAAGGTGGTTTGCCCTCTTATTTCTTTTTTATGGTTTTAGTTTTTGTTAACTACAATAATAATAACCCTGATCTGAGCTTAATCTATTGTTTAACCTGGGGCCCGTTTCAATAAGGAGGTTCAACCAACTCTGAGTTTAAACTTGAACTCTGAGTTGACTTACTCTGAGATGGGAAACTCTGAGTTTTGGGTTTCAGAACAGCTGAATTGAGGTAGTTCAATCAACTCTGAGTAGGCCGACTCTGGGTAAAGCACATGCACTCCAACTATGAAAAGCCACGATCAATGGAGCTCCGAAATTATGATTCACCATGGCAACAGCACCCAACAAAAAGATGTTTCCATACTTCCGGGTCAATCTGTAAGTTTAATTCTTAATTAGTTTAAGTTTAATTTTCATGGTATCCAAAAGGCAAAAAAAGAATGTGCAAAAATGAAAAATAAAAACATTATTCAATCAGGTAAAGCTTTAAGCATAAAATGTTCATGGGTGTAGGTTTAATTACTTTACAAACATTTGACATATTAAATAAATATCATTCAGTTTCCAATGTGCAGCAGCTTTTCCCACATTTCCCAGACCCTTTTCACAGTGATGACGTGTTTTAATGGTCATCAATATCGTAAATCCTGCAACGTTTTTTGTATTTTTTTTAAATGTATGTACATTTATAACACTAATACTTTGTATTATATTACTTTTGCATCAAATTACAATTAGGGTGTTTCTAATAAAGCGTCTATGGGAGTGATGGTGAAAAATAATATCTTTCTCTCTTTTCACTTCCGTTATCGATCTCACTCTATTTTTTCCCTCTTTTTGAAAGTTGTGTAATCACTATTGTGAAGTTTTTCTTTTGCTATTTGAGCAAATGAGGACACAAAAATATATATTTAATGTATTCTCTCATTCACCGCTATAAAAGTTAACCCAAATATGACGACTTGAGCTTCGGAAACCCAGAAATGTGAAAAGGGGCTATGCTCTTTTCACATAATGAAATGTTCTCTAATCACACCTGTTACATTTATTAATTAGGGTAATGACATTAACATTTGGCTTCTACTAAGGCCAGCCACACACCAGCACCACTGACAGATGAAGGGGAGATGGAGGAAGAATATTAACATCCAACAGGAAAAAGAATAAAGGAAATAAAGATGACCATCAAAATTGTAAATAAATGTATTTAACAGATGTAGTGGTGGTTATGGCATATATCTCGTACTACCATCTTGCAGCATCCTTCCATTCCATACAGTAATCCGTTTTCAGAAAGTGTGATGATGGGAATATGAGTGTCATCAATGCGTCCAACCACTGGAAATCCTAAAGGAAATTGTAATTATTAGGTTACTTCTAGAGGTTTATTAAGTGAATGTCAGGATCCTTCCTGTATAAAAGGACATGCCTTTTTTGTCACTTTGACAGTGTCCTCATGATGAAAATATGAGCAATGAATGAATGTTCCAGCACTGCAAAAAATGCTTTTCTTACTATGTATTTTTTTAAGTGGCAGATCATTTAATTTGTTTTAAGTAAACTTTGCTTACTTTAGATTTAGATTACATTTATAATTGTTTGATATTTGTACTTGAAATATGACCAAAATACTCAGTAAGAAAAGCATTTGTGGCATTTGAATGAATGAATTAAGTATTTAAACACCGCTGGCACTTTAAAAAGGGGAGGAGACTGAAAGAAACTCTGGGTTTACCAAAGAAAACCTGCTCCTGACCAGGTTAAGTTCACAGAGTAAGTTACCCTGGTAACTGACTCTGAGTATAAGTTACCTCTCTTTTAGAAACAGGCTTGACTTACCCTGCTTTCTCTGGTTTGACATACCTCCCATTCTGAAACAGAAAACCCAGAGTTTCCCTTATTTCAGGGTTAACATACTCAGAGTTTTCACTTAACCTCCTTTCTGAAACGGGCCCCTGAAATATTAGTATACAGGGTTCCCACGCTTCTTGAAAGTACTTGAAAGTACTTGAATTTCAGACACATGGATTCAAGGCCTGGAAAGTACTTGAAAACAAATATAGGTCCTTGAAAGTGCTTGAATTAAATTTGAAATACATTTTGTTTAGAATGGTGTTATTTAAAAAATTGTCTATCAAAGACAGAACGAAACGTTGCTTATGTTTGGGGGGTGGAGGGGAGTGGGGGAAAAAAACTTGAACCGATGGAGAGCAGTACATACACTTGCTGAAAATGAAAATGCGATTTTCTAGGCCGATATGGCTAGCTATAATAGGAACTATACTCTCATTTCTGTGTAAAAATCAAGGAACTTTGCTGCCGTACCATGGGTGGAGCGGAGCAATGAGATCACGCAGCGCCTGAAAATAGGCTAACTTCCATCAACATAACCAATGTGACGACCTGCTTGCACAGAGAGCGTGCTGGGACTATTTTCAGGCTCTGTGTAATATCATTGCGCCGCTGCACCCATGGTACAGCTCAAAGCTCTTTGATTTTTACGCAGGAATGAGAGTATAGTTCCTAGCCGTATCGGCCTAGAAAATAACAACTTTTCATTTTCTGTCGCCCTTAGTACACGATGTAACTATACACATCACAACATGTAAATAGGAAAAAGTAGGCTAGCTGGAGCCGTTTACCTCCAGTCTTTGTGCTAAGCTAGGCTAGCGGTCGGTGCGTCAGACAGAGTTGAGACACAACCAGACACGGAGATGAGAATGTATGGACTTATCTAACTCTGGGGGATACAGTGAATAAGCTAAAATCCCAAAAAGTCGGCGTGTTCCTTTTAAGTAGCCTACTTTAAGAGGTCTTTCGTGATGCTAAATATGCTGGGTTATGAATCTGATAGGTGCTTGAAATAAAATAAATGGTGTTTAAAAAAGTCCTTGAATCTGGTGTTCATGAAAGAGTGGGAACCCTGAGTATAATAATAATAACAGCATGTTAATTTGCATATCACCTTTCTAGAGCACCAAAATAGCTGAAATGTCATTTGGACTAAATGTCAATTATGCAAATTATGGGAGTAACTTCCGTTAAACTGTAAAAGGTTTGCTCTAAGAATGCAATAATAAGCATTTTCAAAAACTGGGTACAATTAAATGCCATTATTCTACTCACCATTTAACCATCGGACATTTAAAAGTGTAAAAGCATTAACAAATTACTACCACAGACCATGAATAACCCCCGATTATTTCTGCATCAATATTACGGTCAAATTAAATATCACTGTAGTAATATTTATTTGTATTATGTAATGTTGCCTTAATCAAAAATGTTTCATTGATAATTGAGTGATAATATTTCAGTGCTTTCGTCATATTGACTAACAATAAATATTGTATTTACCTGCTTTAGAAACATTCCAGTAAACACTGCTATATGGATTAGAAGGGAAAAGGGGAGAGAATTACATTTTAAAGCACACACGTGAAACCACAACAGGACAGAGACGTGAGGATTTGGAGAGAAAAACAAGAAATTCAATAAAAATTTCTTAAAAACAAGAAAAAATAGTGAATTATTCATGGTATATATTGTAAATTAAATCAGAGAGCAGACCACAAATGTGCAGTATATGGTGTCCTTTTTCATACTCTGTTACACCAAAATACAAAGGAAAAAAAATTATAATCAGGGGGAAAAGAACAAAGCTCTTACCATAGATATTCTTGTCATACCACGTCACATTAAAATACTAAGTGATACGTTATTCTCCTGACATCT
This sequence comes from Gobio gobio, assembly GCF_949357685.1. Classification (NCBI taxonomy): domain Eukaryota; kingdom Metazoa; phylum Chordata; class Actinopteri; order Cypriniformes; family Gobionidae; genus Gobio; species Gobio gobio. Next base: position 22,849,898 of record NC_137099.1, read on the forward strand.
GAAAATAAAACATGAAGGAATGAATTTCACGGCTCATTCAGTCAAACTGACGGATAAAGAAATATTTGTCCGTCAACCTAATGATTTGAAATTATTTTATTCTTTTTGATTGAAACTTCCCCAAACAAAAAGTGATTTAATCTGGGCCAAAGTTTCTGTATAAAAGTCAAAACAACTGGAGCAACTAAGAGCCAAGGAATCATAAAGCACCAGGGGCCAGATTTACTAACAGCTAGTGCAAGAGCAAAACTACTATCAGGATTTACTAAAGACAAGCAGTGAAAAATTAGCGCTGAAAAGGCGTGGACACAGCTGACCTTATTGCATATGCATTTGTAGGAGTTTCCCTTTCAGACGCAAAACTTATGGGATGAGAGGATTTAACTGAATCAAGCAAGGTGATTTACTACGGTTTGCGCTCATCAATATACTGGTATTTACCGCCCCCCCCCAAAAAGCAAACCAGACGCTAATTTGCTCTACTCTTGGTAGATTGTGTAGGTCATTATAGAAATGATCCGGCTGCGTCTGTGTTCTTTATTTTGCATGTCATCAGTAGATCACGCACTGAACTGTCCACTCACATCTGCGCTTTTTTGGAATTGCGCTCTCGTGCTAATTTGCCCTGTTTAGTAAATCTGGCCCTGTTAATGCAATGATATAGTGCTGTAATGCTTGAATGTGTCAGTGGAGGTCCCAGTGTCTAGCAGTGTGATTCTACTTCAGAGTAGCTCAATGGTAATATAATGATATAGTGCTGTAATGCCATGCTATACTCTCATTGCACACACAGCGTTGGTGCGTTTGTCCCCTCTCAATGCCGTAGGGGTGCTGGAGTGGCCATTCTGGACTAAGCTCATCGTGGTGGCGATTGCCTTTACTGGAGGACTCATCTTCATGTACATTCAGTGCAAAGTCTACCTGCAGCTCTGGAGGAGGCTAAAGGCTTTCAACAGGATCATCTTTGTACAGAACTGCCCCGACACCGTCCGCAACGGAGAGAACCGACGGCCCCCGGTCACCCAGATCAACGGCACGCGAGGGGCGGTGGAGGTTCTCGTACCTCAGACACAAACAAACACAGGTGGTGTGGAGGTGGCTCCTGTTTGACCATGGATGCTTGGTGCTCTGAACCTCAGAAAAGTCTAGTATATTTGACCAAAGTGATGTGATTTACAGAAAACAAAAGCACTTTTTATTTCCCCTGTAGGTTTATCTGATGGTGGATAACCTTATATAAGACTTTCATAGACGTCTATAAAATTAAAATGTTCATTGTATGCAATTTATTAGGCCATTTGTTATGACAAGGTGTAAAAACATCACGTATAAAAATACCTCCAATCCATAATTCAATAGGGATTTCCCTACCATCTGAGCCATTCAAGCTTGAACAACCCATGTTTTTTGCGAGTCTGCAATTATATGTCATTACAGTTTTCTCTTCACACAGTTCTCCTAACCAACTTTCAGCTTGGCACAGCAGTTTATTTCACGTTCAAAAAGCACTAAAACTTCCAAAACACTCTTAACCTCTTAAACTCTGCGCACCCTGTACAGGAATGTCCGGAATGACATCAAGTATATACTTTGAATTTTAAATGTCTGTGGAGGGGCTCTGAGCTTGGAGTCTCTACTTTCTGGAGACATGCATCACTTTGGCATTTGTTTTACACAAAGTAACTTATTTACACTAAATTACTCTGGGACCATTTCCGCCTGGATTTGGCCTAACCAAATTGAAAAACTTCCCACACCCACATACAGTGGTCTAAAAACATTTTGGTGTAATTTTACAGGAAACTAGGGGTGGACCGAAATTTCGGCCGCCGAAAATGGCATTATCGGTTTCGGGCCAAAAAACCCCAGCCGAAAACGTAAACTGAAAATGAATGTCACTCGGTCGCATCCGTGCGCGAGCGCTTAGGTTTCACTCACGATCAAGCTGTCATCACGCGTCTGCATATCAAAGATTAACGCGGTATGGTTATGTTTCAGATTAGGACACCTAAGTTGCAATATGTTGTTTTGCACAGCAATTTAAAATGTAAGTAAAAAATGTTTTACATGCAGCAGCAGAATAGAGGCCCACTGCCATTCAGTGATTTTGTGTGCAGTTATTCAGATAATTGTGGATCTTTTTTTGCACAAATATTTTATTTGATGGAACAAAAAACTTGAAGAATAATTTTATTTGGTATTATTATTTATATTTATTGTTAAAAATGTTATATCAAAGTTTTTAAAAGAAGCTATTTTCGGCTTCAGTTTCGGTTTTTGGCCAAGTGCATCCTAAATTTTCGGCCCAGAATTTTCATTTCAGTGCATCACTACTGGAAACCCTTTGAAGTTACATAAAACACTGCTAAAAGTGACAAACGTGTAAGTATATGTTGTCTGAGCTGTAATACCCCCCACCCCAAAAAAAGAGGTACTTTTTGATATTTTTGGTTATAAATTCATTTTTGAAAGTGTGTAACTCAGGCTCTGTGTGCTCTAGCACCCTGCAGACAGTTTTGTCTGTTTTCACTACATTCTAGAAAAAACTGGACAAAAAATTTGTTTCGATCATGTATGTAAGATTTATTCAAATGAATCTGAATGGAGGAATGAGACCTTTTTTATGTAAATCAAAAAGCGCCTCTTTTTCATGTTTATCACTTTTAGCACTGGTTTATGTAACTTCAAAGGGTTTCCTGTAAAATGACAACCAAAATTGGATTTAGAGAGCACTCTATGTGGGTATGGGAAGCTTTTCAATTTGGGTAGGCCAAAAATGGGCCCAGAGTTTAAGTGGTTAAAGGGATAGTTCACCCAAAAATTAAAATTCTTTCATCATTTAGTCACCTTCAAGTTTTCCCGGCAGCCACTGACTACCATAGTATTTTTAACTAGCCCAATAACACTATGGCTACTAGTTGGCTACTGCAATACAAAAATGACAGCTCTCTACCGCTTTTTGCGTCAAAGCAATGATATATAATCCAACGTTTAGCCCACTTAGACTGCTGTTGTGCTGTACTGTGTGAAGACTTTTGAAAAAGTGCCCGAATTATTGAGTCCTAAGCTGATTCAAATGTTTAATCAATTGGCAGCCCTGTCCTATAGCCCTCATAATAATATTGCTGGTTAGATTCAATCAAAATAAGGAAGAAATTCTCACATTCATACCTTGTGGATTACCTGTTCTCTCCTGCGCCGTGGATTAGCGAGAACTCTGTGACCTCTGAATGTGACAGGGAACCAGAGGTGAACTTGGCAGTTACAGCAGCGATTATTCAAGTCAAGGAACCTGTCTTAAGCCAATCCTCTATAACTTTGGCTCTCTCACCTCAGTTGTCTTGGACCAGGGATTCACCTTACAGAAATTCATTGAAAGTCTTGAAAGAACCTAAACGAACCAAATATATAAATGTTACCAACTAGGGAACAGACGTGCATTGATAAATAGCTTGTATTCTTTTATCATATTTACTTAGTTTTCGGTGATCTGTGTAAAGGCCGATTGTAAATTGTTGACTGATTCTGTGACAAATGTGTATTTTTTTTTTTCTAGATATATTTATTTTGTTTATAGTTTGTTTACAGTTGGCAAGGGAGGCACTGTCCATTCATATCCTGGTTAACAGTTTCCTTTCTATTGGTAAAACAAAGAAACATTTTTAATTATAGAAAGCAAATAATTGTACTTTTTTAATCTTCTAAAAAAAAAAAAACATAGAAAATGAAATATATTTTACTGCAGTCCATTGAATAAAATAAACTATCATAAGAATGAAGTGCATACAAGCAATTCAGAGACAAAATGATATGAGACAAACATTATTGGGTTACACATTAGTCATTTTATATAATAGATGTATTAAATGACACTGTTGCAATAAAATAACCCAAGTAAGATTAATTAACTATAAGGTTAGGCTTGGAGTAGGGTTTAGTGTTAGTTGCATGTAATTACTAATAATTAACTGTTACTATAGTAAGTACATGTAACAAGGACACAGAAAATTAAAGTATTACCCATTCTTGCTTTATCTGACTTGCCAAAAGAGTCATTGTGTGCAATTTATAACGTTTTTCTGTCTAAAAACAGCGCAGTCTATGAAAAATGAATGGTTACTTATGGTAACTCCATGCATCATTTACTGAGAGCCTAGCGATAGGGACTGGATCTATATTGTTTGTTTTTCTTTTTTTCAATTGTTCTTTTTAAAAACTTATGCAGCTTTTGTGGAGGTATGTTTTGAAGCATATGAAAGAGACCAGCATTCATTTATTTGTAAGACGGAGATTTGTTAATATGCAGGGTCGGAGGTGATCATGTTTTGAGTGTTATTCAAAAATAATTCAGCAAATTTTACATTTTTGTATTTTGTGATTTTCTGCAGTGATGATCTTGATATATTAAAATTACATATACACACACACACACACACACACACACATATATATATATATATATATATATATATAAGTATATATGTATGTAATTAAACACCCCCGGGGGCATGTCAGTATTAGTGAGTTTGATGACTCAAATGCATTATTATAAAAGAAACATGCAAATATCAGTCAGTGCAATAAACCAGTGAATGTATCAAACGGTTTCAAAGTCTCAGTTTATTTATGTATTAATAATTCTGTTACTTTCTCACAAGAGATTTTTGCGAGAGCCCCAATAACACTATGGCTACAAGTTAAAAGGACTAGCAGCACAGAACGCAAGGGCTTGGACATTAATGCCCGGGCTTAAGTGTGGGACCCCCGGGTTCGGCTGGTGAACGGGTGTGGGTCTTTCTCTTTCAGTCTTTACACACAGAGTGTAGTCCATTACTCTACAGTAATCTGTACTGTAATAGAGCTGCAGGAGCCACAGTACTATAGGTCAGTATCAGAATTCAGAGATGCATCTTCCTCATTCTCTTCCTCCATGTGTTTTTCTTGTGAAACTGCAGACGATGTGCTGTCAGAGCCTTTGCCTGAAACCGTTCTCATCTTAATGTTGGGGAGTTTCTTGAGGTCACCGTTCCATTCTCTGTTAAACAATTGTGGCGCAAAGTTAGACGAATTTGGCACGGTTACAGTTTGGGTTGGACTTTACATGGATAGCTATGTGCCAGAAATTCTTTAAATCTGACGACTAGCTATAAAAGTGTTTAACAAAAAGAAGGTTTTTATGTAATAATTACCTGAATATTTTTAGATGCTTCGAGTTGATAATGTCAGGGATTTCTGTAAAGTGAAAAAAGACAGACAACTTTTAACCCTCTAGACAAGAGTATGATGAAGATATTTTTTACTTTATAAGCAAAATATGCACACAGTTCACAATTCTTATTTTTTCTATGGAATATTGCAGTATTTATTATAATTTATCTATGCATTTCATGTGCAAAATAACTTCCCTTCCCTCTCTTCTCTGATGATTTGTTTACTGGCTCAAGATCAAGTACAGTCCTACATTGCCAACTTCAAAAATTAAGGTTAGACTTTGAATAAAGAAATAAAAGTATTTTTCATGCATGGCTTGAGGTGGATGCACATTGTTGTTCTGAAGTACTGACCGTAGCATAATATTGGTACATTTTGTTTATTATTTTATACTAAATATATATATTCAACTCGTTTTTTGGGAAATAGTGTCCAACTAATGCAAGAAACCAGCCGTTTTAACATTGCTCTCATAAAAGTTTTGCAAGGCAAGAAACAAAGATAATAGAGACCCTCACAAAAGTTAATGAGAATGTATAAACCTTACCAAAGCCATTGCCTTCATACTGAGCTCTCTCTCGCTCGACTGTTTGATTGATGATAGCTTCTCTAGAGCCATGCTGACGACCCTGTCGTCCTTTGATACTGTTCGCTAGCTGAATCTGCTCCAGCTCTCCATCAAACCGGTGAAGGTACCTGAGGAGGAAGACATCTTATGTGAACCAAGATTATTCTCAATGCACAGCTAGCATTTCTAAAACTAAGACGGTGTCGTTTTTGCAGAACTTTATAAGTTATAACCGCATATATTGCTATACCTCTCAATTATTTCACAAGCATCATTTTTGGTGTATTCCGACTTGTCAGGGTCCAGTTGACTTTGGAACCACAACAGTTTTTCACCTGTGGAAAATGAGTAAAGACATGTAAGCAGCTAACGGAACGGCAAAGTTATTAACAAACATTCTTCCAGTAACGTTAACAGAACGTCCGTTCAAAGTTATCTGGTCCTTAATAACATTTTCTGAATGTTTGCACAAAAATGTTATTTATACATCAATCAGTTCAACAACATTTGGTCCCACTTTATATTTGGTGGCCTTAACTACTATGTACTTACTTCCATAAAAAATAAGTACAATGTACTTATTGAGTTCATATTGTATTGCAAAACCCTTTTGCTGATATTGAGGTGGGATACGGGTAAAGTTAGGTGTAAGGGAAGGCTCAACAGTGTAATTTTAAAAGTAATTACAGAAATTAACAGATGTAATTACATTCAGGTATTTTTAAAATATAAGTTCACTGTAAAAACACGTATGTACACAATAAGTGCATGATATCAAATTATTAATTAAAATGTTAGTACAAAGTAAATAAGGCCACCTAATATAAAGTGGGACCGGGCATTCAAAAGTAACGCTTCCATAATGTTTGCAAAATTACGTTCTGACGTTCACATGACCAATAAAACATTTTTAAAACGTTCCGAGAACATTCAGAAATAACGTTTTCATAGCTTCACGTGAACGTTAATAAAACGTTCTCAGAACATTTGTTAGCTAGAGTATAACACTGGTATACTGCCAAATATTATTCAATGTCCTTTCACAAACTTTCAAATTCCTTGCTTACATACAGGCAGTACAAAATAACAACAACAACACACAACTTACCAATCAAATTTAGACGCTGTGCCTTCTCACCCTTTAACCTAGAAGTGATTCAACAAATATTACATTTACATCTACAGGTGTAACAGTATAAACCGCGGCAACACAAAATCATTTATATTTCCCTTTAAAACAAATGCACGTACTTTTCTTTCCTCTCTTGTTTGATGGCAGCTCTCGCCATATATGCAGCTTTCCTGCTGTATGGGTGAATAACCTTCTCCACCTGTCCCTTACCTTTCACTGCCTTCGGCTGAAATGAGAATACTAATTGTTAAACACACAATTCAAAAGTAATTCTTAATTAAACAAAGGTTTTAACTAAAAACTTACCATGTTGGCTGATGTATGTGTGCCTATCGTTCACACGTGTGACGTTCGGGGGGTAGGTTTAAGGGACGGACCACTGAATCGGTTCGACAGTATTTTTGTTCCGTGTATTTTGTTCCGCTTTTCAAGATTCTTTCTTCAAACGATGAAATGGGCATGGTTATTTCTACAGACTTGCAAAATTAATTTATGATGGTTGAACTCTATTTAAAAAAAAACAAGAAGAAGAAACAGAACTGGACAAATGTTATTTGTATTCTCCACTGTATGGTCGTCGTCTTTTGCTTTGATACAAATTTATATTTTATATGACTGTTGTCAATAAAAACACTTTAGCTTTTTTATCTGCTCTTTTTTTATTTTCACCTTTATCTTTATTTTTTCACGTTTCTTTATTATTTTAATTTAATTTGATCATTGCATTATTTTTTTCTAGTTAAATTTTTTTCAGAAAGATTACAATATTGAATAAATGTTCTCTATTATACCATACATTCTCTATTGATATCATCCTTTTCATTTAGTAAACTGAATTTATTTTAATGGAAATTATTAATGCTAACTTATTTGCAAAGAAAGAAAGAAAGAAAGGAAGAAAGAAAGAAAGAAAGAAAGAAAGAAATAAATAAAGAAAGAAAGAAAGAAAGAAAGAAAGAAAGAAAGAAAGAAAGAAAGAAAGAAAGAAAGAAAGAAAGAAAGGACACCATAGGCACGTTAAGCACGTTCTGCACGTGCCGCTTGTAAATCCGTGTCCACTCAGCAGAGAGCGCCCGTGGGTTTGGGTTATTGACAATCTGCTCGGTGTTGCAGCTGAGCTGGTGCATATGTCACATGACTCCAGCATGATGGAGAAACGGGAATCCCAGATATTACGTGTTTGTGAAGAATAGAGCGCGAGCATGCCGACGCTGCTGCAGAAGCTCTTCAGCAAGAGAGCCGTCGGTAACGGCAGCGCCCGGGACTGCTCGAGGGGAGCCGAGCAGTGGTAAGACCATTAGCACGCGCAGATACTACACCTATGGATACACAGTCACACTCTCTTCACAACTGCACGCGCTAGTCTATGCATGTAAAGTAGCGCGTGCCAGTCTGAGCGCTTTATTATGTGACACCTCTCTGCGGCAAACAGCTGTTTCTACTGCAATAAAGTGTAGAGGTTTGTGCACATATGTACGAGTTTATGATCACCGTTTTATTGTGCCATATCTTGCAGGCCGTAGTGTTACTTGATCTATATGTGCCAACGGTGATGTAGAGTCACACACACACACACACACACACACACACACACACACACACACACACACACACACACACACACACACACACACACACACACACACACACTCACTCACTCACTCACTCGTGCAGGCCGTAGTGTTACTTGATCTATGTGCCAACGGTGATGTGGAGTCACACACACACGAGTTCTGCGCGTCCAGTCAGCTGATCCTGAGTCCAAGCGTTATGTAACTAGTCCGGTGCATTTTTGCTTGCACAATTCTTTCAAGTTCTGACACGGTTTTTTTTCTGTTTTGCTTCATGGCTTCTGCTGTGTGTTCTCTGTTGGTTCCTTTATTCTGTAGTCAGAGTGGGTGGGTGGAGTGAGAGGAGTAAAAAGTAGAAATGAAGATTTCAGATGCAAAAGCCTACGTCTGACGTTTTTCTTTAAAATAAGCATTTTTTGTCAGGCTTCTATGTATAGGTTTCTACCTATAAGTACCGGTACTTCTGAATGGGCTGAGGCTGGGATTTAGTGGGTTTGAAGTGAAAGTATTTTATGAACGTTGGAGAGCAATATCTCATTTTTGGCTTTTAGAGGATTTTGCATCTGAACTCTCCAAATGTTTATTTGTATAATTTTCCAATTGTCTTTTTATATTCCTTTTACATTTCACTTTTCAATACATTCAATATAATTCAAACCGGTCAATAAAAGGGGTTTTATGGATAAAGCAGGCAGGCAGGTAAATGTCATATTTCTGGCTGTCTGTAATCAACTGAAATGACAGGAAAACGATGTCTATATCAAGGGCCATAGAAATATACTTTTTCAGAAAACAAGTAGTCTAGTGACACCTGGGGATGATGAATGAATACCCATTTTAGAAAAATGTTAAAGTCTCCATGAAATCAAAAAAGTTTTTATGGAATATTGCAGTATTTTGTTTATATAAACAGCTTAACTGTTCGCATCATTGTTTTATAAAAATGCATGTGCCCTTGTAATCTTTAATCAAATTAACTTCAGGACAGTGACATCTCTTCTCCGATGACACGTTTGTTTACTGGCGTGAGGGTGGGACGTCCTATCACTTACATGAGATCACAGCAATATCAAACAGCAAAATAGCAAACATATACAGTTTGTTAATAAGATATAGGCCTACTACGTAGAAAAGCAGATGACCCCAGAATATGAATGCAAAGCGCTTAGCACATTCACAAACTTTGTGCATTTCGTTTCGTGCATATTCTGGACTCATCTGCTTGTCTGTACATTCTTTAATAATAACGAATGTACTGAATTTTGTGTTTTAATATCACTAATGCATTAAGCTGAGTTAAGCATTTTCTTTATAACATTTTTATTATTAGGCTCGTTGCTTTCATATTCTGGGTTTTTCTGCTTGTCTGTATGCTTTATTAATAAGGCATGACCTGAAATTGGTCCCCCGGTGTTTTAGTACATTAAGCCACATTTAAGTGTTTTAGAGTGTCCTGTTGAGGATAAAATGAATAATCAACGCAAGTATCATATTTTCCCCCGTGTTGTTTTAGATCACCAACTGCAAATTTATTGGCTATGAATAAAGTAATCTCTGATTTGTCATTGACAAGCGAAAATATATATATTTTTATCTTGCACGGTTGTCACGTACCATGTTGTAGAACAGACAGGAGAAAGGGGTGATATATCAGATGCAAGGGGCGTGCAAAGAGGTGTCCACATGTTTGGTCACACCACAGGGTGTCACTGTGGCTAGCTTTGCCCTTGTCACTTTTAGCTGGATTGCCATGTCTGATAAGCATATTATAGACACAAAAAAAAGATATAAATTCATATATAAATAAATAAATGTGGAAATGCATGTATAATTAAATAATAAAAATAAATAAATGTAGAAAAAATACAATTATACATAAATAAGGAAATAAAAGTGTAAATACAGATTGTTTAAAAAATGTACATTTTATTGTATATTTATTTATAAAACACATTCTTTCCAAGGCTTGATTGTGTTTGTGGGGTGCCCTGTAATGTGTTCATGCTTCGTTTAAAAAAAATAATTATTATTTTTCATATATTTTACCTTTATTCTACACTGCTCTGTCCCTCCTTGTAAAAACGGTCTGATGGTTTCCGGGTTCTGTGAAGCCAGTCCCTCAAAAATACGCAATGGGCTCAGATTGGTTAGCTGGCCCAGTGTTGTGATTCGCTAACCGCAGTGCACGTTTGTCGGAAATGTCACGCCCCTTACCTTTACCGGTAGACTGTGCTTTGGTAGTATTAGAAACAATGGCGTCAATAAAACCATACCAATTTAAGCCCGAATCGGACCCAGACAATTTTAGTGAAGATAATCGAGCAGAACCTGTTCAGCCCTCAAAGGGATTTTTTGAGTAAAGACTGCGGATCTATACACTGTAAAAAATGGCTGTGAAATCTACAGTTATTTACTGTCGATTTCACAGTAACAGTACTGTAAACTATTTTTACAGTAGAATATTGTAAAGTTTACAGTAAGACCGTAAAAAACACAGTAGTCCAAGCATTACAGTTGAAATCACAGTAGTCAAAGCATTACTGTAAAAAAATCACAATTTAGCCACTATAGTACTGTAAATAGTAAAGTAAACTACTGTAATTTTTTCTTTTTTTATCATATCTTTCTTTGTACCCCTTTCACATGGACGGCCCCAGATTATTGTTGTTCAGAATTCATGTCCGGAATATGATATAAATACTCAAAGGTGAGCTTTAAGTAAAAGTGTAATATTAATAAATTAAAATGTGTCATGTAACTTGTACTCTGATGCACCTGCTGCAGCTTTCTATTCCATACAATATATATATATTTTTTTAAGAATTCACATAAGATTCCAAGAATATTTTTTGTTTTGTTTTGTAAATGGGTGTTTGGGTGTAAATGGGTGTTAACAGGGCAATAAAATATTTGATAAGCCTTATCTTAAACTTCTCCAAAGTCTCCCCTGACATGGTTTATAATTTTTTGAGATATCCTCAGATTTGAAATTAAGCATGATCATTGGTTATAAGTTGCAATAGTATATTCACATAATTATGTATATTAATATTAAAATATTAATATTTTTTATACATTTAATAAATATATTCTTAATAATTGTTTTTATTTTTGAGCTTATATATCTCAATATTAATAACATCTGATTAATTTTGAGTTTTGAACTTCTACTTCGGAAGCAGGAGAGATAAACGTGCAAGTTTCCAGAGCTGTTTCTGAGCTGCTGGGCGAAATCAAAGCGCCGGCAGAGTGGGCGGGGCTTACCCAGTCTAGAAAGATCTAGAATCTGTGTGGGGAAAAAGCGCGAAAGAAAAGCAGCACTTGAATTTCTGTCTCGTCGTCAGTGACAGAAAAGCTCCGTTAATTCTCAAATTTACGTTTCTTTACACACTTTGTTTCTTTACACACGCTTTGTCTTGTGGTTGTATTTATTTTGTTTTCGTCTTTGTGTTGATTTCTTTAACTTTTTGCCTGAGAGGAATTCAGCGAAAACGTTTCCGTGAGAGCTCCAACGGAGACGTTTTCACAGCCTTTAACGTTAATGTATTTTTCCCACCCGTGGCCTCTGCCGAAGTTTCCATCTTGGAATCGCGGATCCTTCAACTGCTTATCGGGACTTCCAGAAAATCAGTAAGTAACTTTACCATCACTACTAGGAGCAAAAAAAATAAATAAATTCAGTGCCACACCCTTGCAGGCTTAATGTCGAGCCCTGGTTTTTTTGGGACAGTAATGTGATATAATCTGCAAAGTCTAGGTCGTCCAGTTGTGTAAATGGGGTCCATTGGGATCCCGTTGCGCCTCTAGTCGACCTTCGAAGAGGAATGGTAAACAAGAAAGTAACGTTACACTGCCTTGACTAACTCCTGTTGAGATGTGAAATGCCTCTGTCAGCTGGCCTTTATGTATGATCTACATTGCTCACTGCACTTACAGTTATTCATTAATGTGTACATATTGTCCCATCCCTAACTCCTATACTCATGTTCATAGGTTTTTAGTCAGGATTAATCCTGACTCCAACAAGTGCACTGCCAAGGAGCAGATGAGCAAAACGACTGGGAGAGTGGTGAAGCGGAAGACTTCATACATGAACCCCCATGTAATCTCCTTCATCAGGGACTTCACAGAGTTCTATTTGCTAACTGACTAGATACAGGTGAGGTTCTGAAAATAGCTTTAATAATAATAATAATTATAATATAATTAATAATATAGGTATATGTGGGTATAATATAATTAATCATAATTTGATAATAATAATAATTATGGATGCACCGATACCGGTATCGATATCGGGCCGATACTGAGTTAAATGTACTCGTACTCGTAAAAAGGTTTTTTTTTTTTTACTCCAATACCAACAACCGATACCAGGCGTGTAAACAGTGTCTGTGTTTAGAAAAAGAAACACTGACAACAGAGGGCATAATGGGGATTAAAAAAAGGCAGTCTATGAAGTAAATCTATCTTACTAGTGGAATATTAAACGAAATATAGTAACATAACATTGCTTTGGTGTGCGAGCTGATAAGAGAAAAAACGTGGCGTGGATTGAGCGTGCAGCGGGACAGACGCGTGAGCTGGTCGAGTGCATCCGTTTAACCAGACGTCATTGGAAAGTTTGTAGTTCAGTCAGATGTAAATGGCAAAGAAAGGTTAAGAGAGACGAGAGAGAGACTTGTTGATTGCTCTTGATTGACTAAATCATATATATGTAAAACATAAACTATTACCTTATTTATTAGGGCTGGGTAAAAAAAATTGATTTTTTTATTTTAATCGATTCTCATTTTTACAAAACTGACATTGATTCTTATTGAGACATTTTCATTGAGACATCAGTAGCTATATTACTAATATCAGTGATACACGCCTTCATTCATAAAAATATTCCATTAACATGTAGGGCTGGGTACCGAAGCTGGTATTAAACGGTTAGTTCACCCAAAAATGAAAATTCTGTCATTAATTACTTACCCTCATGTCGTTCGACACCCGTAAGACCTCTGTTCATCTTCAGACACAAATGAAGATATTTTAGTTGAAATCGGATGGCTCTGAAAGGCCTCCATTGGCACAATGCACTTTACACTCAAGACCCATAAAAGGTACTAAAGATGTCGTTACAAAGTCCATCTCACTACAGTGGTTCTACAATAACTTTATGGAGTGACGAGAATAGTTTTTGTCCGCAAAAAACCCCTTCAATAACGACTTATATAGTGATGACCGATTTGAAAACACTGCTTCATGAAGCTTCGAAGCGTTATGAATCAGTGAGTTGATTCATGATTCGGATCGCGTGTCAAACGGCTGAAATCACATGACTTTGGCGATCCAAATCGCTGAATCGACTCACTGATTCATTACGCTTCGAAGCTTCATGATGCAGTGTTTTGAAATCGGTCAGCACTATATAAGTCGTTATTTAGGTTTTTTTTGCACACAAAAACTATTCTAGTCGCTTTATAAAGTTATTTTAGAACCACTGTAGTGAGATGGACTTTGTAACGACGTCTTTAGTGTCTTTTAAGGGTCTTGAGAGTGAACCGTGCATTGTGCCAATGGAGGCCTTTCAGAGCATCAGATTACAACTAAAATATCTTCATTTGTGTTCTGAAGATGAACGGAGGTCTGACGGGTGTCGAACGACATGAGGGTGAGTAATTAATGACAGAATTTACATTTTTGGGTGAACTAACCCTTTAAACGGGCCCCGGGCCTGAATTTTGAAAGACCGTTGTATCGATAAGCTCGGACGTTATCGGTTCTGCTGTCGGTACTTAGAAAAATACATGTAATGTTATTATTGCTATAAAGATGTTTTTATCTCGCCAGCCATTTCTATATACCATAATATTAAACCATTTGTCTGTGATGCATTTTTGCTATTCGCAGTCCAAGAGAGAGAGCGAGATCTCCACAGTGCACACAACATGACATGAATAACTTCAGCTTTAATAAGCATTAATCTATCTATGATAAACGATGCAGCGTTATTTTAAATTTGATTACTTTACTAGAATTATTTTTAGACCAGAGATTCCCAAACTTCAGAGTGGTAAGGCCCCCCAAAAACATAGCAAGGGCAAGGGTGCCCGAGAGGAGCGCCTCTGAGTTCGGCTGCACTCGAACTGTGCCGCGATTCGCGTGAACATTGTGAGAAACACGGACTCGGTGCACTCTTGTTCAGAAAAGTTTTAGTTTTAGCAGATTATAATGTATTTAGTTCAATAAAAATAAAACATGTAAGGGATGATAGTGTTGATGATTTACCTTGGATACGAGCGAGAGCGAGCCTGCAGTGTATTCGCGCATTGCGAGGGCAATCAGGGCAACAAATTAATGGCAATCCACTGTCTCCTCAAGAGTCCCTTTGCAAGCATGCAGCAGAAAGCCGCCTTCATCCGACTAGGGATGAAATGGTATGGAAATTTCACATCACGATTATAGTTACCCAAATTATCACGGTTATCAATGTTATCACGGTTTTGTTCAAATGAGATGAAAGTGTTCAAAAAGAACAGATGCACTTAAAACATTTCAACAAGTTAACAACAAATAACTAAAGCAGCTCTATGCACTTTTTTAAGCTAGATTCTCTTCTGTGGGATTTCCTTTCTTATAATGGCCGTCGTCAATAGCAATGCATAACGCATAAATAATAATAATTTTGTGTAAATATAATCTCTAATATTATCTCTGATGAGAATATTGCTTGAGAATATATTTACAGTGTTCAGCAATAAATCTAGCATATTATGTGTTAGAGCCCAAACAGTATCCTAGTGAAATAATGCATATCCATATTTCCATCTGATTTGACAGTTTATTTGATTAAATATCAAAAGGTGTGCATCATACCTGACACCTAGATGAACACTTTACAGTCAGTTTTATGACTTTCATTCTCTTCAAATTCTAAGTTTGAAATGTGTATAACGTTACCAATGTTGTGTGTAACTTAAGAGACGGTCCCTAAATTCACCAACTTTATTCCAGTCATATCAGATGCGCTGTGGTTCTACTGTGTTTGTTTGAAACTATTTTCGCTGCTGAAATAGAACAAAAACAGTCAAACACTGTATGATGAGTGAATCTCCTGCGTACATCGCACGCAGGGTACCCGCGGGATCTTAAAAAGTCTTAAATGTCTTTAAATTCAAAATCAAAATTTTAAGGCCTTAAAAGTCTTAAATTCGCTGAAGTATTGAGTTCTAGGTCTTAAATAATTTTAAACGGGTCTTAATTTTCCTACGTCCATGTAACGCTACTCCATTGCTCATTGAAATGCTCCCGCGATGTTTTAGAGAGAGTGTGTGTGTGTGTGTGTGTGTGTGTGTGTTGTTAGTTCGTTTTTTCGCTAGTGAGTGACCAACATGCATCTTATATAGCAGCCAATCAGCTTTCGTGTTATTGGCGCGTGGCTCTTTCGGATTGTACGACAGACACATCAAACAGATTTTATTCTTCAGCTTCAGTTCTTCCAGTTCACGCGATCGTGAAACCAAAGGCGAATCTTTCTCACCTGCTATCTCGTATAATGACCAAATAAAAGTTTGATATGCCCTAGGGCTGTGCAATTAATCGAATTTCGATTTCGATTTCGATTTTGCCTCCCAACGATCACCAAAATAGTACAATCGAGAAAAAACGATTATTTTGCCTTGCGTTCTGAATGAAACGCGCACGCGCACATCCGCCCCTCCCGAACCCACAAATCTCTCTCAGTTCGTGAGTCTCGTGTGCATATCATCCGCTGGAATTTAAAAACTCGGCGCGAGTAAAGATGGCAGAAGGAGGGCAGTTACAGCAGCGTTTGGTGAGCAAAAAAGGCAAAACCAACTCCGTTGTCTGGGAACAGTTTGGCTTCGAGGAATCAGACGACGAGCAGAAACATGCTAAGATTTGCTATATGGTAGTGGCTGCAACGCAAGGGAACATCACGAATTTGTTTAACCACTTGAAAATTAAACAGTGACCTATGACAATCTAATAAAGAAACAAAAACTGACGAGAGCAGGGGTGCCGTGTAAACGTCCTTTTTTTCCTTCATATTTTTCAAATAATTCTCTCTTTGTAAACTTTGTTCAATGCATGCGAGATTGCGAGTGCTGCCATATTTTCGAATATGACCAGTCGTTTTCACCGTCATCACCCGGGTTTAGTGCTTTAGGGTTTAGGTTTAGAATGAGAAGCCGCGCGCGCTGAGAGAAAATGTGTCTCTGTGCGCTCCGAGATCCGAGAGCGCGCACACGTCTCTCAGCGCGCAAATATTGAGTTCTCTTTCAAGTCTTGCTCTTAAACGGACAAACTCACACAAAACGTATGTCAACATGTCCATCTTGATGAGTATCTTAGCAGACATAGTCTGTATATGCCTTAAGTGAACTTTATACAGTCGATAAAGAAGACGCGAGGTCTTAAAGGTGCAGTAGCCTTTACTGCTGTCTGTTTAATGTCAAACAACAAAAGACAAGGACATCACTCACTGCTCTTGATTGAATAGCTTTTGTAAGTTTAATAGGATTAATCTTTAATTTATGCACTCAAATATGCAATGTTATTTTACATATGATACATTTCTGTACCTGAAAACTAATGTTAGACGTACATGAAAAGCATAGCCGAACCATATTGTTTATCTTATTTATTTGTGGTTATCATTTTTACGTGAATACTTTTATACTTTGATTTGAATATATGTTATATTATTTATTTTAATAGTTCAAAAAGTACAACAAATGTTACAATTTCAATTGAATTGTTGAAAGGTGTATTTTTAATAAATACAACACATTCCCAAAGTCATGTGAAATAATCGTGTTACATAATCGTGATTTCAATATTGACCAAAATAATCGTGATTATGATTTTTTCCATAATCGAGCAGCCCTAATATGCCCGATAGCACTAAACAAAGAGTTTAAGAAGCGATGGAAACCCCGAACTCATTCGCTACTGACACACGGACAGATGTCAGACTGGCCGCGGATTCTGCACGCGTTTGCCGCCTCAGCGCTCGCGCGAGTGAACTGAATTTAGGCACATTCATAGATATCCATATCTATGGGCTCATTACTGTAGGTCTTAAAGTGAAAGCAACCCAATATAGCCTAGCCTATAACGTTACCCCCTCCTGCCTGTGTCGTTAATATTAATCAAACAACAACAATGGGGAAAAACAAACAGTAGCCTGCCTAAACTTAAAGCACTGTTTGTATCTGTATATTTAAGTTGTATTTATTTGTCCTATTGTCAAACACGATTAATGCATTTTGTTTGTTTTATTGCCATGTGTGATTATTGTGCATCTAACATAATGATATGGTAAATGTGGCATCCTAATTATGAAAAAAAAGAAACATTTCTGAAAATGACCACCACAAAATCAGTAATTTTGATCTCACAAAAAAATGTATATACATACACACACACACACTACCGGTCAAAAGTTTGAGAACGGTTCGATTTTTAAAATGTTTTTTAAAGAAGTCTCTCCTGCTCACAAGGCTGCATTTATTTGATCCAAAATACAGCAAAAACAGTATTATTGTGAATATTTTTTTTTCTTTTACCATTTAAAATAACTATTTTATATATCTTAAAATAGAATTTATTTCTGTAATTCAAAGCTGAATTTTCAGCATCATTGCTCCAGACTTTAGAGTCATAATCCTTCAGAAATCTTTTTTTTTTTTTTTACTTTTTTTTTTATCCATCAAAGAATTAAAAAAAAAGTTTTACACAACTGTGTTCAACACTGATAATAATCATAAATGTTTGTTGATCATCAGATCCTCATATGAGAATGATTAGTGATTTAGTGAAGGGTCATGTGACACTGAAGACTGGAGTAATGATGATAAACTCAGCTTTGATCACAGGAATAAATGACACTTTACTATATATTCACATAGAAAACAGTCACAACAGAACTGTCACAATATTACAGCTTTTTGTATTTTTAATAACATAAATGCAGCATTGGTGAGCAGAATGTTAAAACATTTAAAAAATCTTACCGTTCTCAGACTTTTGACCGGTAGTGTGTTTGTATATTAATCCTGGTGGGATTGAGCTATGAGGAAGTGCAAGATTACTAATACTTTGTTCAATTTGAATAAATTAATTTGCTTTGCAAGTAATTTTGTGATTCTGCATTTCCTTTTGTACGTTTTTTTTTTAATTGCGTGATATAGGTCTTAAATTTAATTCATAATGGTCTTGAAAAGGTCTTAAAAAGTCTTAAATTTGACTTGGTGAAACCTGCAGATACCCTGCGCACGTTTATCTATGTTTTGAGTGCAGATTTCAGCGAGTGAGAGCGGCGCGCGCTCTGAACAAAACTCCGGCTAATCTGAACGCCTCTGATTATGAGACATTGCATTGATAAACTCAATAGAAACACATAAGTGGTTATAATGCGCAACGCGATTATAACAGATGACTTTTGAGAAGACAATAATAAGTTCAACAGCCAGAGTGGCTAGTGTGCAGCCGAAATAACGTTACACTTGTTACACCCGCAAATGGCGGTTGTTAATGTCAAGCCCTGATTATCCCTTATTGTCACCCTAGTCTTGTTTGAATTTGTTTGTTCGCTTCACGTTATTATTTCCCAGACGTAGTTTTGGTATTGAGGTCAAAGTCCACTTGCGTTCGTAGTTTTGAAGTGTTTCCCCTATTACAGCGGCTTTCTTCTGGCATGTTCTGCAGACAAGGTGACCATCTTCGATTAAGTTTCCCTCAGGACATTTGTAAAAGCCAAAATATGACCACACCTCAGATTTGGTCCTTTTAGAAGTCTGAAAATTCTCCCGGCGCTGTCACTGCCATCTACCATTTCTTCTCATTCAAATACAGCATTGCGCGCTGCGCCTGCACCAGACTGACGCTGACTCGACAGGATTTACCGCCAGTTTTCAAAATCGTGATAATCACACGCGGTTTTAAAGATAATTAAATTTTAAACGATATTACTAACCGTCACTTAATTTTACCGGTAATCGTTTCATCCCTACATCCGACACACATACAGCAAACCCAAATGTCTGCTGTAGAGCGCACAGAGTCTGTGTTTCTCGCAATGTTCATGTGAATCACAGCACAGTTCGAGTGCAGCCGAACTCAGAGGCGCTCCTCTCGGGCACCCTGGTGCGCTCCCAGGTCTGCATGACAGCTTTCATATTACCAATTTTTCATGCAAACCGTGGCCCGTTCTGAACTAAACTGCCAGTGTAAAAACATTTATTTATATTTTTCGCCCTTCTATTCTATTAAATCGACTTTTAAGTGAGAGAAATCACTGCTTATTCTGAATTTTAACAGAATGCAGTTTCACCTTTTTCCATCTGCAGCACAAAATGAATAGCCTAAAAATAGTTAACTTGTGAATTAATACAAAAGAAACATAAAAAAGACTGTGTTTGATAAAATTACAAGAATTATGTTTTACAAGGAACGCATCTCCTCAGCATACATGTTTAATAAAATCTTTGTGAGGACGACTAGCAACAGCTGGGGCCGGATTCATAAAACATTCTTAAGAATTAAATTATTCTTAACTGACAATTTCTTCTTATTTTCTAACTTAAGAAAAAATATAAGAATATTTTTTATTCCCAAAAACTTTTCTTAAGAATTTTCTCATCTTTTTTCTTATGATTGTTCTTAAGATAAAATGTTAGAAGTATTCATATTTACAAAAAGAATGTTCTTTAAAATCATCGTAAATAACTTCTTAAAGTTAGGATAACCTACAACATATCTTAAATACCCAAATGTAAGATGTTTAACACATTTATTGGGGTGTTTCAAATAGTAAGCATTACAACATAACAGTAGCTAGCTAAATATAATATTTATAACTAATAGTACCATATGGACGAGTATAAAACCAGCAACCAGTTCGCACCAACCATCAAGCGTCAATAGCGGACGAGAAACCCTGCGTAATTTAAAAATACAACTGTTAATGTTTCACAAATTGTAGTTTTAAGACTTTTCAGGTGAGAATGTACTTGTTTAAAGATTAAATCTGTGGTTTATTTATAAAGAGAGCGCCTATTTTACAATTTTATCTGCCGTTTTCAGAGTTGTGAGATCCAGGCGATCAGCGGGTGTTCAGCGCTCGTTAACCCCGCCCACAGCAGCCTTTCCTCAGCTAGTCCTTCTGCCGTCTGCCGCTGGCTCGGATGTCTCTGAGATATGATTCGTCTTGTGTAGATCTAACGGCCGATCTTTGGTACCCGAGCAGTGTTCTTGAAAATAACGATTTTACAGACACGGCACATTAAAAACACGACATTGAGTGTGAGTGATTAACTCCCGTCAAGCCAGTCACGACGAAAAAAGTCCATTCATAATCGACCTAACAGGTGTTCCCTGTTAAAAAAAAAATGTTTTATATGTTTTATATTTTTGTAATAAGGAAGGGGAGGGATGGGGGGGTCAAATTTTAGAACAATTAGAATATTTAAATACTCAACCTACAGGCTAAAGTGAATTAATGTTTGCAGGAATTTACCGCATTATAAGTGGGAGACCAACGGGAATGATTAAAATGATGCGCAGAATACCACGCCGAAATTAGAGCCCTGAATATGGAAAAAAAAATAGATTCGTGGTCCCTAAGAATCGATTTTGAATCGACCACATTTTAAAAAACGATTAATCGAAAAATCTAATTTTTTTGCCCAGCCCTATTAACATACAGCCGTAAAACTTGAAAATCAGTGTTTCCCACACATAGACTAATTCGTGGTGGTGTGCCACAGAATCAACACCAGCTGCCTGCCACATTGCGTTTCGTTATTCATTTAAAAAATATTAAATGGTGTTAAAAGAAAATTAATAACTTTCCCTCCATTTCTCTCAGCCGCCAAAACGAATTTTTGTCCCGCTAAAGCCATTTGAACGGTGTGATGTAGATGACTGCTGCACTTGTGACCGGACCATAGACTGTAAAAAAATATGGACGTAGTGTCCGTGACGTCACCCATAGGATTCTGATGAGCCGTTCTGAAGCGCAAAGTAGGGACGAGCCATTTTGGCAGCGCGTCATCGCGCGTCACTACCGGATAACAGAAAATGGGCAAAAAGGCGGGACGTGGGCGGAGCTTAAGTGACGCGATGACTAACAGACAGCAGATAAATGGCTATCCACCTGTCACTCGAAATGGCCACGCCCTTAATTATGCAGAATTTTAAGGCTTTATATAATGTAAACGAATGAGTTATAAAAAAATTCACCCCCCTCACAGTTGTCATGAAGGGCAAAATGAGCCGTATAGACCAAAAGCACAATTTGTACCAGGCTGTAAACATGTTTTATTCTGCTCTAAAGTTGGCCATTTTAACATGGGGCTCAATGAGATTCTGCTCCCTTCTGGATCCTGTCCCTAGCGGCCAGTCGATGAATTGCAGTTTGAGGCACTTCCGTATTGGCTTCAAGAGAAACTGCGGGAGGTTGCCGCTTGGACAGGATGCATGTTACTGATAGAACGAGCAGAGAGAGAGAGCCCTGGCCGCGCGCGCACTCTCACAGTCATCAAACTGTCTTGCTCTCTCTCACTCCCTCAGGCATATTAATCAAAATCAATTGAGAATTGACACGATGGTAAAAGATCGGAAGACCGAAGTTCATGTCGATCATTCAGAGATTTTTTTTTCCCTGAATTACCGCTGGGTGTGAATTGTGCTAAAAAAACGTTGCCTTATGTACTCTGAAAAGTGTTCCGCATCAGCTGAAATAAAAATACACTTTCAATAGACAAACAAACTATCCAGTGATGAAATGTTACCTGTGTTGACAAAAATCTTATGCAATGTCCTAAACTCCCGGGATAATAAAACGTGTGCCATAGTCCGCTAATGACACATCCGATCCTCGAACTAATGACTCCTTTGAACCGATTACATTTAATGAATGGTTAAAACAACTGATCTGTCCAACACTGAACTCACGAGTCGTCTGAATCGGTGTATAACAAAAATTGGTAACACTTTACAATATGGTTCCATTTATTAAACTCTAGTTAACTACATTAGTTAACATTAACTATTAATAAACTGCACGTCTACAGCATTTATTAATCTTTCCAAATGTTAATTTCACCATTTACTAGTAGCCTACATTATTTAAATAAAAAGTTGTATTTTTTGTAAGAACACTCCACTCCACTTTTTTTGGAAATAGGCTCATTTTACAACTCCCCCAGAGTTAAACAGTTGAGTTTTACCGTTTTCGAAACCATTCAACCGATCTAATGTGTTTTCTTATTTAATTTCAGGGCTCCAACTAGGATTCTAGGTCTCCAAGGTCAGGGCATGCAAGAGGCCTTTGTCAAGTGGCAGGGGAAGTTTATTTTCCTTTCTGTTTTAAATGTTCATGCAAATGTTAAATATTATTATTTTTTTTATGTTTTAATGTTTTTATTTTTATTTTATTTCAATATTGCCATAGTGTTATTTATTTCTCTTTAGAATGTGGTAATAATCAGTTATTTGCACAGCTTCAAAGTAGTAAAAAAATTTGACCGTATTGTATCAATTAGCATTATTGTTCCATCATAGTAACCAGTCATGCGGAACTAGTGAATGAACTAGTAACAGTTTGCTCTGTAACTTTACAAAACTTGTAATGAAATAGCCTCGTTTTGTAAAAATTTCTTCAGTCGTAAATTAAATTTAGCAACAGTAGAATAAGCAGATAATAGAGTTTATGCCATTAGAAATTACAAACATATAATGTGCATTAACTTTAGATGGTATAATGGCATGTTGTCCAATGTCCATTATCCCATTATGTTGTACCTGTTTTGTCATTCCTGTTCACCAAATGTTTTTAAATAAATAACTGTTAACAATTTTCTTATTGTCTGCAGTTGATTGCAATGTTTTAGAATATGGGTGATTCTTTTAATGATGGTTAATATTAAATCACAGTGATACAGTATTTAAATTGTACAGTGAGAAACTGAATTTACAGTGATTAACTGTTAACAACTGTTTATAGTACTGTATTGCATACAATACATAAAAAACAGTGCTTAACTGTTAAAATCACAGTGTTTAATAGTTTTTTATTTCACAGTGAATACACAAAATACTGTAAATGGAAGTACAGTACCCTTACTGTAAAACGTATTTACAGTAACTTACTGGCAACGATTAGCCAGTAAGTTACTGTAAATACAGCTAAAATCACAGTATTTAATTGTTTTTGATTTCACAGTATATACATAAAATACTGTAAATGGAAGTACAGTACCCTTACTGTAAAACGTATTCACAGTAACTTACTGGCTAATCGTTGCCAGTAAGTTACTGTAAATTTTACGGTAAATTTTTTACAGTGTAGTGATCGCTACTGAATGCCACTGTTACTTTTGTATTTTTAGAACAATTATAGCCAAATATCTGTCGCAAGAACTATTAACCCAAAATGAACACTAAACATTGGCTTTACTATAGTAGCCAAATCAAACACAGAACCATGTTTAGCATGCCTGTAGATAAACAAGCATGTAGATAAACAATACATAAAAGCTCTAATCAAAGAATAATTTACACTAATTCCAAGTTCGCTGTTGAGATTTAAAAAAAGTTTGTAACGTTACGTTAGGTGTTTGTCGGATAACGTTAAGTATGAATGAGCATTTAACAAACTGGTTTGCAGAGCCAAACAGCGTTGTCATTTGTTCACTTCCTTTGTACAACGTACAATTAACAATACAAACTATTACAGGAAAACGCATCGACGAAAAATAAATCATACTTACAGGTTGTGGCCCGTAAACAGCTTCTGTTTTTAAACCCATCTTTCAGGATAAGCCGTTGTGCGAATCCTGCATTGAACTTGTGAAGATTGTGGAAGCTTTCCTCCGTGAAATGTGCAGCACAGAGAGCGAGATTTGGGTAATAATTATGAGGGACCGAATTAAAAATAAATTTTAACCATTGATCCCCAACTCCCCCGTCTTTAGGAAGGCTGAACAAAGTGGACCTGCAATCCGGATGAAAATAACAGCGTTTCGTCGGCATTGCGGCAACAACATTCCAGCCTACTAACTATCCCGCAACAACTCTTCCCCACAGCAATACAAAATGGCCTCGCCCCCCCTTATTTAATATTCTCGGAGGAGGGGTTTATGTAAATATTGGGGCTGGTGATGTCAGCAACCCTGGAGGAATGTCAGTAGTCCCTACCGGCCGTTTGCTGTAGTCCTTAGAAATTGATTTCTTCAAAAGCAAATATCTCCCTTTGCTTTAAACTTTGAACGTTGTAACTTTGCAGATGTTGTTTATGCTCAAACAGCAACATTACACACTAGCTAAAGTTAGAAAAGTGAAATCGTGGTTTACCACCCCTTTAAAGCCGTTAAACTTTTTAGTGGAAAGTTTTCAGTGATCCAGTAATCGAATTCATTCAAACAGTCCAAAACAGCGCTAATGTAAAGAAGGCCAGGCTGATTACATCATATCAGAGAGAATAGAGACACCATTGCGTTTTCAGTGAATTGTTCGTTCCAGTGTGCTTAGCTTTAAAGGAACACTCCACTTTTTTTGAAAATAGGCTCATTTTACAAGTCCCCTAGAGTTAAATAGTTGAGTTTTACCGTTTTTGAATCCATTCAGCCGATCTTTCTATCTGGCGGTAGCACTTTTAGCATAGCTTAGGATACATCATTGATTCTAGCATCGCATTCAAAAAATGACCAAAGACACTTTCAATATTTTTCCTATTTAAAACTTGACTCTTCTACATTTAATTTGTGTGCTAATACCAACTGAAAATGAAAAGTTGCGATTTTCTACACCTATATGGCTAGGAGCTACTTTCTCATTCCTGCGTAATAGTCGCGGATCTTCGCGGCCGTACCATGGCAGCAGCGCAAGTTTTTATGTAATTTTTTTTCATGGGTGCTTCGTTATTATAAGGGTCAATGACAAATAAGAAAAATAAAAACAATTTGTAAGATGATAATTTTAAGCAAATGAGTTTTAAAATGCATTTTTATGTCCAAAAAATAGACATAATGTGTTGATTCATATTGGTTTTACAGCTTTTAAGACAGCATTAATTCATTATTAAACAAGATTTCAGATTTTACCACCCAGAAAATGTCAGGTGGTGCGACCATATATTCATTAAAAATAATATACATATACAATATACATATGAATCATTGTAAAATGTATATCACATGGTAAATTCCGTTTCCCTTTTCTATGTATTGTCCTTTTAGTCCAATTCATATAAACGGACACTGTTCTATGTGTTCAGAACACAATTTTCCTTAAAGAGTTTTTATGTTTTTTGAATTTTTATTATTTGTATACATTATATAATGGTTTACATTTATATATTTTTTTACTTCATTTTGCAATTGCAGTGGGAAATTATACTTTCAAATGTAAATTTGCTGATTGCACCACCTGACATTTTAGGTCTTTGAAACACCACAACTCAAAAAGTCAATTGAATTTCCAAAAAATTAAAAGAGTATCTTATAAAGGAAATATTGTAGATCAATTTGTTATGTGACATGTATTTATTTTTATTTTTGTTAGGAAAATAATACATTCGTACACAAAAAATAAATGTATTATATAATTGAAGTATATGAATTTCCTTATATTTGGTTATTTGGTGTCATTTTGGAGTTTAGTGAATCAGTTCAATCTGATTGTTTACTTTGGATATAGCAAATTATGACAAAATGAATGTATTTAATGAAATGGCGTATGATTAATTTCACGATAAGTGTGTGATTAATCGCGATCAATTGCATAACAAAGGTGCGATTTTACATTTTTTTATCTTTTAAAACTTTTGTCTTTTGACATTCTTATTAGTTATTTCTTTACTTCAGCTCATTTCAGTTAGTTGCTATGGCAATAGTTCTAATTTTTGTTTGTTTTTTATCTAAAGATTTATACTTTTTTTTTAATTTCAGCTTCATTTCAATCATTTCGATTTTAATTGTTTTATTTAATGATCACAACAGTGCAACTAGTGGCGTTGATGCAGCATAGTACAAAAGTTTTTAAAGTTTTTAATAATGCTCTATTATTGGATAAAGTATTTCTGCTGGTCATGTGATTTCAAAATGTCTGCCCCCATGAGGACTCCATGTAAAAAAAAAAAAAACTGCATTTAATAGGCTACTTGTATGATCTTTCTTTTTTTGGGGAAAATTCCATAGTGAACCTTTTACTTTTTGAAAATGTTCACTCTCTTTTTGTGTGGGAGGGGAGCATCTGACTTCATGTGTTGCAACATGCATTCTTAATGTTAGCAAAGAGTACATGTTCGTTTGTTTGCTGAGGTTTGCAACTTTGGCCAGTGTGAGTGTCCTATGACTGTGTTTGGATCACATGCTTTGTGAGAGGGTGTGTGAATGTGTGTATGACAGTCATGTGACATTAGAGCTGTAGTCAGTCTGTCATCAGATGGATAAGAGTAGAAACCCGTCTCTGAAAAAATGCTCCCCAAAAGCATCTCTCTCTCTTTTCTTTGAATCTCTATCTGAATTTTCCCATTATTCAAATTCATATCCTTTTAATTTCATAAATGCCCTTTGATTTGGAGAATTTGCTTATAGACAAAGTAAGAACTCATTTTTTAGGAGAACCGGATGAGTGTACGCATGCATGTATGCACACACACTCTCTCTGTAGTGTAACGAGTGGAATACTTTTGAGGATGAAGATTAAGAGTCTCAAGAAAACCACCGCAAGGTGGTTCATTCCAGAGGATGCTTTACGGAACAGGTACACTAGTTGTGTGTGTTTGTGTTATTTAATTTATTTTTCCAGCTACAATACAAATTTTTTACATTTTTGTTTGCATATAAGAGATATCTGGTCCAAATCTTTTTTTCTTTTTCTACGCTTTGGTCGACACCTGGCCAGTATGTGCTTGCATGTGCATGTGTGAATTGCCATTCTTAAGGCATTGTTACACAGCCGAGTTAAGGCTGTTTTGAGCAGACTCTGTTTGATTATTTTTAACATAGAAGTCGAGAAGTCACAAACAAAAACCATATTTAAAATATGCAGCTTTGACCCACCTCAGCCTCTAATATCTGTTATGGTGCTGCTTTGCTTCTGTCTAAATGAAATGCAGCCATCATAGGAGCCTTAAACGACATGGTACATAGTAGTATATATTTAGTTATTTGCAATCAAATGTATAAATATTTTTCATTTCAACATGTATAAATAATATAGATTAAATGGTTTGAATTTTTCATATTTATTTTCACGTTTATATATTCATAGACTGCGATTTGTAGTTATTATATCTAAATTCATAATTCCCATTTAAAACATAAATTTCATGAACTTCTTTTTGAACTGTAATATCTTGTAATATCTGTGCAGCATTAAATTGTCTGTGTAAATGGATCTTTTTGTGGTATATATGCCACTTGAGATGCAGCTTGTGTGCTGTATTAATCTTTCTGTTATGCCTGATCTTGAAGCAGTAATGTTGACACATGAAACGTGGCAGAACATGTTTATTGTATATATTTGTATAACTATTTGAATGCGAATCTGTGTGTTAGTGGACTGGTATCTTTTACTACTTTATTCATTGCTGCTGAAGCTGCTTGATGTGTGACCTTTGCTTTGAGTGCATGAGGCTTGTTGGACTTTTTTTGGGGTAGCAATATATTTTGGCAGCGCCATATATACATGGTAAATGTGTTAAATGGAGTTAAGAATACTAGACTGTTAGTGCTAGGTGAAAGCATGGTCAAATTAGTCAAAATATGAATCCACAAACATGCATGGGTTCGTGGATATATAGAATTTGTGATCTGAATGTTCCAGTTCAGTTCTCTGCACACAGACCGATTTCAGTCAGCCAATATGAAATGGTTCTAGCTGTCAATCAGTGTGTGTTTGTGTGTACTTGCAGTGATCATGTGACACAGCTAGCGGTTGCTGAACATGTGATCTGAAGTATTAGGAAAATCCCAAAAAGGATGCGTCAAGGCTAATTTATTATTAGACATTGATTCACTTTTAAAAAGGAAAAAACACTGTCGGTTAGAGGTTTGTGTGTGTACGAAACAGACTTGTCACAACATTTGAATATATCCTAAATAGTTTTTTTGCTTTAAATCTAATAATGTAAGCCGGTTTCTGTGAGAGTTAGGTTTAGGATATGGTATTATCTTAGTGTGAAAACCATTGTATTTATGAGTGTTACTAATATAACTTCTAGGGTCTGTGTGTTTGTTTGTGTGAAAGTGTAGTGGCAGTACCACCCCAAAGCAAGTGTTTTTTTTCTCTCTCTCTCGTTCCCTCCATCCCTCTGTCTCTCTCTTATATACTGGCACACACACACACACACACACACACACTCACACTCAGGCAAAGTCTCAGTAGGAGAGGATAAAGAGAGCCTGTGCCCTCCGTGTGTGTAAGTGTGTGTGAAGGATAAAGGGGGCCTGTGCATAGCAGTGTATTGTTCAGCAGCTGGGTTAGAAAGGACTGAGCAACGTATCGTCTAACACACACATACACACTCACATTAACACTAAGCAGTCCATATACAAAGTCCGTAAGCTCAACGCAAACAGACACATAGTGATTGCCAACTCACACATGGACACTGATATAACAAACACACTGCATCATCTACGCAACCAGAGAGAAGGGGCGCTGCCGACACCATGCGTGTGTGTGTGTGTGGTTTCGTGTGACTTGTGCACTCAGAGCCCGGACAAGCGGAGATGGAGACGGTGTGCCTGTGTTTTCCGTTATTAGCCTGTGGTGATCTTCTGATGTTTAATAGAAGAAACATGCAACTGTGTGAATGGTCCACTTTTCGTGCCTTCAGCTGCTCTCTTGGCCAGTTTCGGGCATCTTGTGGTTGTTATTCATATCTATTTTGGATGTATATGTAGTGCTTGGAGGCTGAAAATGAGTGTCTGATCACTTATCATACACCAGGATGGAAAGCAGGTAGGGTCTCTGTATTTGTGTGAAGAAAATGTATTTTTGCTCGTTTAGGTATGGTGCAATGAAATGCTTAATTGAAAGTTCTTGCAGTTTTATGGTTTAAATGAAAGGAATAGTTGTAATTATTTACTTTTTTCTGAGAAACACAAAAGGAGAAATTTTGAACAATGTTCATGCTTCTCTTTTACTATGTGAATTCAGTGACTGATTCAGTGTACAGGTGTAAGTGTACAGTGTAAGATTAAAAAAGGACAAATATAGCACTATAAATGTAGTCCAAATGACTGATATGGAGTGTTCTGAAGCCATACGATAGCTTTGTGTGAGGAAAAGACCAAAATGTTCACTACCGTTCAAAAGTTTTGGGTCAGTGCAATGTTTATAAAAATAAATTAATACTTTTATTTAGGATGCATTCAATTGATCAAAAGGGATGGTAAAATGTTTTATATTGTTACGAAAAACTATTAATAAATGCTGTTGGACTTTCTATTAATCAAAGAATGAAGAAAAAAAATGTAGCACTGTTTCCACAAACATATTAGGTGGTACAACTGTTCAACATTGATAATAATAAAAAATGTTTCTTGAGCACCAAATCAGCATATTACAATAATTTCTGAAGGATCATGTGATTCGGAACACTGAAGTAATGGCTGCTGTGAATTCAGCTTTGCATCAGAGGAATAAATAAAATTTTTATAGACGTATATTACAATAAAAACATATTTCATAATTTTACTGTTCTTGCTGTATTTTTTAATTAACTTAACTAACGAGACATTACAA
Organism: Gobio gobio; assembly: GCF_949357685.1. Lineage (NCBI taxonomy): Eukaryota > Metazoa > Chordata > Actinopteri > Cypriniformes > Gobionidae > Gobio > Gobio gobio. The sequence goes on from NC_137099.1 coordinate 22,880,154, forward strand.
AATCAGTAATACATCCTAACGACCCCAAACCTTTAAACATTAGTGTTAGTTGTTATTCACTTAAAGGGGCTATATGCAACTTTTCCCCCAAAATAAACGTAACAATAGCCTTTTTATTTGACCATTTATGACTCAAACATCTCCTGATGAGCATACTGACACCTTGTCCGCTCACAGTGGGTGCACCTATAAGCCTGTATCCTATTTTTCCTATTTTCTGGCGGGTAGGTTTTTCCCGCGCTGTCTGCGGATGTGACGTCACCACCGCTGCGAGAGCGAGCAGAAAATAAGAGCAGTTCTATTTTTTGGCCACAGGTGTCAGTCGCGAGTTTAAATTTCAGAAAAACGCATATAGCCCCTTTAAAATTCACTGTAACTGTGTGAATTGATAATAAAAGAATGTTCATTTCAAGTGAACTATTTCCAGTTTAATATTTCCAGTTATTCGTTAAAGAAAATTTACATTGTAGTTGTCATTTTGAAAAGGTCTGAAGCCTATTTTTTTGGCTTTTGCTATAGATTGTAGAAGTTGTACAGTAAGTACTATTTTCTGTTTTCAAATGTTTTGACCACAATGGCATGTTTCTCTCTTTTTCAGTTGGGCTTCTGCAGAGTTTGATCTAGCTCAGATCAGGTTGATAGTGTATCAAGACTGTGAGAGAAGAGGGCGGCAGGTTCTCTTTGACTCCAAAGCAATACATAAACTGGATGCATCCGAGCCGGTAAGTTGCTTATGTATTTTGTGTGTGCGTCTGTGTGTGTGGGTGTCTATGAGCACTGTTTTGGGAGGAGTCACATGCTCTGTAATCCAGCTTGCTTGGATCTCATGACAGGTGTGACTGCACAGCTAACTGGGTCAAAGTGTTTAATACTCATGAGAGAGTGAGTTGTATCATGGATTAGTATTATCGTTCACTGACTTTTGATTTAAAACAAAGTTTTGGTGTATATATATCATCAAGCATCAAACATCAAGGATGTTTTAAGGGGGTCATGTCGTGAGAAATCAGACTTTTTAAGTTAAAAAAAGGACTGTACTATACAAACTTACTGTAACTGTTATTGTTACTCTTCAGTAAATAAAATGTCAGTGCCTATTCAGTGTTCTTCTGAGATAATAAGGAAGAGGTAGAACAGATGCTATTCTTAAAAAAATAAAAAACAGAACTTACCATAAGAATAAAATGTGGGGAAACGTTGGATTATTCTTGACTGTGTAGCGCTTGCCTCTCTGCATGTCCTTCTGAAGGATAACTTTTTTATTATTATTTATTTATAATAAAGAATGGAACATAAATTAATTTAAAGGGGTGACGAATTGAGAAATCAACTTTCCCTTGAGCTTTTGATATATAAAAGGTCATGGTAATATAAGAATATCCTGTAAGTTTCAGAGCTGAAAACTTCCTTGTTAGTCAAAGAAAAGCTTTTATAGACACCAGGCCCAGCAAATGATCGATCTCAGAATGTGCCTGGCTATTACGTCTGAGTGTAGTGAAGCACAGCTGATGAAGTACTTCATCACTGCCTGTTTAGCCCCGCCCACCGATTCGGGCATGTAACATAGGCCTTGTCTTAAACCAGGGGTTTCAAACTCGCGGCCCGCAGGATGATATTTTGTGGCCCCCTTCTTGACATCAAAGTTAAGTGTTAGTGCAGCCCACGCGTTGCTCTGAAAAGCACCTTTTTGCTGAGTTGTTGCGTGTGCAGCGCTTGCCACGCTTGCTGCCTCCTTTGTGTGTGTGTGAGAGAGAGAGAGAGAGTTGGCTCGCCCCTCCCTCGTGCAGTATAATTGGTTGACACCGCGTGATTGACAGGAACAGACGAACGAAGCTGATCAGACAGTTGAAACGAATGTGAATGTGAAAATGATTGAGATGGCCAATCAAATCAAAGTAGGCGGGTATACGTTCTCTTTTGGCTCGTGCACACTGCACAGTCTTCACACACAGACGAGCGCGTCAATCTATCGCTTAATGCCGTTGCTGAGAGAGACTCTATTTTTTCCGGTGAAATCACAAAACAAAATGCAAACGTGTCCATGGTCTTATTATACAATCATTGATGAACATCTTTGATTTTAATGAAGAAAAACTATATGAGAGCGGACTAGAACCCGGAACCTTTGACACGGTTGACAAAAATTCTACCACCAGACCACTAGAGAATTCGGTAGTTTTTTCGCGGATCTATGTATTTATTCACTCACTCATGCGAAGAAAATCGGCACTAATAATATATTTGACGCAAATTAATGCAAATATTGTTTACAAATAGTCCCAAAAAGATTATTTCCCAACTAGAATTAGACCTAGAATTTCGTTCACTGTTCTGTTTGACCTGGTTATGGCCTTGCTGTGAATTAGTCTATTATTTAAAATACAATTAAAATCATTCATTATTTCATATTGCATGATTTAATTTCTATAGGCTATATTTAGTTCAAATTCAGAGGAACAGTTCATGTTCAGAAGAAACGTTCATGTTGAAGAACTGTTCATAATAAAGATTGAGAAGATTGGATCAGTTGTGCTACTTTTTTTTTGGAATACTTGAAACACTTTTTATGTGTAATACTTGATGCGGCCCAGCCTGACCCAGAGTCTACCTCCAGCGGCCGCCAGGTAAAATGAGTTTGAGACCCCTGTCTTAAACTATCGAGCTACAAGCAATAAACACGCCAATGAGGATCACAATTATTGTGCAGTGACTGGGTTCAACAGCAATGCAACATGTAAGTAACTGTTCATTCTAATACCTGATCTGAAATGTAATGATTCATGTAGTCAGATGTTCTTTGTCTGTGTATCAGTAAATCAGACCAGTGACTAAACATCAACTTGTGTTGTTACTCTTAGTAGGATGAAAATATCGATTTATCTATTATATCTAATATCTATTATATCAGTTATTTAACAGTGATTCAATTCTATAAAGAAAGCGATCAAAGAAAGCTCCCTTTGCAATCGTTTGAGCAGCGCGCGCTGAACCTGTCCATCAAACAGCGAGAGATTATCAAGGACTCGTTTATCAGTGACTCCCGTTTTATTCAACGAATCTTAACTATATCACGTTTGCACTGTCAGTGAAGATGAAAGCATTCGTTAGTGTACAGAAACTGAGTTGCAATGACAAGATCGCTGTTTTCATGTGCTCAGCATGTGTGTGATCGGCTATAATGATCATCACTGTCTGCAACCTTTCATGCCATAGATCGAAATGTAATGCAACACTTTTCAAGATTAGTTAACCATGAGAGCTGTAATTGTAAAAACGAGCTAAAAGAGGGAGTAAAACTATTTCAAATGAAAAGACGTTAGCCAATCACAGCAGTGGGCGTTTACACTGAAGTCTCCCAGTAGACAAGCCCCTTAAAATGGAGCGTTCAGACCAGAAGGCTAAAATCAGGGTAGGTAAATGCCTTTTATTTATAAATTATGACCATTTTTGGTGTAAAAAGCATTCTAACATTATAAGTGCACCCCAGGAAACATCATAAAACAATTTTAAAAAAATGCAGTTCATGACCCCTTTAAAAAAGATAAAAGGTAAGTAATGCTGAAAATAATAAAATAAATAATTATATACTCAATACATGAAAGTAAAACACTGAAATGTCCTTGATTACATCAGTCTTACTCTGAGCACTTTTGTGCACAGATTGTTTTAGAATAGTGATACAATGTAAAATGGACTTTGCAAAGAGGAAGGAAAATAAAGGAATAGATTCTTATTTCGCATGCAAAGAAAAACGGTCAGAAATACATTTCTCACTATTGCTTATACATAGTCTTGACATAGTCTTAAATCAAAGCTGTATTTTTCATGTCAACCCATCTTTGCATCTAGACAGTTGTTATTGAATGTCTCTGACTCTCTCTGAACAGACTGTGATTTATTGTCAGTAAGTTGTCACATGATTGGTCTGTTTATTCAGCTCTTCAGCTTTTGTCACACAGAGAGAGAGAGAGAGAGAGAGAGAGAGAGAGAGAGAGAGAGAGAGAGACAGACAGAATAACAGTGTGTGTGCGTGTGTGTATTGCCATTGAATTGTGTCTCTTATGGTGGAATATTGTGCTTGCAGACACTTCCATATCACCCCCACCCCCCCTTTTTTTTATCTCCACAACATAATCTCTGTGAGACATTTTCTAATAGAGCTGCACGATTCTGGATAAATGGAGAATCAAAATTTTTTTTCTCTTTAACATAGAGATCACAATTCTCCCATGATTTTAAATAGACAAATAAACAACATAACGTAATTTACTAGAGGTTCTGACAAAATGTTAATTGTTGCAGTCTTTTAAAAAATATTTAATTAATTTGAATTACAATTTTTCAAAGCGGTGTGAATGAATGATTCAAGACTTCACTTATTTCATTACTGGTGAATCAAGGTTTTTGAACAAATCTCTTGAATGAATGATTTATTGACAAATACATTTTTAACAGACACTTGTCGCCACCTTCTGGTGTAACGATGTAATTGATACAATCTTTTTGATCGCTACCAGTAGAGATCGGTGTGTGTACATCTGAAGTAAAAGCTTTTGAATGTTCTGCTGTCAAAGGTTTAAAGTACCCATATTATGCTATTTTAAAGGCTCCTGATTTTGATTTGGAGGTCTCCTATAACGGGTTTATATGCATCAAAGGTCAAAAACACTTTTTATTTTTTCACATAATATTTATTGCACATCACCACATTTTTCAATGATTCTCAAACGACTCGACGGATGAATCAGTCTCTAAATCCCTCCTACTTTTGTTTTGGAAGCTAAACGCCCATTACCATAACTGTTCTTCAGCTCCGTCCGGAGGCTTCCTAAAGCTCAGCAATTTTTAACCCGAACCTCCATAGCAAGGATGACTTGAGCAAGGACGATCAGTGAAACACTACTCATTTTGAGGTACATTATGAGATGTTGCAACTGTAATTCCTCACCATCAGCATTAACAAGAGTATGTCCATCAACAAATCCATGTGTATATTTCTAATTTATTGCGGTGCACATGCGGGAACTGTATCAATTACGGTGCATATATTACCTGAGCACTAACGTGAATGACTGATGTAACATTAACATTTGTAAAACTTGTAAAAATTATTTATACTTACAGGTTGTGATTCTGAGGAGCAAGCTGGTCCAAATAAGCTGGGTACTGACCCATCTTTCCAGAGCAAACATTTAGCAAATCCCGCGTTGAACTCTGAGATTTGAGAAGCATTTGGTCAAGTTGTTCGTGGGCAAATGCATTTTCTAGTGATGTATAACCGTCTCGCAGTGGGATTCGAAATACAAACGACTCGTAGGTGGTTAAGAGTCGATTCTTTTGGGAGACAATAACTTTATTTATTGTGCCCTTTCGACTTTACAACTTTGCAGAATGATTACATTCACAAACAGCTATATTGCACACTGCATGAAAGGGAATATTCGAAAAACCATAATAGGGGCACTTTAATAGTCACTCAAAGCCGAATAAATCTCTTATGCTCAACAAAGCTGCATTTATGTGATCAACTGTGAAATATTATTACATTTTAAAATACTATTTTCTTTAATATATTTTAAAATGTAATTTTACTCCTGTATTTATTCATCCAAAGCTGAATTTTCAGCAGTCATTACTCCAGTTTTCAGTCTCACATGATCCTTCAGAAATAATTATAATATGCTGATTTGGTGCTCAAACACAATTCTTATTATTATCAATGTTGACTGCGGTGCTGCTTAATATTGTAGTGGAAACTATTATCCTTTTTGTTTCAGGAGTCATAATGAATAGAATATAAGATTTATAAATTTAATGTTTTGTTGTAATGTAAAAAGAAACGTTTACTTTTGATCAATTTAATGCATCCTTGCTCAAATAAAAGTATTAATTTAATAAAAACCCTGAACTTTTGAATTATAGTGTATATTAGTCCTTAATATGGATGCGTAGTACCCATTTTTTGTAGCGAAAATCCCCTTGATTCTGTGATGAACTTAAAGATTGAGAGGCACAGTGTGATGTGGCTTATTGTGTCGTTCATCTTACAGACTGCTGATGAAACCAAAAATCCTCCCAATCGGAGTGGTGCTTGCCATATCGGAGGCCAAGCAAGTGAGAAAGACAAGCCTCCTACATATCAGGTTTGTGTAGAAAAACATGATGAGGAAATCCATTAATCAAAATTTGTTGTAAATTCTAATACTAAAATTCAAACATACATAGAATACTTTGTCACATTTGACTTGTGTGTGTGCATGTTAAGTATACCAGACCGGCTTCAGACGTGAACATGCTTGGAGAAATGATGTTTGGCTCAGTTTCCATGAGCTATAAAGGTTCAACTCTTAAAATTCACCACATTCGGTGAGTATTTTTTATAAACGTAATATATTTCACAGGAATCAGTGCCTTGGTGGTGGGTATGCAATAACGCTGTATTATTGTGTATGTGACAGGTCTCCACCGCAGCTGATGGTCAGTAAGGTTTTTTCTACCCGGTTTGGCAGCAGCACCTCTGGAAGTACAAATACGTACGTCTCTTTCCTCTCACCTGTAATCTGCTGCTACACGAGTCTGCTCTCGATCACTCATTGTCTCCATTTTTTTAAAGGCTGCAAGACAGTTTTGAGTCAATGAGCCAAACTTTTCCTAGTCACACCAGCAGCATAGGTAAGATAACACTTCTTCTATCTTTATTTTGTCACATTCTGTTCCAAAACCTAGTGAGCTACCAAGTGCCTACATAGTCAGCAATTTATATGTTCGCTCCTCTCACAAAGGCTGTTCCAAAAGGTATGTATCTTATTTATGCTGTTTCCCAAGTTTTAAAGCAGCATTCCATGTGCCCTTGACTGAGAAGACCGCCCCAGAATACACTGCACCAAGCTCAAAAAAAACACACAATTAAATATAAAATTTATGATAAATAATGATAGAAAATAGTTTAGTGGAATTATGAAGGAATATATTTACCCAATATTTATCTGTGTTATGTATTTTTATGCTTGGAGTAGTTAGCAGTTGGCTTTCTAACATCAAAGTATATAGTGGGGTGGGGTGTTAACCCCATTTTCAATATTATTTTTTTTAACAATTTAACAACTTAAATCTTAAAAAACACTTTGAGCTACAAGGTTGTTATGTAAGGGATAATGTACATCCAGATGGTTGTTAACGCAGAATAAACCCTGATGCGAAGCTAAATATTGACTTGAGTTTAAATATTTTATTTGGTCTTTAAATGCAAAGCTTCCATGAAGAAAGCAGTTGCTAGCAAGAGTTCAAACTAGACGGACATTAAAGGAATACAGTACAGTCATGCTACTTATTACACAGCTTTTCGCCATATAAATCATTATGGGATAAGAGATATTGATTTGAGATGAAACCGCAAATTGTACCTGTTTGTTATCTTATAATAATCCATTATAGTGTACAAAGCAATCATTGCAAAATGGCAGCAGCTGCGTTTGTTTGAAACAAAAGAGAGTGAGTCTGCGATACCAGATGACATAAATCCATATTTTGTGTCCAGTTATTTAATTGAGTTGTAATGTTTTATTAGCTCACTAAACGCAAAAATTCCTAGCAAGCGTATAGCATATAGTATAACGTATAGCACTTACTTCAGTTACCTGGATGAACCTGTGTATGTAGTTTTTGCTGTGTAATAATCAATGATATATACTTTTGTATAAGCCACCAGCCTGCATTATTTTAACTTATTTCAATTCAAATAATCCTTTTTAACAGTGAATGCAATGAAGCACTGTGAATGACGTAATAGTCTCCCTAAACTCTCAAAAAAAAGAAAGAAAAATATATAATTACATTTCAGTGGGGATGCTAAAAGCAGCTGCATATGTAGGCAGCATGCCACCTCATGGTTTTGGAACAGCACTTAAATCTTTTTATTTTCTTAAATCTTTCTCTTATTTTGACCCAAACATACTGTTTCTCAACATGGCCATATTATACCGCTCCTCTTTTTAGGAGTTTGTCGTGTACCTAGCGCTCCTCTGCTCTGCTTGGCTCGGAGCGCATCTTTCTTTGCAGGTTTGTGTGGAATGCTGAAGCAGCGTGAGCATGTGTTGATCTCACATGCACACACCCTTTAGCTATGTTTCATTTTCTACTGTGGGCTCTCCTGACTATTTAGCCTTTGATTGATTTTAGGCCCCTCACATAATGCACGTCCTCTGCCTTTGGCCCTGTGTTACACCTGGTATTAACATACTTGGGTGACGCCATCACAACAGCTGAGACAGAATGCTATTTACAACTGATACTAATATGCATCTCCTATGACCACAATGTGGTTTGTGATCAGATCACAAAATATTTTTTACCCTGTTTACATCTGTATTTATTACCACTGTACTCAAATGGATGTAAATACCAAGTGTGAACAGAGTCATTTGTGGGTCAGCGGCATTGTTACAGATGAGATTGCACTGTTTCTAGGTTACAGGGGTTAACTACACTCTTTCAGATGGTCCCACACTTTTGCAGGTGTTGTTTTTGTGTGTGTGTGTGTGTGTGTGTGTGTGTGTGTGTACTAACCTGCATGCTTTCTCAAAACGGGCTTGGGAACTCAAAACCAAATCACCCACAATGTTAAGCAATGCGGACACACTTCTTTACATTCTTCAGAGTGCAGCTAAATGTGAGGGAATGTGTAATGACTCTTTTTTTTTTTCAGCCCACAGTAATCCAGTGGACATGCCAAGCAGAGGACACAGTGAGGATGGAGACAGTGGCATTGCTCGCTCAGGTGTGCACACATTTATAAAGTTCTATAAAGTCATAACATCCTTAATGCAGTCTAGAATTGGCCAAAGCATTGCAAGCAAATTGTCCAATTGAACATGGATTACCGTTTAAAAGTTTGGGGTCAGTAAGATTTTTCTTTTTTAAGAAATTAATACAGTGGGATGCTTTTCTTTGGTAAAATATTAATGCAATATGCAGCCATGGTGAGCATATGAGACTCAAAATCCAAAATATAAAACATACTTCAGACTTTTGAATGGTAGTGTACTATTTGTGCGTTCTTCCATTCAGTGTGTATAAAAACCTCACTACTCGAGATTCAAATGTTTGTGCTATTATACCAGATATGTTATTCAGATGGATGGCTTTAAACATGTTGACTTAAGGATGCACAATTTCTATGTATCACACCAGTAGGGGTGCTCCGATTGATCGGCAACCGATCTCGATCGGTCGATAATCGCTTTTGGATGACTGACCGGCGGTCTCTAAAAAGGCCGATCTCATGAACCGATCGCATGCTGACGACACATAACCCCGCACCTGCCGTGAGAGCGAGGGCATGATATGCAGCGACACCGTCTCATTCTCTTTCCAGCGCGGGTAAAATAATTATAATGCTGAAGGTGAGGTACAATTCATATTTCTATATTAAATAACTTGCGCAGTCATTTGAAAACTGTCTGTGAGACGTAAGTTCACAAACAGCGCGAGTGAATCACCGCGTGCGCGCGCTCTCTCTCTCCCTTTCAAAATGCTCAAATGGCTTCATATCATCGCATCTGCACTAAAATCAAGCTGCACAGTTGACAGGATTTGCCACAGTTGACAGGATTTGCCACTTGCACAATCGAGGCAGTGTCGCATCGTCACTAAAGTTTATCATTTGCATTTATTTTTAAGTCTTGCCAGTGGTCAAAACCGCTCAGCACTCGCGCGCTCTCCAGACCGTGAGCGCGCGCCCACACACACACAGGCCATCTCACAAAAAGCTTGCGAGAACAAATTGCGGTGAAATGGTCAGATACACACAAATGTATGTACTAAATTACCGTCTTGACGAGTATGCACGTAAACCCCGTCGTGACTCGCAAGTGAATGTTTGTGCAACTGCATGTAACCGTATCCGTGTTCGCTCTTAAAGTGACAGCTGTCGAATAAACTGCTGCTGTCTCTGAGTTTCTCTTTGTCTTGTGTTGTTTGATGAACCTTTATGACACTCACTGCTCTTGAATGACTAACTTTTCCAACCTTAAGTGTAAGGATTAATCTAATTTAATTTATTCAGGGAAGACCAATATAAATTTACATTTGATTTCTTATTAAATGTCTTTAGTATTTCTTATCACAATACTAATGTTAGACCTACCTGAAAATTTGTCTTTAAAAACAAAAATGCACTGCATGATCAAATATTTGGGTGAGATAATTATATACATTTATTATATACATTTATTTATATGGCCTACAGTAGCCTTAAGTTATCTCATTTTCTAAAATAAACACTTGGTGGTTCTTCAAGATCTTGACTCTAGCCTATTTCTACAGTTTTTTTTCTCAATACAGTTAATTTAAAGTTAGTTTCATTTCTACAAATGATGCAAACTCTGCAAGATTATAGATAAAAGATTGCCATTCCCTTGCCATTCTGTGATCGGCAGTGATCGGCAATCGGCAGATCATGATCTTGGTGATCGGTGATCGGCCCCAAAAATGCTGATCGGGGCATCTCTACACACCAGTTATCGGCCAATGTTTGACATATATTTTTTATTTATTGTTATCAGTTGATAGTGGATATTTATTTGTGCATGCTCATTTTCTCAACTTTCACATTTTGTTTATATTTTAATATTTATTAATAATATTAATATAAAAACTTTTTAAATAAATGTTCTAAATTATGTAATAAACTCATTTATACTTTGGTCTGTTTAAATACTCAATTCTGATTGGCTGGAAGGTGTGCAGTGAAACCGTTTAATGCACAGGTAGTTCCAGTCAGTTTGATTACAGTTCGAAATTAATCCGCCGGTATAAACATCAGTAACAATAGTAACAGAGTTACGCTTGCAAACAGAGTGACAGTAGCAGTATTAACATTGTAACATGACATCTGACGCCCAGAAGCCAATGTCACTTTGCATATTGGCACATCCGGTCTTCATTGGCATGTGCCAGTGGATAGTGCCATGTGTCACTGACATTATCGCGACACCTCCAGTAGTGACTGACAGATTACTCGAGCACCTAATCTGACGTAATTGTGACACAAAGTCCTAAATAAATAGCCTAATTTTGCTGTATTTTAAATGTCAATAAAACACATTAAAGCTACACTGTGTGATATTTTCCCCCATCTAGCGGTTAAAAGGTATATGACCATCCAGTGAATATTAGTTTCTCTTCCTCTCAATTCGATTTCGTTTTAACTCCTACGGTGGCCGATTTAGTCCAAGATTAATATGGCTTCCAGTTCGACCTCGTCCACATTCGACACGGTGCCATCGAGTGTTAAAACGCGAAAGGCAAAGCTTGAATTCACGGGTATGTCCCTCTTTGGCTGATGTACTTTCAAGATAGAGGGGCGACATGGCGACCTGCATTCAAACCCCTCACCCGTATGTATTGTCAATGGCATATTATAAACTTACGAGAATACTTTATTACTTGAAAGAAGTAAATATACATTAATGAGCACATATATTTTTGAAAGAACTAAGTGTTTTTGGCTAAGAATAAACTAAAAAAGTTACACAGTGTAGCTTTAAAGATGTGTTATTTGTGTCACGTCTGTATTTGATTGTCATGTGCCACTGAATGTTTTGTAATACGTCACAAACTGCCCATTCTAGGAAAAACATGAAATAAATCTATCATGGGTCACTACGAATAACGCATTAACAGTTGCGTCTTTTAATGTAAACCTTTATTTTTGCGCGACATACTGACATCTAGAACCTAAACAAGCAAAGCGAAACATAATTTCACCTCCAAGCCTAAACCTGTAACAACCCTACCCTTTTCCATGTCTAATTTCACTATAAATGGAAATGTGGAGTTTAACATCAATTAGTATAACGATGAGTAAAACAACCCCCAAAAGAAATTTCCAACCGTTTGATTTTTGTTGTTGTCTTTATTTAATTTAATGCATTTCAATAAATGTAATGTGTCTTTATATTTATAGTAGCCTAAACTGTGGTTAGAGACGCGGTTTTATTTCAAATTTTCCATAATTCATTTAAATAAATTATATGATTAGTTCAAATAAAGATTTTCTTGTCACTGTCAGTGTTGCCTGTCATTCATAAGTAATTTTAATAAATCCATTAAAGAATCATTAAGTTGGCCTATGTTAGCTATATGCTTAAGCAACAGAGTCAGACTGTAGACTTTAAAGAAGAGATGCACACAGTGCAGGTAACTCGCGCACGCATCTCTCTCTCTCTCTCTCTCTCTCTCTCTCTCTCTGATCTTTCTCTTTCAGTTCTCTGTCTCTCTTTTAATAATTAATTTAAATAAATGTGATAATTCGTTCAAATAAAAACAATCCGATGGCTCTTCTTTATCTAAAGCAGACGGAGTGCTAGAACTAACGAGCCGTAACTTAAGAAAATAACCGTCAATTTAACCCGTCTGTTAAAAAATCACACTGTAAACATCAGTTACAGCTTTAACTTGTTTTTTTGACTTGGCAAATAACCAAGGTATAAGCGGGATAATCCACGGTTAGCCATAGGGGTGCTCCGATTGATCGGCAACCGATCTCTATCTGCCGATAATCGCTTTGGGATGATTGATCCGCGGTCGCTAAAAAGGCAGATCTCATGCTGACACATAAAACCCGCACCTGCCGTGAGAGCGAGGGCATGACATGCAGCGACACCGTCTCATTCTCTTTCTGGCGCGGGTAAATGAATTATAATGCTGAAGGTGAGTTAAAATTCATATTTCTATATTAAATAACTTACGCAGTCATTTGAAAACTTTCTGTGAGACGTAAGTTCACAAACAGCGCGAGTGAATCACCGCGTGCGCACGCTCTCTCTCTCCCTTTCAAAATGCTCAAATGGCTTCACATCAGCGCATCGCATCTGCACTAAAATCGAGCAGCACAGTTGACACAGAATTTGCCACTTGCACAATCGAGGCAGTGTCGCATCGTCACTAAAGTTTATCATTTGCATTTATTTTTAAGTCTTGCCAGTGTTCAAACCGCTCAGCACTCGCGCGCTCTTCAGACACACACACACACACACACATGTTTGTTTTTGTGAAATGTGAGGACATTCCATAGGCGTAATGGTTTTTATACCGTACAAACCGTATTTTCTATCCCCTTACACTGCCCCTAAACCTAAACCTAACCCTCACAGGAGACTGTGCAGTTCACTTTCTGTGAAAAAAAACTTGTTCTGTGTGATTTATAAGCATTTTGAAAAGTGAGGACATGGGGAACGTCCTCATATTTCACCCTCTTTTTGTAATACCTATGTCATACCCATGTCATTATACACATTTGTGTCCTGATATTTCACGAAAACATGCCACACACACACACACACACACACACACACACACACACACACAGGCCATCTCACAAAAAGCTTGCGAGTACAAATTGCGCTGAAATGGTCAGATACACACAAATGTATGTACTAAATTACCGTCTTGACGAGTGTGCACGTAAACCCCGTAGTGACTCGCGAGTGAACGTTTGTGCAACTGCACGTAACTGTAACAGTGTTCGCTCTTAAAGTAACAGCTGTCGAATAAACTGCTGCTGTCTCTGAGTTTCTCTTTGTCTTGTGGTGTTTGATGAACCTTTATGACACTCACTGCTCTTGAATGACTAACTTTTGCAACCTTAAGTGTAAGGATTAATCTAATTTAATTTATTCAGGGAAGACCAATATTAATTTACATTTGATTTCTTATTAAATGTCTTTAGTATTTCTTATCTCAATACTAATGTTAGACCTACCTGAAAATTTGTCTTTAAAAACAAAAATGCACCGCAAGATCAAATATTTAGGTGAGATAATTATATACATTTATTATATACATTTATTTATATGGCCTACAGCAGCCTTAAGTTATCTCATTTTCTAAAATAAACACTTGGTGGTTCTTCAAGATCTTGACTCTAGCCTATTTCTACAGTTTTTTTCTGAAAACAGTTAATTTAGAGTTAGTTTCATTTCTACAAATGGTGCAAACTCTGCAAGATTATAGAAAAAAAAATTCCCATTCCCTTGCCATTCTGTGATCGGTAATCGGCAGATCATGATCTTGGTGATCGGTAATCGGTCCCAAAAATGCTGATCGGAGCATCTCTAGTTAGCCATGCATTAAAGGATTTTGCCGCTTTGCGTCGGGTGGTTCTTCGCCTCTACGTCGTGCATTAAAATCCTTTAATGCATGGCTAGCCGTGGATTATCCCTTACTTAATATTATAGTTAAATGTAATCTCTTTACCAAATTTCTAAATTAATATACTGTACATTTATAATGTTGTGTTGTTCACATTTGTGTGCAACATTTAAAAAGATTGCTTTTAGTTTAGTGTTTTATTTGTAAGTTATTTTGACAAAAATTGCATATAATGTAAATATTATTGCTAATGCCATTTATCAGTTATCACACATAACATGAAAGTAATTGCTTTGGCTTTAAGTAATTTAGTGTAGATTTTATTTATAGTAGATTTTAGACTATTTTTGCAATAGTATTTTCTTTCAATATTGTAACATATATCCGAGTGAAACAAGAAAAAATGTGTGGACTTAATAAATCAGAATTCCCATTCTGCAGCTTCTCTGAGCAGTTTATTGGCCACTCCCCTACCCTCACCTGGCTCCTCCTTCAGCAGTGGCTGTGCCAGCAGTTACCAGCGGCGATGGCTCCGTAGTCAGGCCACCAGTCTTCAGCATGGTCCTATGCCTCGCTGGTAAGTGTGAATTTATGTTACACAAGTAAGATATCAGAAGATAGACAGGGCAGGTAAGTTAGATGTATTTGTGTACGTCTTTTCATCAGGAGCACTGAAGAAATGTTCAACCTGTCTGACGAGAGCTGCAGCTCCAACCCTGCGATGGTCCGGAGGAAGAAGATTGCCATCAGCATCATTATAAGCCTGCCAGAGAGAGAAGAGGAAAACCACAATTTTCAGGAGTTTTTCTTCTCCCACTTTCCTCTGTTTGAGTCTCACATGAACAAACTCAAGACTGCCATCGAGAGGGTAAGTGTGATAGTGCAGGCGAGTTATTTGTTATATTAACCTACTTTGGTCAAACATTCTAGTATTCATCTAAAGTAGGGACAGGGCACAATTATTTTTTTTCTCACAAAAATGTATCATCCGAATTTAAAATGTGTTATTAAAAATTCTGTTTCTTACAAAAACATTACAGAAACAAGAAAAAAGGGCTGAACAATCTTTATTTTACAGACAAAAAAAGGCGGAGACTGGTTTATTATGCCAGCTTATTCTAATTTGTGTGTGACTTTTTATCAGTCTAGTGGTGTTGCTTTAAAATTGAGATGCATGGAGAATATATTTTGAATAGGATTGAACCGCAAGGTGCTGCTTGGATTTATATTTTATATATCGTTTACCAAGACTTCATTCATTTGATCAAAAATACAGTAAAACTGTAATATTGTGAAATATTATTACTATTTTAACTGTTACTGTTTATATATTAAAATGTAATTCTTCCACTGTTGTAAAGCTATCCATGATGGATACAAGTATTAATTTCTTTACAAAAAAAAAATAGTATATATACTGCATGTAGTATTTATGTTTGTATAACAATTAAACATTACCTCAAAGTTCAAACTGTGTGTGATTTTTCTGTTTTTCAGGCAATGATTGTGTGCCGAAGGATTGCTGAGTCCAGTCAGCGAGTGCAGGTCTATCTGTGTCGAGTGATGGAAGCACTGGGAGAATTCAGGTGAAAGTGAGAGAGATGTGGTGCTGATATCATCACACTTCGGTTCATGTACTATGTACGATTTGTACTGTCTTTTAAGCATCAGCAAGACAGTGATCATGGCACTTGAATTAAGTATTTACAGTAATGTTTTAATGTATTTTCAGGCTTGTTCTGTCTCTTTAAAATTTAAATATCTTTAAACGCTCCTTTTGAATCGTAATGCCCCCCTACATTCAGCCTTTGTTTCATCACCAACTTGCTGCAGAGGATATTGTTACAGAAGCCCTCAAGTTTGAGAGGGTCTGTTCTTCGTACGTCGCTAATTTAGTTAGCTGGATTTGATTGTTGTTGATTTGCCATGATCTTGGATTGTTTGGTTCTTCGACGCTTATCCTGGACTTGCTGTTATAGCAATAGGTCCGTAAGCTTAAACCTGCTCGCGAGCAGGCTTATTTCATGTAAACAGGATTAGATTGCATCTGGGGGTGATACTTAAAATGTGTCCCAATCACTGCTACATTATTACAATAGTTCCTTACTGAACCAGGGGCAATAATAATTGTAAATAATAATATAAAAATGTATTTGAACATAATATTATAATGTTGTGTATAATACTATAGACACAGCCACTTGATTGAGAGATGTATTTGTGATGGAATAATTACTTTATAATTTTACTGGAGTCTTACACACATGCTGTACTGTTACTCTGAGCCCTGCATTCATTTGAGTGATGACGGATATTATGGGAGTGGCTTGATGCAGCGCAGGAGAAGCAGAAACTTGATCTTGACCCTTAAGAAATGTTAATTAATGCTGTCATGCAACAAATCTGCTTCAAAGATAAAATTAAATTAATTGCTAATTACTACATTGAAATAAAAATGTAAAGGGTGTACAAATACTATAAAATTGTAAATATAAATAATTGGGAATCATGTTTAAAAAAACGGTGCACATTTCATTTATCTATGATAACTTTTATGTTGTTTTGGTCACTTGGCTGTTTCCTTATAAAGGTCCAGAAATTTGTTTTTATTTTTATTTTTTAATTCGTAAAGTTTTTCGTCAGATGGCTTTTTAATTATATGGTGTCATTACGTTTCTGTCTTGCGCCAGCCAATTGCTGCATTGCTGATTGTGGTTTCGAGTATCGATACATCTGCCCTCTTCAGGGAACACAAGAACGCGCAGTAATCTCAGACAACTTAATCCAGGTATTTTAATCCAATCCACAAATTCGTTTGAAGAACCAAATTAGCCAGAGATCAGCAATCACGTTTATAAGATCTGGGATCTGTCAAATCATCTCGGATGTATTAAACGAGGTACGAAGAATGGACCCCAAGTCAACATTGACCTGCGTTAGTCTCATCTTGTTCTCTGTTGGTTTGTAGGATGACGGTGTGGAACCTGTACATGGCTCCCCGCATCAGCGAGCCAGTCTGGCTTTCCATGATATCCCAAAGTACCGAGCGAAACCTACTGTGTCAGCGATTCCTGAAGGAGATGAGTTTGCTGATGGAACACGGAGCCAAGAGCCAGTCAGTGATCTTTTAAACTTCCAACTAAACATATTACTTCAAATCTTTAACCCTGTTTTTTTTACTAGTACTGTGTAATCAAAGGGATATTTGGAAAATCAATTATTTGTTTCCATCACCATCACTGATCCTAAGCGTGTCAGGAAACACAATTGGCAAGGTGTGTCTGTGTGGCAGTCAGTCATGTGGATTTCCTCTTGTTGCCGTATTATTCTGTTCTGGTGGGACCTATTGTGAACTATTCCTTTCATTTTTGTTTAGGTTTCTCTCAGCTCTCCTTACTGCTGTTCTTACGCATCACTTAGCCTGGGTACCCACGGTGATGCCCAGCAGCCTGCCGCCAATCAAACCGGCCTGCCAGAAACCTGCCTCACAGACAGTGGATCTGTTGGCAAAATCTCACCCATACAACCCACTGTGGGCTCAATTAGGTAAAAATGCACACAAGACTTTGTTTATAAAAACTGTTTTGTTACATTTCAAATTTCTTTAGTGTGTCATGTTGCTGTTTAAGTATGAAAAAGGTCTGCAAAGTTACAAAGCCCAAAGTCACTCCAAAGCAAGGTCCATAAAGACATGGATGAGCAAGTTTGGTGTGGAGGAACTGGCCTGCATGGAGTCCTGACCTTGCCCCAAAAGAACACCTTTGGGATGAATTAGAGCGGAGACTATGAGCCAGGCCTTCTCGTCCAACATCAGTGCCTGACCTCACAAATGCGCTTCTAGAAGAATGCTCAAAAATTCCCATAAACACACTCCTAAACCTTGTGGAAAGCATTCCCAGAAGAGTTGAAGCTGTTATAGCTGCAAAGAGTGGGCCAACTCCATATTAAACCCTACGGATTAAGAATGGGATGTCATTTAAGTTCATGTGCATGTAAAAGCAGGCGTCCCAAAACTTTTGGTGTGTGAAAAATGTTTTTTTTACCTTCAAGCATGAAAATCTATTCTAGTAGACTCCAAAAACAAAATCAAGACTTAAGAAAGGAAATTGAATAGGCCTATTAGTAGGCTATTGTTGCTGTCAATGGCGAATCCATCGTGGCGGCGAAAATGAATCGTAAATGGAGGTTTTAATCGCAGGTTAAATTCTAATCCCTGATTTGTTAATCTGGGTTTAAAATTAAGTGGTGTAACACAACTCGATTTAAAATAAAGCCTAGATCAACAAATCCTAGATTAGCTCTAAACTGAGTTTATTTTAATCCTTGTTGGTGCAACCCACCCTTTGTGTAAAAAAGAGAGGCATAATATGGCCTCTTTATATAACCATGTGATTTTTGTTGCATCCAGAGAATTCAAAATTTTACTAACTCACTTGATTTATTTAATCTGTTTATGATGGATATGAACAAAAAGATATTGTTAAATGAAGCATAATTGTGGCAGCAGTGCAAAAACAGCTTCATATTATTTAGCACTTTAGCACATATAGTTATAAATACTCAAACAATAAAATATTATAAAAC
This sequence comes from Gobio gobio, assembly GCF_949357685.1. Taxonomy (NCBI): domain Eukaryota; kingdom Metazoa; phylum Chordata; class Actinopteri; order Cypriniformes; family Gobionidae; genus Gobio; species Gobio gobio. Next base: position 22,898,889 of record NC_137099.1, read on the forward strand.
TGATTTATAAAATTCTGATGCAATTTCAACATCTGTCTCTGCACATCAATTGAATTCTGTATACAATTCTATAAAAATAAAATTAATATATAATAAGCAATATACATACTTTATGATTCTTATACATCATCAAAACAATTATGTACAGAATCATACTTAAATGTTAAATATTAAAGGGTTAGTTCACCCAAACTTTTTAATTCTGTCATTAATAACTGTCGTTCCAAACCCGTAAGACCTTCGTTCATCTTCGGAACACAAATGAAGATTTTTTTTTTGATGAAATCCAAGAGCTTTCTGACCCCTCCATAGACAGCAGCGCAACGAACAACTGACGTAGAACCCGGAAGCACTGCAGTGTGTTTACTACATCAACAGTGTAGGAGACTGACACAGAATAGAATAAATTCTTCAATAAAGTTCTTTTTGTTTGTTTTTTGTGCACAAAAAGTATTTGCATCGCTTCATAAAATTAAGGTTGAACCACTGGAGTCACATGGACTATTTTAACAACCTTTCTGGGCCTTGAAAGTGGTCATTGCCACTTTCAAGGTAAAAAGTAACTTTGCTATTCCTGAATTTGTTTTCATTTGCAACTATTAACCAGTTTGGTTACTGTATTATATTGTTTTGTTGTGTGTTGTTTAGGTGATCTGTATGGTGCTTTGGGCTCTCCAGTGAGAGTGTGTCGAACGGTGGTTGTGGGACGCAGGAGAGAGCTGGTACAGCGAGTCTTGTATGTTCTGTCCTACTTCATTCGCTGCTCAGACCTGCAGGAGCATGTACAACCTCAAGGACAGATGAACAATCCAGCCAATCCCTGCACCTCTCAAACCACTGATCCCACCTCTGAGAGTGAAAGGACAAATGAAAAAACAGACCCATTAAAGCCCTCTCTTAGTGTTTTTGAAACCAGTGAAAAAGCACTGAACTCTGACTTGGGCGATGCTATTCCCGGCACCTTTGTAGACCAAAATGATGAGACACTTTTGACTGATAGAAAATCGACTAATCCATCCCCCAGTATGGAATCGACTACTGTCAGGCCTGAATGTACAGAAATGGGACAGGAATGTTTTGGAGAAGACAGTGACTCTGTTGGTGGTGGATTAGAGCACATTTTGGCAAATCAGAGTCCTCTTCTGCATAGGGTGCAGTTTCACATTGGCAGTCCCAGGGAGGCAGAGAATGACGGACAAGCCAGCGGTCTTACTGGGGCGGGGTATGGGCGGGGATTGGACAGGAAGTTGCATCAAAGGATTCTGAGTGACATACGAAGGAACGAGAGCTCAGATAGTGCTCTAGGTGACAGCGATGATGATGAAACATCACAACAAGAACTGTACATGTCTACAGAACAAAATCCGTTTGAGTTACCACTGCCAAAGTAAGTGCAAACTAATTTCACTCTTTTACTTTAAAGGGGTCTTATCATGAGGCATACAATTGTATTAGACTTTTTGATAGTCGTTGTACAATGAAAACATATTGTAATATGGGTTTTTTGCTAACTTTTTTGATGTCAGACAGATGAAAACACATGACGGTTCACATTTACATGTCAGTCTTGCCAATTCAGTGTTCAGAAACATGGTCCACCCATGATGAGGAAGTAAAATAACACCCGAAAAAACTAGTGATAATGTAGCACCTGCAGCTCTGCATATACTTCTGAAGGATACCAACAAGAATACATGCATCTTAAGTTCATCTTATCAACAAAGTCCTTAGTTCAATCTGGTCTTAATAGTTTGTGTGACACATTTCAGATGATTTTGTTATCCTGGAGGTTAAAAACCTGTACTGGACCTGAGTGGAAACCCACAGCTTGTAGTTGCACACAGCACTGTACAATTTTACATGCAAAAAGGGCTTTGACATAAAAAATCTTTAAAAAAGAAGGAAAATGGTATTAAAAACCAAGTGTTTTTGACTGTTGTCGGAAACATAATATTTTTAGTCTAAATTAAATTAAATACCTTGTTAAAAGTAGGGAACAATTAAATGTCACAACATTCTTGTTCTAACTTCCCCTGAATCTAAGATCTAAACCAGATTACCCTTGATTTTGCTGTATCACAAGAGGGCTGAAAAAAAAAAACTGGGGGACAAAAAAAAAAATCACAATTCATCTTTTTGTGTTAACATTTTTGTTTTATTTTTGTATTGAAATGTAGAAAAGGATAAAAGTGAAATTTCATCTAATATAGTTATTTTTGGCCCATAGCTCTCAATCACGTTAGATTTTTGGCTCATCAGAGTAAAATGTTTTGGCACATCTGCAAGGAAGGCTGCAATAACCTTTTGTGTTTGTTTCTGTATAGTTATCAGGTAGAGAGTCGAGCCAGTGTTAATCATTTTGGGTGTTCTTTGCTGGGTGGTTACTGTCCTCAGTACATGCCGGACTTTGCCTTGCATGGCATCAGTTCTGATCTCAGGCTCAAACAGTGCCTTATGGCTGACCTGGAACACACTGTTCTCGTAAGTACAGTTACATTTACAGTTATTACTGCATACAGTAAATTATTCTTGTATGTTGAGTGTCAGTGTTTTATGCCCGTTCCTTTTGGGTTTGGTTTCACAGACAGGACTTAGACTAAGGCAGGATTAAACCTTAGATCAATTACGGCATTTTGAAGCATACCTTGGAAAAAACATTACTGGTGTGATATGTCAGTGCAAGTTCCCTTTCGAGAGTACTCTCGTATTGCGTAGCTACGCTAGGGGGAAACTCCTTTCTTCTAGCGTAGCTACGCAATTCTCGTTCCCTCTCTCAGGGAACCGAGGTTACGTAAGTAACCAAGTCGTTTCTTTCAGATAAAACCGCTCAAACATGCATTTTAGTCTGGGTCTAGTTTAAGCCTTGTTTGTGAAAACTGTAATCATTATGGTTGTGGTCTGGACTGCTATTCTATTATATTTAGAATTTTTTTTATGAATTCTATATTTGTCATTATTGTTATAGTTATCGTCCTTGATATGAGTCTATCCCTCTCAGTCTATCCCTCTTAAATTCAATATGGCATCTAAACTAACTAAGGTCTATACCGTACATTAGGAAAAAGTGTGGACCTTTTGTGTATGTGCAGCATCCAGCGCTGGATGAACCAGTGGCCGAGGCTCTGTGCATTGTGGCAGATACAGACCGACTGAGTGTGCAGGTGGTGACGAGTCAAAGGCGCGTGTGTGAGGGCGGGCGGATGGGCAGGGACGTGATGGTGTCTAACCTCATACACACGCTCATCACATCAGTTCTGCAGCTATATGCGTACAACATCGCAACCGATTTTGTAAGTCTCCTTAACACACACAAATATATTTCAAATTTATTACATGCCGTGTTTAGTATGTTTATCATGTTAGTATGTTCAAATGTTTGGGGTTAGTAGGAATTTTTTTTTTTTTTTTTTAAAGAAATGAATACATTCATTAAGCAAAGATGCATAAAATTGATCTAAAGACTTTTTACATTGATTAAAAAAAATGTAAACTAATGCTTTTGAACTTTCTAATCAAAGAATCCTGAAAAAATATACCAGTTTCCACACAAATATTAAAGGAACATGCCGACCTTTTGGGACTTTAGATTATTCACCATGTCCCCCAGAGTTAGATAAGTCCATTCATACCATTCTCATCTCTGTGCGTGCCATAACTCTGTCTGACGCACCCACCGCTAGCCTAGCTTAGCACAAAGACTGGAGGTAAACGGCTCCATCTAGCCTACTGCTCAGAAAGTGACAAAATAACGGCAACATTTTCCTATTTACATATAGGAAATGTGATGTGTATAGTTACATTGTGTACTAAGACCGACGGAAAATGAAAAGTTGCGATTTTCTAGACCGATATGGCTAGGGACTATTCTTTCATTCCTGTGTAATGATCAAGGAACTTTGCTGCCGTCCCATGGGTGCAGAGGCGCAATGATATTATGCCTGAAAATAGTCCCCAGCATGCTCTCTGTGCAAGCAGGTTGTCACGTTGGTTATGTTGACGGAAGTTAGCCTATTTTCAGGCGCTGCATAATATCACTGCGCCGCTGCACCCATGGTACGGCAGCAAAGTTCCTTGATCATTACGCAGGAATGAGATAATAGTCCCTAGCCATATCTGTCTAGAAAATCGCAACTTTTCATTTTCCGTCGGTCTTCGTACACAATGTAACTATACACATCACAACATGTAAATAGGAAAATGTTGGCGTTATTTTGTCACTTATTGAGCAGTAGGCTAGATGGAGCTGTTTACCTCCAGTCTCTGTGCTAAGCTAGGCTAGCGGTGGGTGCGTCAGACAGAGTTATGGCACGCACGGAGATGAGAATGGTATGAATGGACTTATCTAACTCTGGGAGAATAAGGTGAATAAGCTAAAGTCCCAAAAAGTCGGCATGTTCCTTAAAGCAGCGCAACCTTTTTCAACATAGATAATGAGAAATGTTTCTTGAGCACTAAATCAGCATATTAGAATGATTTCTGAAGGATCATGTGACACTGAATATAAAAATAGCTTATTTAAATTATAATAATAATTCATAAATGTTTACTGTTTTACCTTTAAATGGGTACTTTTTTTAATCAAATAAATGTAGCCTTCGTGAGCATAAGAGAACTCTTTCAAAAACATCTTGCAGACCCCAAACTTTTGATCAGTAGTGTAGATTCAGATTTTTTTTGTGTGTTTTTGCAAACATCTCAGTGTGTGATGCATCTGGAGGACCGGTTACAGGAGGTGTATTTTAAGAGTCGATCCTTAGCAGAATATCTGAGAGGACAAACCAGGGTCCATGTAAAAGAACTGGGGCTGGCACTGGGGTAAGATTGCACTTGCCTATTTTATGAGGTGCATTCACACCATGTCGTAATTACGATATTTCATCTTGTAAAAAGAGTTCACAACCTCGTTGAGCTCGTACTTGTACCACCTGAGCGCTGCAGATTCATTTAGGCGTTGATAATGTTGCCAAACAAACACATAATTCCCAGTCCGAGGACGTGAGCAGCTCCGAATAGAAAATCATGTGTTGTCATCTGGAGACTATGGTAATTACGACATGGCAAATGCCACTAATCCGACACTTAAATCATACATTATGGTATTGTAAATGCAGACAGTATAAGAATAAAATTGCATATAGTCAAATATATGTATTTTTCCCCCCTCAGGATTGAGTCCAGTGACATTCCATTGCTTGCAGCAGTGGCCAGCACACACTCGCCCTACGTGGCTCAGATCCTCCTTTAAATGGACCAAGCTAGATTTATTACACATTAAGGACCAATAAGAATGTGTTCCTGTTCTGCATGGACCAGTAAGGATCTGATCATTATCAGATGACCACACCAATCAAGATGCACTGTGCTCGACAACCATTCGGAGCCTACACCCGGCCTTAATATACCAATCAGAATGCCTTGTTTGTCCAGCTGACAGTCTGCGTATGTATGTACGAGTGTGCATCTAACTATTTATCTATAGACTGAATCGGGCACCACACAGGGACTCTTGTTAATGTATATCATGTCTTTTCAAAGGGAAGACTGGATACAGCAAAGATTATTGATGGAAAACATCACTAAGAGCAAGAATATGGACAAGCATCAATCCTTCCCTACTATAATGGCTCAGCGCCCTACAATAATGGCTGAATGCACAATAGTGTAGTTAAAGGGATAGTCCTCCCAAAAATGAAAATGGTCATATCGTTCCAATCCTATATGAATTTCTTTCTTCTGCTGAACACAAAAGAAGATATTCTAAAGTACAATGGAATTCAACAGGAACCAAAAACTGTCAACGTTCTTTAAAATATCTTCTTTTGTGTTCAGCAGAAGAAAGTAAGTCATACATATCTGGAACAACATGAAAGTGAGTAAAAAATGACAGAATTTTCCATTTTTTTAGTAGACTATCCCTATAAGGAAGAAAACAACTATAAATTGTATAGTCTCTCTGAGAAGCACATTAGTTTACATCAGGAGCCACATTTTGTGGCATTCCTGCGACATGACTGATCTTGGAAGAAAGAGTTCACCCTAAAATAAAAAATCAGCCAATTTACTTTACCTAGTGTCATTCCAAATTTGCAGGACTGACTTTTTTCTTTTTGAAGGATGACTCTTTTCCATATATTAAAAGTGAAATAAGATGGCAACGGCAGCAAAATGACAAGAAAATACCATAAAAATAGAATGAAAATGTGGTCCATACAATTATATTATATTCTGTCTTCTAAATTCAAGACTCATTTTCTAACTTTTTTGACATTTTAGAGCTTGACAGTCCTAATAGATCATCATATGGAAAGGAACAGCCAGGATAATCTACAAAAATGTACAGAAAAAAGTCAGGTTTGGATCAACATGAGAGTGAATATAAAATTGCAGGATTTTCAGTTTTGGGTGAACTGTCCCTTTTAAACCCTTAAATTCCAACCAAGTGGCACAACCACCCAACTCTGAAACCATAAAAAGGACATTTTAAATTAATGTCTGGAATTTAAAACATCATTATTTATATCATTATTAAAAGCATAATTATTTGACAATGTAAGTCACAGCAGCGTTTAGCTCCTTATGTTAGAATTTGATCAAATCAATCAGTTTTCATAGTTTTCAATCCCAGTGTGATCTTCAATTGCAGATTAAACGAAATTTAAGTATTTTTTTTCACAGTCCATATTCTACAGAAAACTGTGTGTGTGCTTCAATCTCTGAAAGACGAGAGAATGTTTACATAATGGAAAGAGGAGTAGACTGGGTGTGTTTTATTAAATTGTGGTCAATTACTGGACAGTCCACAGATTGTGGATTACAGTATTAATCTGGTGCTATTATTGTGTCAAATGCTTACTAAAGCACATGCACACTTTTACGCTTTGTCCTTGCGAATGCTTTATATTTCTCTCAGTGGTGTGTTGCACTGAAAGATGTCACAGCAATTGAACCCCAATATAATTTGTGACACAAGAAATTGATGAAATACTTTTTTATTGTCGTTTATTGTTCCACTTTAAAGAGCTAGAGAAAGATGATTATTTTTTATATTTTCACAAAATACTCTACCTCAAATAAAAGATTCTAAAGTGGTCTGATCTGATTAATGGGTTTGATCATCAAGAATGCAGTGTGCATTTATATCTTCAGTGAGTTTACACTTAAAAGCTGCATTTTGGATTAAAACCGGCATCTTTTTACATGTGCAAACGTCTCCTAGTGAATTTCTGTACTGAAAGTAAATGTAATTTTGTCTTGCTTTTTTAATAATGTTTTTGTTGAGATTGGAACTTTGAACACTAAGGTTTTGCCACTTTCAGTAGTCTCTTGTTTTACTTTTGTCTGTTGCATGGAGTTTATACTTCAGGTTGAATGTGATTGAGTATTTTGTCTGTGACAATTGGATGTTGCTAAGAACTGAATAAGTGAATAAACAAATTGCCCGGAATTGAACAGCTCTGCATTTTGTAGTTATATCTTCTTTCGCATGGTCCAGTTTGATATTGGGTATGATAACACCCGGTGGTTGATTATGATTTCACTTTTTAAACTTGTGTAATGTTGCTGTTTGAGCATAAACAACATCTGCCAAGTTATGAATGCTCAAAGTTCAAAGCAAAGGGGTATATTTTCTTTTTAAAGGCACCTATTATGCCCCTTTTTACAAAGATGTAGCATAAGTCTCAGGTGTCCCCAGAGTGTCTGTGACGTTTCAGATCAAAATCCCTAACATATCATTTAATATACCATTTTGAAAATGCCAATTTTGGGGTTTGAGAAAAAATAGCTTTTTTTGTGTGTATATCCTTTAAATGCAAATGAGCTGCTGCTCCCCACCCCAGAGGGCGGAGCCTTCACAGCTCGTGAACACCAGGGAATGTTTTCTGGTTTTATATATATATATATATATATATATCACTTTACTTTAGGGTTTACAGTAGAAAGTGAAACTGTATATCTCTTCACATCGTATGAGCCTTTACATGCAAAATGATCCATTCAGTGATCAAAATCTGTCTCTGACATGTTATATTCCATAAATATAATGACGTGTTTGTGACATACAACACACACATTATATTATATAGGTGTGTATTATATATTATGTAGTGTGTGTTTGTGTGTTGCAATGGAGTTTGACAGCTATTACAGAACTGTCTTTTCAGCACCCCGTACACACTGTCTAAGAGCCAAAAACTGAGGTTGGAAAAATGTTACCTGCTCCGAAGAGTCTATGTCTGCTGCATTCAGACGGTAGGGTCGGCATTTGGGGATAACAACACGAAAGCATGGATAAATCCTGCCTTGTATCAATGGTTCAGGCTAGTGGTGTAATGGTGTGAGATATTTTCTTGCCACACTTTGGGCCCCTTAATAATTCTGATGGCTACTTCCAGCAAGATAACACACCATGTCACAAAGCTCAAATCATCTCAAACTGGTTTCTTGAACATGAAGATGACCCGGCCTCCACAGTCACAAGATCAACCTTTGGGATGTGGTGGAAGGAACAAGATACATCATGTGCAACTGACAAAGTTTAGCTTGGTACCAGTTCCTATAGGCTACTACTTCTTTATGTAAACAATGCATTTTTGCATTTTACGATAATAAAAGGCACACATGTGAAATGTCTACAACATTTATAAAAAGGACTGTGTGAATTAAGAGTTTATGGCTGAATGAACACAGGCACTTTAGTATGTATGACTGACTTTCTTCTGTGGAACATAGATATTTTTAGAAATGTGTTTTGTGTAGGCTATACAATAGAAGTCAGTGATAACTAAAACTGCTTGTTACCAACATTTTTCACAATATCTTCCCTTACAAAAATATAAATACAAAAGTTTTTTTTAAAGTAATACTGCAGTTGTTACACATGTAGAACAATATTGCAGTTTTACTTCAATGTACTGCATTTATATTGCATCTGTACTTCATTTACTGCAAATCTACAGTTGTACTTCACTGTACTGCAGTTATACTACAGTTGTAGCCTACTTCACTGTACTGCAGTTATACATTATACTGCAGTTTTACTTCAACTGCAGTTCTTTTTTGTAAGGGTTCTTGCAGAAGGCAGAAAGTCATACAGGTGTGAAACTACATGAGGGTGAGTAAATGATGACCGAAATTTCATTTTTGATAAACTATTCACACGCGCTCTAGTCATACACTCTCCAGTCATACACTCTCCAGTACAGTAGGTGGCGGAATGAGATTCGTGTTCACATATTGCTCCCAGATATGAAGACTGGGCAGCTGATGCGGTCTCCCCTGACTCGTCTTTATTGTGTGTCTCTTACTCCACAGGCCAGTGCCTCGCCTAACTATCATGGGCAGCTTTTGCATGCATTTTTGGATGTTAACAGAGGACAAACCCTGACTCCCTGAAGACGTATGAAATAGACGTCAAAAGTAAGTGTGTTTCAGGATAATGTGAGATAACTGAGCTAGCAGCTAACAGAGTAGCATCTATCCTTCCAACATAACTACTTGCTTTATTTATTAATTGCACCTTTAAACTACAAGCTGTTAGCAATCTGATCGCATCTCTACATATGGGTCGTTTTCCTTTTTTATTGTTAGCATTCTTATCCTTAATAGGACACCCAGACAAGGTTTACACAAAAGTCGTTCTTTGTCTTATTTGGCAGTACACGCGGATTTATTGTTAACTAGTGACTTTGTTTAAAAATGATGTAAATTACATTTTAATTTTTTTGACGCGTATGTTTGCTATTCTCTGATTTAGTTTAACGGAAATGACTGATGATGGTCAACGATGTGCAGATAACTTTACCACGTACAGAATTCACCATGGTAACCACAGCTTCCGCTGTACAGTTATTCTTACTAACGTTACCATAAAACTGGTAGTAGCCAACACTGTTATAAAACATCGAAAATGACAAGATAGTAGACATATTCCACAATATTTTTTACATTGTTTGTTGATGTGATAATAAGGTGGTCCCATTCTAAGGTATGACGGGTTTAATGTAGATTGACATTGTTTGTGTGATAAGATGGTCCCATTATAATGGTGGGTAATAGGATTATTGTAGGTTGTGTTAAAGTGGTATTTTGCTGTAAACTATTGTTGTTACCATTGTACATGTTTTTTATGGGACATTGCTGTTTTTAAATTGAAATCCTAAAGCTAGTATTACAACAACTGCAATTTAGGGGCCAAGCACAAAAAGGCACAAGTTATGCAAGCATGACTGGGAGCTTCATAGCAACTGCAACAAATATCAAAAATGCAATTACTTGTAATATGATTAAATTGTTTATCACTTTTGACCAATAGGTGGCGTTGTTACCAAATTGATGATGTGTGGTCAGTGTGAGGAGAATGACACTTTAGAGTTTGGTGTCTGCCAAAGTATACTTCGGCTGTCCATTGTCCACACGGCGTAATTTTTGTCAATGGGAAACTCTACTGGCAGGTTTAGTTTCCCATTTAAAAATAGCCTATCATTAAATTTTTGTTCAATATTTCATATTTCTATATTCAGAATTTTGTATTTCAATGTTTATTGTCACAACATTATTTATGCAGTTGTAATTGCAGTGTAAATGCATTAATACTTCCTCTAAGCAGCATTAAACTGTCAGTATACATCTAAATGCCACTTCTGCATTGCTAAGATGGATTTGTTTACACTGATTTAATTTGATTGGTAACAATAGCCAGCTATTTACTCTCATAATTATTCATAGGAAAATCTATACTAGTAGTTTTCATTTACATCTATCTATTTATGAAAATTTGGTCCATTTTGTAGATTTGAATTATGAATTAACACAAAATACTTCACGGTATCGTGATATTGAAATTTCATTAAGTTTTGACCAGAAGGTCTGTGCAATTCCAGAATGAAATGGTCTTGATTAGAGGTCAACAGATAGTGGATTTTACCGATAACGATTACTAGGTTTAATCGCACGTCTGATAACCAATTAATCAACCAAAGGTCTCGGACCCGCAGTCTAGTTAAAAAAAAGAGTAGGTTTTCAAAGAAATTCAAAATGATGGAGAGTAGAGTAGGGTTGAAGAGTATAGCGGTACTACAGTAGTATCGCAATACTAAAGCTTCAAAATACTGGCAATGCCAGACAGTTTTAGAGACTCCTAATTTGCTGAGGTTAATGTTCAGATCGTCTTCGATCTCTGTGCCAAATTTCATCATTTTCCCGCATGCGGTTCTATGGGCTGCCATAGACTTCATGAGCGGATCAGGAGGAAGAATAATGAATCACTAATGTATACAATAGGTGCCTTTGCACCTTCTGTGCTTGGCCCCTAATAATAATCATTATTGTTGTAATTATTATTATTGCATGTCGTTAGCATTGCTTTATTTTAAAATACACCCTTTGGTGTGTCAGACAAGTAATAACCAAAATCACAAGCAGTCAGTTTAGACAGTCTCACATAATTAATTAGTTATGACAAATTAGTTATTATTATTGCATGACTGCTGCCTGAAGTGTTGATTTATGATTTTCGAAACATGAATAAGTTTTCTTAAATTGTTTCATCTGCATCAGACACTTTAACATAATCATCAACCATGTCTGTCATACCATCTGCATACCTTTTAAATTCCTTTTTGATCTCATTAATGTACATATCATGTACAGTAAGATATTCCAGACTGGTATTCCATATTTGTTTGTGGTTTTCTCTTCTCCTATTTAGAAGAATGAGGGGTGTGGTTAGTTAAACTGAATAATTTTGCAGTAAACCATTGATTGTTTTGAGTCCTAACCCTGTTCATGTTTTTTTTCCTACTCGCCACCATTGTGTTTGTTACTCCACAAACCCTTAGAACTCTGATTCTGTATACACTATGATGATTACGTCTACCCGGTTTGTAGTGTAGAAACAATTTTCCCTCAAATTGCTTGTAAACTTTTTTTTTTAATAATTGCAAAGAAAGGGCAAGTAACATTGAATTTAGCTTGACATTTTGACGTAAAAAGCCTAAAAAAGCACTTTCTTATGAAACGCAGGACTGCAATAATCCTGTTTTATTTTTCAACTTTGGAAATGTAACTAAAAATGCATTTTCAGTGTAGTCTGTATTGTTTAAGCATTAAATAGTTATTCATCTTAACCTTCCTCTTGCATATCTATTCCTTGTTTGTTCTCAGGTCATGGATTTCCCAGGGCACTTTGAGCAGATCTTCCAGCAGTTGAACTACCAGCGGCTGCATGGACAGCTGTGTGACTGTGTGATCATGGTAGGCAGCCGTCATTTCAAGGCCCACCGCGCTGTGCTTTCCGCCTGCAGTACGCATTTCCGAGCCCTGTTTACTGCTGCCGAGGGCGACGCCAGCACGAGGATGATCCACCTGGACTCCGAGGTTGTGACCGCTGAAGCCTTTGCTGCTCTCATGGACATGATGTACACATCCACGCTGATGCTAGGAGAGAGTAACGTTATGGATGTCTTGTTAGCTGCTTCTCATCTGCATCTAAATGCTGTGGTGAAAGCCTGTAAACATTACCTTACGACTCGCACACTGCCCATGTCTCCTCCGGTAGACCGTGGAGGTCAGCATCACGCTGAGCAGCAGCAAGCAGCAGCGGCTGCAAACTCTCATCTCCAGCGCTCGTTTCTGCTGCAGCAGCTCGGTTTGAGCTTGGTCAGTTCTGCCTTGAATGGGGCTGAAGATGGGGGAACAGGGACCGGGAGGAGAACGGGATCAGGGTGCGGTAGTGGGTTGGTGGATCAGCATGGTTCTCACCAGACACGCCGTTTCCTGAAGCGCAAACCGCCCTTGACCCTGATCGCTCCAGAGCGGGGGAGGCCGCGCCTCTCCTCACAGGTGGAGGGGATTGTGGGGGAATCGGAGGGCCGAGAGGGTGGAGAGGAGCTTCTGTCTCCAGATTCCCACAGTAAGATGGTGGATGAGGTCGTCGCTGGAGTCATTCAGGGGGATGATGGAGGTTTACTAGAGCAAGATGAGTACCGGAGGGGACTGACCCATGAAGACATGCAACTTCCCAGCCAGTCAGATGGAGGCAGGGGAGCAGGACCGGAAAAAACATTGATGCTGCCACGTAAAGAGGAATACCCTGATGCGAGCCATCACCATAGCGAGGGGATGAAGATAAAGAATGGAGGTGAGGAAGAAGAGGAGCCGCAGCAGCACATGCAGGTCGTGGTGAAGAGTGAGCCACTGAGTTCTCCTGAGGCTGTTGATGAGACTAGCGATGTTACCTCTCAGGCAGAAGGGAGCGACCAGGTAATTGTTTTTGATATTAAGCTAGTGGGACTGAAACATATTTGCTACTGGATTTTAGGCACACATGATTTGTGAGTTAGTATTTTGGTTCCTGAATTTCCCCATGAGAACAAATGAGCATGCCTTTCCATTTTAGAAAAGTAATATTCATTGTAGATTTATAACCATTTTCAAAAGGAAATACTGTCATTAAATGATTTTCTTCTTATTTTGTTCCTGAAAAAAAAAATACACTACCATTCAAAAGTTTATGGTCAGTAAGATTTTTATTTTTGAACGAAATTAATACCTTTTTATTCAGTAAAGACACATTCAATTGTTCTAAAGACCTCAAAAATTAACCAGCATTACTGTTTTCAACGTTGATAATAAATGTTTTTTTGAGCAGAAAATCAGCATATTAGAATGATTTCTGAAGGATCATGTGACACTGAAGACTGGAGCTGTAAATTCAGCTTTGCCAATGCCATCACAAAAATAAGTTACATTTTAAAATATATTAAAATAGAAAACAGTTATTAATAATTAGGGACGCACCGAAATGAAACTTCTGAAACTGAAACCAAAAATTCTGGATGCACTTGGCTGAAAACCAAAACCAAAAATGACTTTAAAAAAAAACTAAACTAATTTCTTATTTTAAATTAGTTTGTTGTATAATTGTATTTTTTATTAGAATTTTAAATAAATTCAATCATTTTAGTGAATCTAAATAAAAAAAACTACAAGCCAATAAAATAAAATAACCACTGTTTTTATTTACACCGTGTAAATGCCAACTAGATTCTATTTACACTCAGTGAAAATAGCATATTTTCTTAGCGATAATTGTTATTTACACTAAGTGCAAATAAGCTGTAGATGCTATTTACACAAAGTGAAATAGCATACTAAGTGAAAATAGTGATGTATTCTATTTACATCATGTAAAAGTAGTTCTTTGCAATATGTGTAAAAAGTTATTAGATGCTATTTATACTTTATTTTGTCAGATACATAGTATTTGCACCTCAGTATTGTTTTACATAAACAGGATGCAATAATGACATAGAGTATAAATGATTATATTTATTAAAACTAATTAATATGCCGCCTTAATGGGAAAATAAAAGCCCTCTCTACAACTTACCCTACCCAATAAATGCTTTTATTATTATTACACTTTTCTTTAGGCACTTTATTTCCACTTTTAGAACATTTTCTTAATTTTTATTGAGAGTAAATGACTTTCAGATGTGATAGGAAAAGAGAGAAGAGCCAGCTCTGCAAAAGGCGAATTCGAACTGACTGACTACGCCACTGAAAGTGTTGAAATATGCCCGTTATTTTTCCCAAACAGGCATTGTTAGGTGGAGCTAGTGTGAATGGCACTTTCCAACAAGGCACGCTATTTGCACTTCTTGGTGTAAATAGACACTCCATTTTTTGGAAGTAACACAAAAATACAAAATAGGACAAAATAGGCATATATTAAAACAATATTAAATATCAATACATCATTCTTCATTCAGTCCTATGCACCAGAATCAGATTGAACAGATACATTCTTTTGACCAATTGTCAAAATAATGTCATAAAAAGCTATTATTATCAGAGCATTCTAGCAGATAGTAGGGAGTGGATCAATGAACGAGAGGGTGGTGTAATTTTACCAGCATCATGTTACAGCACAGTATAGGCTATTGCAAATAGAAACGACTCCAGAGAAATTTCATGTCGGCAGGTTATTTGAACAGCTTTGCTTTTCCTTCGTGCGTGGTACATAAGTGGAGCTTTGGGCAGTGAGCGCCGGAGCAGAGAGTGCGGCACATGCACTGAGCGGAACAAAAATAACTTACAAAAAGTTACAAAACACTGCGCGAGAATGAAACCTGATTGCTGAACACGGAGGGGCGGCAAATTTTCTGCAATTTTTTTCGGCCTTTTTTCTCTTTCGGCCAAAAACCAAAAATGCTATTTTTTTTGGCCGATCATTTTGGTGCATCCCTATTAATAATAGTAATAGTTTACAATATTACTGTTTTTGACCATTTTTGATCACATAAATAAAAAGTCTTGATGAGCATAAGAGACTCATTGAGTGTATTATATATATTTATGTATGTTTGCAAAAGAACAATTTACTATACATTTTTTGTCAGATTTTCTTGTGAATTATTAAAAAAAAATAATTAAGCAGCAATTTAAATATCACAAATACAATTACTTGTAATATGATTAAACTGTTTATCACTTTTGACCAATAGGTGGTGCTGTTACCAAATTGATGTTGTGTGGTCAGTGTGAGGAGAGTGATTGTTGTTGTTCTGTTTTATTGCTGCTTAAAAATGTATTATTGAAACAGTTATTGTCATTAGCTATGTTTCCAACCGAAGTTGCGAATGTAACTTGTGCGCAAAATTGCAATATCGCATAAAACGTTTGCAAATAAAGCACCATTTCCATCCAGTGAGTCGAAGAGAACATAATCATCACTTCCTGATAAACTACTGCTAAAAATCACTAAGAAACATAGGAGAAGCCACCATATATAATAATTTTCCTATATAATAAATGATTTGCGTCCCAGGGAAACCTGTGCATCTCAATAAACACAGTCATGTAAGACAGTTCTAGGAGGGAAATATACCGAGCATCTTTGACAACAGACTTCTGAATGACCAAAACAGCATTTTCAGATGCTTTGCAAAGATTTTTCCGCTGTTAGTACAGTTATGCTGTTACATCGCGAAAGTCACATGATTTTTTTTAAGCGTATCGAGGAATTTATTCAGTAAATGCATTTCCATCGTAGTTTATGTGCATGTTTTCATATTGGATAGAAAATGTATCCGTCTCAAACGAGCGTATACGTTTATGAGCATTTTTAGAATTTATGCGCATCTTGGCGTTTCCATTCAGCATTTTTTTGATGCGATATCCCAAAATGCGCATAAAAATAGGTGGATGTAAACATGGCTACAGACAGTTATACCCATTCTAGTAGATAGAGCTTCTATGCGTATTGCCTACGTAGAAAGTAGTTGCCAGGGGGTATTACTAAATATTTACAAAGTCCATCTTGATGGTACTAGTACTTGCTTTGTAAATTCTTAGTATTAGTAAGTAGTTAGTACTTTGTAATAATGTGATGTTTCTTCAGGTGGAGCCAGTTGGAGAAAAGCTGGAGCTGAGTCCGGAGGGCAGTGAGCGCAGCTTCTCCGATCCTCAGCCCAGCTCTCAGCTACTGATTAAAGGAAACAAAGGATTAGGAGCATCAGAAGACAGAGGAAGAGGAGAGGTGCTCTCCTGCAGTGACGCTCTGGAGTCCTCCTCTGGATTACATATCACAAGTTTCCTCAGCACCAAGACCTTTATTGGCAGAGGGGCGTCATCTAACCTTACACATAGTGTTGACAATGTTCCCAACACTACAACCGGAGAGTTTCAAGCAGACCATGATTCTGCTCGCTTTTTCCTCCCTACTGATGCCATCAACTCTGCAAATTCCTCTCTTCACCTCCTTCCAGGCGAGGCGCAGGTCTGCTCGGACTTGCAGCCAGAGTCCCTTCTTCTACGGCCACTGCATGATGGAATCGCATCATCCTCTTCATTTACGGCATCTCGTGGCGGATCGGTGGACCAGCTTGCGCTCGAGTTCCAGCGTAACATTTTAGGATTACAGACCTACCCTCGTTCGTCCAGGGGTGGCTCTGCAGGGTGCCACTCATACCGGCGCATCGCTCCCAAAGTTCCGCCAGGAGGTGCTTCAATTCATATGGATGGCCCTCAGCAACTTGACGTTGCTTCATCGTCCTCTTCCTCAATGCTTCTCAATGGAGTAAACTTTGAGGGTTCTGTCACTGTAGGACAAAATGGTGGCAACTCCAACTTGAACCCTCTACCCCAGTTGACAAGAGCCTCTGCAGATGTTCTGTCAAAGTGTAAAAAGGCACTTTCCGAGCATAACGTGCTGGTGGTGGAAGGCGCCAGGAAGTACGCCTGCAAGATCTGCTGTAAGACGTTCCTCACTCTGACGGACTGCAAGAAACACATCCGAGTTCATACGGGAGAGCGCCCGTATGCCTGTCTGAAATGCGGCAAACGCTTTAGTCAGTCCAGTCACTTGTACAAGCACTCAAAAACAACCTGCTTACGATGGCAGAGCAGTGATATGTCCAATGCCCTGCTCTAATTCATCACATTCGCAGGCACTCCAAAGACGCCATACAAGGATGACCAGCCACCAGTCAGTTTCTCTACTGTATGGCCAGACCTGTACACCATAATCACACACCCGCCATTATAGTAGCTTTATTAACTTTTTCTTTTTCCAACACTGTTTTATGTCGTTAACATGCTTCCAATTAACATGCCGTTGATGATACCAATTAAATGGATAGCTCACGCAAAAATTGTTTTAAAACTAAGGCTTTCTTCTGCAGAACACAGATTTTTTTTTTTTAAGTAACGTGTTTGAGTTTTTCTTTTTGATCCATACAATGGTGTAATGTTTACATTTTGTGGACAAATACTGTTGAATCTTTCTTCAAAATATCATCTTTTGTGTTCGGCAGAAGAAAGTCACACAGGTTTGGAACAGTATGAGAATTTTTTGTGTGCGTGTACTATCCCTTTAGGTTTCACTGTGAAATATTTTTAAATGAAAGGTGATTGAGAGGTCTGCATCAAGCATTGCAAGCAGATGTCAGACAGAACCTTAGTAGCTGAATCCTGGATCATGATGATCAGAAGCTTTGAGTTTCAGTCCCTCTATGGAAGTTAGTGTTATATTATCAGCTGTGTCTTAAGTATTTTTGCTTCTGTATATCTTTAGGCCATTGGTTCTCAACCTCAGCCCATTAGGTGAATTCACAAACTTCCATTGAACCCAAAGTTTTAAAATATTTTAAATTGAGTTGTGTTGACATAATCTTGACTTAAATGCTAAAGATACTTTAAATAAACGTAATATTTTTAACTTTATTTCTTTTATTACTGTAGAAGTACATATCAGCTTAGATAGGTGGTCCTTTGAAAATGGTCAAAGGAAAAGATGAGAACCACTGCTTTTTAGCTCTGTTCCAAAACCAAGCAAGCTGCCTGGCTGTCCACTGCCTTCTATGGCAGCATCTTAACTGAAATGGAGCCTCACACTGGAACATAGGCAGTTGCTAGAAGCTCTGGTCCATTTAACTCTATCCCTAATCAAACACGCCTGCTTGTAATTTTCTATTAGTCCTGAAGACTTTGGTTTGATTTTTAAAAGTATTTTTAATTGGGATGAAGCTAAACTCTGCATGGCACTGGCCTTTCAGGACCAGAGTTGCCCATCTCTGGATTAAGGGAAATGGGGATGGGGAAACATTTTGAGATGGGAGGAAAAAATATTCCAATGCTGTTGCATTTGCTTGTGAAACTCTGTTCCCCTGGAAAGTTTAGAATTTTTTTTTTCACACAACTTTTGTGTTCTTGCAAAAGTTTTCATTCCCCTGAGAAACGTTGCATTTGCTTGCAAACTTTAATTTCAGTGCTTCTGTAGCCACTAATGCAAAGATTCTTGGACAACCAGGAAGCCTTTTGCCTTTTTAATTTTTCCCCATATAGAGTCCCTTTAGGGTCTTTCTATAACTTAGTTGATTGCAATGGAGTTTGATGTAAAGTCCCTTTTAAGGAAAGTCCTTTCACTCGGCTATAATTGGCAGCTATTTCCAGTTCCGGTATTTTCCAAGATCAAATCTTATCGACTTGAATGGGGAAATGCAGAAATCTCAAAAACTGCTTGCCCCTCTCATATTTAAGTAAAATAATTCAAATCAGCCACAGAATCTGTTGTGAGCTGTCCAAATATTGTTTCTTACAACCAGTTTTCTTGGTCCAACCAGTGTGCATGTGCTGTCTTAAGCTGATTGTCGATTGGCTCTTTTATTTAGAAGGACAGGACTTATTCCATCATATTTTGCATTGTACTTTCATATGGATAGTGCATCATCTTGGTTTGATGTTAGAATGTTGCTAAATAGTATTTTAATCAGTATGTTAAAGGTGCAGTGTGTAATGTTTTTGAGGATCTATTGACAGAAATGCAATATAATATTCTTAATTATGTTTTCAGGGGTGTATAAAGACCTTACATAATGAACCGTTATGTTTTTATTACATTAGAATGAGCCATTTCTATATACATACACCGCGGGTCCCCTTACAGTGAAGTCGCCATTTTGCGCCGCCATGTTTCTACAGTAACCCTAAACGGACAAACTGCTCTACAGAGCGCTAGATACTCTCTGCTGTCTCAGAAAAAAAGACATCTTTGTCCTGTGACAGCCTCCGTAGCTTTTCTATATGCTTCCAAAGTGAGGGGTGAGCTTTGGGTGATTGCAATTTACAACCTCACCACTAGATACCGCTAAAATTCACACAGTGCACCTTTAAGTATATTTATAATCATGCAACCATTTTGGATGCATTTTCCCCCACTGAGCAATGCATTCTGGTTGTGTGGGATACATGTGATTCTGCTTAAAATTTGGCCAGAATCATCAGCCTTCACTTTGAGAAACTGCCTATAAAATAGTCTAGGTTGTAAGCTTGCTAGGTTTTGGAACACCGCTAATATGTAGCAAATGGTTTAAGAGATGAGTAGCCTACCAGAAACATTACTGGTACACTTTTACTGTTAAAAGGTCAAATTATAAAAGGTCAAATACAATACCCTCCATTGCCCAGATGTCGCTAAACTACTAATACCTAATGATTAAACTCTATCTGGTGTTTTCTATGGGCTGCCGTCATTATGTTGTATCTTTGATAATATTAATGTTCAAAATGAAGGCTATTCCCACGGAAGAGGTGAATGTAAGGACATTTTGACTTCTAGCACTGTGTTTTTGTGCCTTTTCTGTTGTATTCGGATGTTCTAATATTGATAAAGGCAGATAGAAAGCATAAACAAAGCATTGCATAAATGGACTTTCAGTCTGTTTTGCATTGGTAAAGTTTACAATGATCCCTCTGTGGCTGAAACTGCTATTAGTACTGAGAGAATAGTAGACTACAATGTTTATTGGGTACACATTTTCCATATTAGCTCAAGCACATGCTTGGTGATTTTAAGTTCATAATGAAGAATTTGAGCAAAATCGAGTGGTAGCTATTAGTCAGGTTGTCACTTTAGAAAAGGGTGTTAATACATTCATGTGCCTCTTCTGACCTTCCAGTGCACAGAGAGAATGTTAGTGAAAGAAAATGAACTTTTATGTAAAAATTGCACCTTTAGTCTTTAAGGCTTCAATGTTTTATGGTTTGTGGAGTAAGTAATCATATAGAATTTAAAAAATGATCCTTAATTTGCTGTAAATGAAAAATAGATGTTCAGTCATTGTATTAGTGGTTGTTTATGGATACTGTTAGAGTAAATATTATATTACGGTCTTGTCCTAGTATTTCGTGAGAAGTCTTGTCTCCTGTCATGTGTTTGATGCTGTACTGAGAGGAGTCCTTAAATACTCGAACTAAGTATAAACGTCAAGATTTCAAAGCTGCTTTTATAAACACATTCCAACTTGTAAATAAGCTATCTTACTGTAGATTTGTGCATTTTATTTAAGCCATCTTTTATTTGTCTAGTATTTGGTAAATATTGCCCCTATATTAAATCGTGTTTGATTGGATGAACTCAAAAGTTCTAAATATGGAAAATCATAACCAAAAATCGAAGACTAAGATTATTGTACTTTTATTTTTTTTCAAATTGTTGTTTGTTTTTGCGTGAATGTTAAAACATGAGTGTTTATGAAACATATTTTCTAGTATAATCAACAAAATACACTGGGGATATCAGAAATTCAAAACCTGTTTAAACTCAATTTACACATGAATCATCACAAAGCAGATGACCTTAATGTATGTACATATCATGTTAACTGTTACAATAGTCATTGAAAACTGTTTCTTTAAATTAATTGAATCACAAATCACAATGGAAGTAAAAAAAAACTGATGATTCTGTATGATTCTTTTTTCCCCCATATCTAGAGTTGCCAAAAGTGAAGGAATT
Source organism: Gobio gobio (assembly GCF_949357685.1). Classification (NCBI taxonomy): domain Eukaryota; kingdom Metazoa; phylum Chordata; class Actinopteri; order Cypriniformes; family Gobionidae; genus Gobio; species Gobio gobio. Next base: position 22,920,187 of record NC_137099.1, read on the forward strand.
AATGTGAGTTTGTGTAATGGCTAATCGCACATTATTAGAGCACTCGTTTTTTCCACTGGTTTAAAAAAAGAATTGAATAAATAAAATCACGAAGAATGCTAAACATCTTTTCATTAATGTGTTGTCCTAAATTTGTCCTAAGCAACATATTTAAGGACCTTGCTGGTCTTTGCCGAGTTTACTTTTTGTAGATCATTGATCTCAGACTGTGACCCTTGTCTGTGTACTAGCAAACACTGGTCTTTTGATGTTAGAACACAAACATGGGTTCAGCATTGTTGTTCTTTTAAAGGAATAATTCACCTAAAATGAATGACTGTGTGTGTGTGTGTGTGTGGGTAGTTGACAAATATACAGTAAAAAAGCTTTTTTTGTAAAACACCACTTTTTAAGAAAAAAATACTTCTTCTTCTTATTATTATTATTAATGTAGTCGAAAGTCTAATGTTTAAGAAAATATATGGGGTCACTTACTTTCTTTCACTATTTTTGAACATTTTCACTGAAATGTGTATTATGGTGTGACATGGCAACAATTAAGAATATAGGAGTGTTGCACCAAAGGACAACAGAAATGAACACTTTTATAATGGTTCCAAAAAAGTTAAATTGAATGGGGTCCTTCGACTAATTAAACTTGTCTGTGGAATTGCCCCATATAAAATCAGAATGTGGTGTCACCGGAGGACATGGTTTTCAGTGACAAAATGTATCAAGTGCCTATACTTTTAGAAATGTATGGATGAAAAATAGACACTTGTACTTAAATAGACACTTGTATTTATTAACATTTGTATTCCTTTTAATTTATTAAAGTTGTAATTTATTGAACCATACTTGAAACGGTCACACCATAGTACAATTTTGAGATTTGGCTCAAAAATAAATACAAAACAAAGCAGTTTTTATATCACCAGGTCCATGTAAGACAAAGACGTGTTTAACCATTTACTGCATTTTAAATGACATTTCACATAATTAGTTTAAATTGTTAGTGTTTTATTTTTAATTCACATACACAAAATAATATAGAATAGGCCATTTATCGGCTTAATATGAAAATAATTAATTTGTCCTTTTTTGGAGCTGTGGTCACTGTTGAACTCTTGTACAGAACATTTTTCAAAAAGTCTCCTTTTCCGTGCCATGGAATGACGACAGCATACAGGTTTGGAACAACAGGGAGGCAAGTAAATAGACAGTATTTTTAATCTGGCAAGAACTATTCGCTTAACTGGTTCTATGGCGTCCAGTTCTACAGTTTAAGTTCTTTAGGCATGGGTTCGCCCCTGAGTCCAGCCAGCAGGTTATTGGCAGCAAGGGCAGACATGGCGTTTCGTGTCGTATAGGAAGCACTGGCAATGTGGGGGAGAATCACTGCAAATACAGACACAAACACAGAATACTCAAAATGTTTTCAGAGAAGACCTGCATCAAATACTTCAGTAAGATACATGCATGCCTACCACAGTTTTTGAGTGTGAAAAGAGGATGGTGTGTGGGCAGCGGCTCAGGTGTGGTGACATCCAGCCCGGCTCCAGCGATCAGACCGGTGGACAGGGCTTCATACAGATCCTCCTGATTGACCACTCCCCCTCTTTATAATAACAACACAGTCATGCAGTCAAGGGCCTTTTCGAGAAGATATTGCTGAGTCACTGGTGTTACTTTGAAGTGAATGCTCAATTTCTATTAACATGAATTCTGATATTTACCTTTTACTTAAAAAAATGGTTAGTATTCCAAAAGTGACAGTGATGTATCTCTTCATACAGGGTGCATTAAAGATGCACATATGTTCTGCACCCTTCAGAGTGCTTACTTTAAAGTTGCGATAGTCTTTTCTTCCCTATTGTATATCATATATATATATATATATATCCGAGTGGAATGGCTTCACGAACCAGAAAAAATATAGGACGGGACTTGGTTTTGTCCATCTGGAATTAATTGTATCGTTGGACTGCTTGCTATTGCTGTGATCTCATGTGAGTGACAGGTTGTCCCGCCAATCCAACGCTCTCCATTGATTTTGTATTGCGTGAAGTGGCCTCCTTGTCATTTCGGACTTATAACAAAAAACAGAACAATGTCTAAAAGCTAATATGTGACAAAGTGTACAGCAAACAAGCTAAACAAAACCCAGACATTTTTATAAGCTTTTAACCAGACGGCAACCTCCCGCATTTTCTCTTGAAGACATTACGGAAGTGACATATACTGCCATTCATCGACTGGCCACTAGGGACAGGCTCCAGAATGGAGCAAAATCTCATTGAGCTCATGTTAAAATACCCAACTTTACAGCAGAAAAAAACATGTTTACAGCCTGGTACAAATTGTGGTTTTGGTCTATACAGCTAATTTTGCCCTTCATGACAACTGTGAGGGGGGTGAATTTTTTTATAACTCATTCGTTTACATTATATAAAGCATTAAAGTTGCATAATTAAGGGCGTGGTGATTTCGAGTGACGAAGGATAGCCATTTATCTGCTGTCTGTTAGTCATCGCGTCACCTCAGCTCCACCCGCGTCCAGCCTTTTTGCCCATTTTCTGTTATCCGGGAGTGAAGCGTGATAATGCGCTGCCAAGATGGCAACGGCCAGCTCGACCCTACTTTACGCTTCAAAACAGCTCATCAGAATCCTATGGGTGACGTCACAGACACTATGTCCATATAGAGTGCCGAAGTAATGACGTCACTTTGTAGGCCAAAACGCGGAAGTGAGTTAGCATTTTAGCCCTACCGGTTCCCTCGCCCTAAAGTCTATGGGTTTTTTGAATGAGTTTTTGCTAAATCGCCTGAAATAAGGTCTGTGGTTAACAAAGCCTCTAAATATTTTCACGTTTTGATCTATGACATAAAACACATTAGTTAAAACCTGCTTGTGATTTTTTAAAACTTTATTGTGTCTTAAAAACGATGGTTGCTAACAAGTTGCTAAAAGGGACTACATCCTTTGGCGGAGACTTTAGACGTCATCGTGACAAACAGGCAATCTCTCACTAGCCCGCGTTTCAGCCTTATGAAGAACTTATGTGGCGTGAATAAATCGCGCTATTCGCGCAAAGTTGGATGCTTGAACATTTGGAGTTTACTCGCTTCACATGTTCGTCTCGTTGAGAAATGGCTGACATGGGCTGTGTTTACACGTCTTTTGTGTTAAAATCTACTGTAAATGTGTGAACGTAGTTTTAAGACTTTTTCAGTCGATAATGTAGTTGTTTAAAGCTCAAATCTGTTGTTTATTTATAAGAAGAGTGCCTATTTAAACATTTTAGCTGGTGTTTTCGGAGTTTTGAGCTCCAGTGAGTCAGCGGCGGTCAGCTCTTGTTTACCCGGTGAGAGTTGACTTTCCTCGGCCAGTCCTTCTGACGTCTGCCGCTGGCTCTGATGTCTCTGTGGCGTCTCCAGCTATAATTAGTCTTGTGGAGATTTAACGGCCCATATTTGCTCTCATGGATCTATAATTTGTTCTCCTGGCGTTTAGGCTGAGTGCAAAGTGAAGTTTCATCACTTGTTTATTTTTAGGCTATAACTGTACGTTACCGTTGTAAGTTAGCCGACTAGCACTGACTTTGAATGTTTGACTGAATTGTTTGCTTTATTTCATGTGTAGCTTATTATACGTTTTGTATTATTGATCATACATAAACTTGCATTTAACAAAAAGAGACTGCGTTGTGTTTCATGTCATTTAATGTTATCACAGTGATAATCATATTATCTGAAAAAACATTAACAAAAGATACATCTCAGAGAGGCACGCATAAACAAAATTAGTTTCTAACATTTTTGGAAAAAACGAATGGGCAATATTTCTCATGAAAAAGTGGATAAGTGTTCATACACAGCGCAGATCATAATGAGCGAGCGTGCTTTTAAATAAAGTTTGAGAAGCTTGATGATGACGTTGATCCGCGACCATGGTGTGCTGTAGTCCGTTTATAGCCTACCGTTAGCATTTTATATCTGACGGCTTTATTTGGGCTTCAAAATGTATACATTTTGGATTAACTTGTAAAGATTATCTTGGTAGACAAAACGTGTAAGGGTCATAACTCTTTGTTGAACACAGATCTTATTTTTTGCGATTTTCCAAAAGTCTATGGGGAAAATGAATGGCTTTTTGATCGAGGGAACCCATGCGCCGCTAACTTCCGGGTTGGCCTATAGTGACGTCATTACTTCGGCACTCTATTTACGTTTAAGGACAAAAAAGTGGATACAGGCAATTGAGACAGAGCGCGACACTGAGAACTACACCCACTAAAGGGGAACGTAAGAGCGACAGGAAATATAATATATAAAACTGACATTTGGATATTTGACTTAACAGTGACAAAATGATTTCTGCACACATAGGCATACTGAGTGTCAGGACCCCAAAATGTACCCATTCTTCCTGCTGATGCTTCACCTCTTATTGCCTGTATCCACTTTTGTCTCCTTAAAACGCTTGTTTTTTTTGGTTGACAGCTTATAAAAACTTAGTTCTCTGTTTTTTAGCTTGTTTGCTGTACACTCTGTCACGTATCAGCTTTTAGACATTGTTCTGTTTTTTGTTATAAGTCCGAAATGACAAGGAGGCAGCCTCACGGAATGCAAAGTCAATGTTGAGCGTTGGATTGCCCCACCCCCCGGTGTGGGCGTGGCCTAAATGCGCTCTGTCTCTATGGTGTATAGTTACATTCATGCTATTTTAAGGCATGGATAATTTTTTTGAACATTTAAATATGTCATTTTGGTGATCAAAGATGAGTTTTAAGGGATAAAATGATTGACTACGTTACCTGCTTGTGTTGATAAGGATGGCATTTTTCTTCATCTTGGAGAAGAGATTCCAATTGCAGATCCCATGAGTCTCTGGAGTCAAAGCACAGCATATGGCCAGAAAATCAGACTGCTTGGCCAGCTCATCTAAAGAGACTGATAACACACACACACACAGTTAATTTATTTACTACGTTGTAACTCAAACTCTTATGAAGGTTCTGAGATATTCCCACCATATTCTGCCTCTATCATATTTGCAAGCTGAGGTCTCGGCTCCACATCTGTGTAGATGAACTTCTTCACCTTAAACGGCTTCAAACGCTCTGCGATAGCCACACCTACACACATATACACCACACAACCTCAATTTAACCAATCCTGAACTAATAAATCAAAAATCATATAGAATCATAAGGCCACCCTATTCCTTACCAATCCTCCCAAGTCCCAAAATGCCAACTGTGCTGTTTGCTAGTTCATGACCACACAGCCATAACGTTCTCCAAGTTCCCCAGCCACCCCTATACACAAACTATAAATCAGTATGGATCAGTGTATGATTAACAAGCAAATGTGTGAGTGCTGTTAGTTTTGGTACGTTTTAGCCTCATGTGTGGCCTCAACGAGTCTTCTGGATGTAGTGAGTAACAGGGCAACAGTCAGTTCAGCCACAGCGTCAGTCAGTACATCCGGAGTGTATCCTACACGGATTCCCCTGGAAACACACAAGCCCATGTAAACAATGCACACTTCAAGAAACTCATATCTAAATTTTACAACTGACCTTTTCTTGAGTTCATCCAGAGAAAGATGATCAAAGCCCACTGACATGGTGCTGAGGACTTTTAGATTTGGACCTGCGTTTTTGAGACACACACGTCACTGAATTTGTCCGCTTTTGTTTCAACCTAATGATCATGCATTGCAAGCTAACCTGCAGCGTCCAATAGCTGTGCATCAATCTTCTCTGTGAGTACACACAGTATTCCATCGCAACCTTTGACCTTTTTCAGCAGCTCCACTCGGGGCACAGGGTCATCAGAGTCCCACGTCTCAAACTGCACCCTGGGATTGTGTGGGTAGAATTTAGAGAAGAATGAGAAGAAAGCAGTTCAATGATTTGCCTATTTAGCTCGATTAAATCGCCATCAAAACACGGATCAAAACAAAAAACGGATCAAAACAGGGACTATAATTGTAGCTGCCCACAAATTCTCAAAACAAAGTTAAACAGACTAAAATGACACATTGTCAAAAGACACTTTTATTTGTTTTCTTGAAGCCAAACATTTTCAGCTTCAATGAGTCCCAGATGACTAATTCAGGGTTAGGGTTAGGGTTCAGAATGAGAATGCTCGGCCAGTTGGTCAAAAGTTTGTTATTAACTTTTTCTCCCTCAGTTATCTTCAACTGAGCAGAGGTCAACTGAGTGTTTGGTTTGGAAAATATATACTGCAAGCGTGGCGGTGTCCATATTACATAGGCCCACATGTATAATAAATTGAATTATGGTACAACATTTTATTCAAGATGATCACCAGGTTTTCATCTTTCAACTATAAATAAGTGAAAGAATAGGTTTTGGTGTGAAAAGCACCTTGATGTTGGGGCCAAAGATCCTCTGAGGTCAAAAAGGCCACTCAAAAACACTGTTAAGGTGATATTTCAAGGGGGGAAAGGTCTGTTGTCTACAGTCAATAGTTTAGCTATATTTGAAGTACAACTCACACAAAAGTCACTTTCAAAACAAACAGATTTCTCTTGGACCAACGTAAACCAAATCGGCGAATGACTCGATTTCAACCACGAAAATTTGCAGAGTGTGACACAACCTTTCTTTTTTTTTTAGCTATTGCCTATTGGTAGGCCTACTTTACAAAGGTCTAATTTGTTGTTAGAACATAACTAGCAATGAGCAATATTTTCATTGCATTTATTAACCTTTTTTAAAGTTAGTTAAAAGTGGAATTTGTCAGTTATGTTAACAGATAGTATTTCATACTACTTTTGATCTGAATGGAAATATATTAGGCAAGTAACATTAACTAAGATTAATAAAAGATGAAGTAGCCTGTCCATTGTTAGTTTATGTTTACTAGTTAACTAAATAAAACCATATTGTGAATGTTACCCATTTTAATCAGTAGTAAAAATCTATTTTTGTCGTTGTGTTGCTCAATCATTAGGCTAGGCCTATTTAAAATGTTTATTTATTTATAAACTTTGGGGCAGAAAAATGTCTAAATAATAGGCTAGTCAACATTTTATGCAACTAATCACCGTAAATGAAAATGATTTTATGAAGCTAATTAGTGTATGTGGTGACTGACTGCTTCAACCTACTGTCCGGATTTGCGGAGAATGTCCAGTCCGTCCGGCGGCACTTTGCGCGTAACATAAACTTTGGGTAACGTGGACATCGCGCGATGAAATCCGGTGACGGTACACGGGGCGATCTTCTGTAGTCTCCCGAGGGCTGTTCTACTGCACCACATTACGAGCAATATCAATCAATGCAGGGATCTTTCTTTGGTAAAGGATGACAGAAGCTGGAAGCGGCAGCATGTGCAGTGTGTGGACAGTTTAGGGGGAGGACACGAAATGGGTGGTGTGTGTGTCTCTCTCTCTCCACACAACATGAGAAAGAGAGCAAATATGTAAGATAAATATGTTGTTTTTGTTTGTTTATTTGTTTTACATTCCAAAGTACCATAATCACCAAGTGTCTCAATTTCTGGTATCAATGGTAGGCTATTGATTTTGTTTCAGTCAATCATTAATCAGGGTCACAAGCAAATGTATCCCTAATGTATGAAAAGCAATGAAAATATACTTTAACCAAATAGATCCTATATGAAAAATAAATGTAGGGCTGTTGTCTTAAGGTGTGTTTGGACTGTGTGTTTATATGTGAAAAATCATTTTAAATTGATTTTGCAGTAGCAGTTCAAGGCTGCTCAAGTGTGTGTGTGTGTGTGTGGCTCAGATAAATGGGGACAAAATGTCCCCACAAAGACGGCAATATCCAAAATCCTTGACCTTGTGGGGACATTTTTTTGGTCCCCATGAGGAAAAAAATATTAGGCTAAAAATCTAAGTGAGGTATTTTTTTAAAAATGTAAAAATGCAGAAAGTTTTCTGTGATGGGTAGGTTAGGGGTCGGGTTAGTGTAGGGTGATATAATATACAGTTTGTAGCTACAGTATAAAAAGCATTATGTCCATGCAAAAAAAGCAAGGACGGAGACATGACATTCCTCGATAAGATTATGTCTGTATGTTGTGCTCTGACAAACATGAGCCCTAGTGTTGTGCTGAAATAAATGTGCATTAAATACAGCCACAAGTGTCTGTTGCATCCATACCCACAATCTTCACAATAAATATACTTAAATTAAATGTATGTGTCTTATAAACAAGACGCAATAACAGTATGATGTGCAAAAGCAAGAAGTGTCACACAATCAGATGTTTTTCAGCGTTTATTTGCAAGTAGTGCAGCCTGAGAACACATAACGGTGCAGTGCAGTTGGAATGCTTCAAGGTAAAAGGTTACATAGGCTTCATGATCTGCAGCTTCTGAACCCATCCATTTGTGAACTGCACATTTCATATGGATCCAAACCGTTAATAGTTCCGATTTTGTCCATATACCGGTCCCTGGCTTCCCTATTTAACGTATCCCGGTAAATTCCACATCCTTTCGGGATTTTAACATAGTTTTTCTTTCTCCCAACTCTGCTTCTCCTCGTTCAATTTGCTGTATGTTTACATTCGCGAGGATATCAACATGGCCGCCACGTCCCAGAATGCAACGCGGCACCCAAGCCCTATTAAGATATTTTTGATGAAATAGACATAGACAGCAATTTAATTACCACTTTCAAGGCCCAGAAAGGTATTGTTAAAATAGTCCATGTGAATACAGTGGTTCAAACTTAATTTAATGAAGTATCGCAAATACTTTTTGTGCACATGCGTGTGACGCAGGAGCTGGCCAACGTAACCTGCGTAGGAGACTGACACAGACGAGAAGAAATTGTTGAATAAAGTTGTAATTTTTCTTTGTTTTTTGCACACAAAAAGTATTCTCAACACTTCATAAAATTAAGGTTGAACCACTGGAGTCACATGGACTATTTTAATGATGTCTTTCCTACCTTTCTTGGCCTTGAAAGTGGTCATTAAATAGCTGTATATGGAAGAGTTAGAGAGTTCTCGGATTTCATCAAAAATATCTTAATTTGTGTTCCGAAGATGAACGAAGGTCTTATGGGTTTGTAACGACATGAGGGTGAGTTATTAATGACAGAATTTCCATTTTTGGTTGAACTAACCCTTTAAGTTACTGTGTGTTGTTGTTTCTATGCACTTGAAGCTTCATGACAAATTATTTTTGTGTGTATACATGCTTGTCAATCAGTGTTGGATGTAACTAGTTATTAAGTAATTAGGGGCCAAGCACCGAAGGTGCAGGCACCTATTGTAATCGTTAGATTTCTTCTTATTATTATTATTCCGCCACAAAGTCTATGGCAGCCCATAGAACCGCTTGAGGGAAAGTTGTGAAATTTGGCACACAGATAGAGGACAGTCCCAGCATTAACCACACCAATTTTGGAATCTCTAAAACAATCCCTCTAGCGCCACCACCTGTCCAAAGTTTGACTCATATTTGTGCTAATAACTTTTGAACCATAAGGGCTAGAAACAAAATTCTTTTTTCCTCTGATTCCTTGGCTCAAGCCAATTCGATTGCATTTCCCGCCATTTTTAATTAACCGAAAAACCTACTTTTGCGAACTCCTCCTAGGCCGTTGCAGACTAGAGATGATTAGTCAAACTGTTATTGAACAACCCTCGAATTAAATCGACATAAAATGAAAGTCAGGCTTTATCTCCGAAACACTTTAGCATATTCTAACCAAACTTGGTGTGTGTTATGCCAACCATGACCTGAGGCTGCCTGCAGCGTTTCGGCGCAGTGCCACCTAGTGGTCCAGAGATACAAAAATTGGATATTTTTGATTATACCTTAAGAACGCTTTAGCCAAATATCACAAAACTGGTCTATTTAGAGTCGGGGCATCACGCCAAGCCATGCCATACCCAATTTTCCCATATCAACCATTTTGGGCGTCGGCCATTTTGAATTTTGTCAGAAAGTGCTATGTTTTACAAACGCATTGGCGAATCGTTACGAAACTCGGTGTGTGTCTTTGTCACCAAGCCCTGAAAGTACACAAAAAGTTTCAAGGCAGCGCCACCTTGTGGACAAAAGTTATAGTGAATTTTCCAATAATGCTAATAACTTTTGATTAAATTTGACTATTGTCATAAAAATGGTTTCAATATATTCCTTGGGTGATGCCAAGAACATAGATCCCAATTTTGCCATATTTGGCCAAACATTCTGTTCGCCATTTTAATTTCCTTCAGAAACCTACTTTTTCGAACTCCTCCTAGACTATTTGCCTGATTTTCACCAAAATCGAATCGTAACATCTTCAGACGATGACAGCAAAAAGTTATTAATTTCGTGTCAACAAACAAAACCGTTTTCATATACTGCAGCGACAAAGTTGAGCCATGATGCCAAAATTACTCTTGAGGCTGTATCTCTGCAATGCTTTGACATAATGACACCAAACTTTGCCTTTGTCATTGTCATCTCACTCTGACCACACCACATCAATTTCGTTACTGCGCCACCTATTGGTCAAAAGTGACAAACCATTAAATCATATTATTAGTGACTGTATATATGACATTTTAAGCCATTTTTGTCTAAAATCATCTTAAAATGCCTTTGCTTGCTCATTGTTGCAGTTGATCTAACCCTCCCAGCCATGGTGGCATGTCATGTCTTCTTCTTTGCGCTTGGCCCCGTTAATGGCTGCTCGCAGCTATATTTAGTTACTGTAATTCTATTACTTTTCCCTTGAAAGTGTAAAGTAAGGGATTTCTCTTATTATTTCTGTAATTGAATTACAGTTGCTTCTGATTTAATTGAACTAAATGCTGTGTATAGACTGTAGAACAATTATATATAATACAAGAATTAACATCAAAATTTAAAGTCTAACTTTAAAATGAGTGTTTTATGTATCCTTCTCACATATAATAATTTGAATAATTTAAGCAGTTTTAAATTTTTTATTTGAATGAATTAAAAGAGCAGTGTCATGTCTATCCTTGAATCACTTAACTAGTCGAGGATGGTATAGGATTTAGAAAGTAATAGTGTAAACGTAAGCTCACCAAAGTCTACATTGAAACATTTTAGTGCACGGGGTACTGGTTTCAGTACAAGAAGTTATGTTAAAATAAAATATTAATCTCTCAGACAATAATATTTTATTTTATTTTAAATGACAAAAGCATTTCAATTAAGATGTACACCATTAAATGTAAAAAGTCCTGCTGTGCTTAATGGGTACATGTTTGTACCCTTTAAGCACACCCCTGTTGCCATTAAGCTCACAACATGTTTTTTTGGTGTGGAAAATTCTTGTTTATTTTAAACAACATTTTTAAAGAATAATTGTATAAAGATTAACTTGAAGTGACAATAATCAGTTAATATTTAAAGTATGTTTATTTACATAGACGTTCAATGTGGATGAAAGCTTTAAGGAGCACACTGTAAAAAAAAAATAAAAAAAAATAAAAAAAAATTATATATATATATATATATATATATATATATATATATATATATATATATATATATATATATATATATATATATATATATATATATATATATATATATATATATATATATATATTATTAAATTACATTTAAAAGGACAATTTTGCTATTATTTTGTATTTTTATTTTGTATTAAGTTCATACATATTTTAATATGAACAGCTATTATTGGAAATATCTATAAAAGATATACTTTTTCTTATTGGTATCACACTGAAGCTGTGATTTTCATAGTAGTACACCCTTTAAGCTTACCATATACCAGTCCATTGTATATACCTTACCATTGTATACCTCTAACTGTAAAAATTCTGTTTAAAGTACTAGCCATCTGTATATTATATTCATAGTACATATTCACCTGTAAATTCTGTTTATAGTAATAGCCATCTGTATATTAATTCACTGTACATACTCACCTGTAAATTCAGTTCTGTTTATAGTAATAACCATCTCTCTATTTATACATATTTATATATATTCAGTATATTTCCATGTCCTGCACTTATGCAACCATTGTATATCCTGCACTTGCTGCTATTGCACTTCTGGTTAGACCTAAACTGCATTTCGTTGCCTTGTACTTGTACTTGTGTAATGACAATAAAGTTGAATCTAATCTAATCTAATCTAATATACAATAATATGAAGTCTTTAAAATTTACAGCAGTGTAAAACCACAGAACATCAATAAACTGTAAATGTATAATATAATGGATTTAAAAGTACAAGCCAGTAATGCATGTGAAGTGATATATTAGTGTAGCACACAATCTTATACAGCTAGTAAGCTAACAATGTTCTGTAGCACCGGCGCTGTATTGCTAAAACTAAAATCTTTTGGATCTAACTGTAATTATTTCCCACATATTATTATTATAATATGCAAAAGTCTAAACATGAATCTCTTAATTTTGCAGTAAGAAGTTATTAAAAAAAAAATTAGACAGCTTTCAAAATGGCCACCAGACAGTGTGAACACATGAATACCCATCTCAGTGTGCAATGGTCTGATTAGCTTGAAATTACTGGAGGTATATAGTAACAAACACATCAATTGGTTAAGATATCAAGTAGGATGATAAATTATTATTTTTCTTTTTATAATCTGAGCTCAAAGATAGTAGCCTAGTACTTAATGGGTAGGCTACTTGAGCTTAATAGGTACGTTTACCCTAAGTAATTAAATACTTTTTGGAGAGAGTAATTTGTACAGTAATCTAATTACACTATTGAAGATGTAATTAGTAACTAGTAATTAATGACTTGTTTAGAGTAACTTACCCAACACTGTTGTCAATAACTGATTCCGAGTAACTCATTCCACTAGGTGGCGGTCCATAGTTTCCCATCACGAAACCCCACCGCACAAGCGCAGTAGAAGAAGTGTGCTGCTCCCGTTCCTCGCGCACATTGACAGGTAGCTAATCCACAACTCTTTCTATGCTACAGACAATACTTTATACCACGAATCATTGAAATCAAGCCATCACAGCCGTAAAGGCGCATTACGCAGAGTCGTGCCTGCAGATTTGATTGATCTGTTATAGTAAAACAGATAGGCTAATTTTGTGAACAGCCCAGTTAGCCGATGTGCTAATGAGTAAGCAATATGATAAATTAATGATTCTATGACATGTTTAACGATCCCCGATTAAATATGAAATGTTTTTGTGATTATGTGATTTATAATGTGTTTTAGATCTTCACTTAGAGCCTGTCGTCTTTATATGGAGGATATTATACACGTTATATGTGTGATTTCGTGTGTTAGTGCTAAAACAGATTGCCTTTTTAGAAAGGCATAATGTGTTGATTATTTGATAAGCATATATCTGAAACATGACAGTGCATAAAACCGACCTGGCATGCAGGCAGGATTAATTGTCAAGTCATTCAGAGCTAAAATGCTCAAGGAAAACCGGAACATATCAGGGGATTTTTAAAATTGTCATCTACAGCCTGGTAAAAGTTATGGAAATAATTACAGTTTTAAAATTCATGGTTTCTGTTGTGAGTATATTTTTCTAAAATGTTTCATCAAGCCATAGAGTTTTGTCAATTAATCGTTATTTTGAGTCGGTTCTTTTGAATGAATCAGTCGAACCGGTTTACAGATTGGTTTGAAGACCAATTTAAATGCCAGTCCTGAGGTGCTCATGAGCAGGTCAGGTTGATGTAGTCGCTGTCAAAAGGGTCTGAAAAATAACATGGGTGACTGACATGATCTTTTACAAAAGGAAGTTTACAGCTGTAAACATTCTGAACTGAATTCTTAAAGGGTTAGTTCACCCAAAAATGAAAATTCTGTCATTAATAACTCACCCTCATGTCGTTCCAAATCCGTAAGACCTTCGTTCATCTTTGGAACACAAATGAAGATATTTTTGATGAAGTCTGAGAGCTTTCTGACTCATCCATAGACAGCTGTATAATTAACACTTTCAAGGTCCAGAAAGGTAGTAAAAACATAGTTGAAATAGTCCACGTGACTTAATTGGTTCAACCTTAATTTTATGAAGTGATGAGTACTTTTTGTTTGAAAAAAACAAACAAAAATAATGACTTTATTCAACAATTTATTCTCGCCTGTGTCAAACTCACTGCACTTTGTTTACACTACTTCAACAGCGTAAGATTCTAACAGGCTAGAAGAAATTGTTGAATAAAGTCATTTTGTTTTTTGCGCACAACAAGTATTGTCATCGCTTCATAAAATTAAGGTTGAACCACTGTAGTCACATGGATGATTTAAACCAGCGGTTTTCAATAGGTGAGGCGCGCCTCCCATGGGGGGCGCCAAAGAGCCACAGGGGAGGCGCGACGTGAAGAAAAAATAAAAATAAACCATATACTCGCGTCGCGGTATACTGGGTAAAAGCTACGCGGGATACTCGCGTCGTGGTACAAACGAGTTGACTGATTACTGACAAGTAGTAATGCTGACAGATTAAGCAATGGCTCCTTCTGGCTCAACGTGTGCACAGGTGCTCAAAAAACTGCAATACAATTATTTTTTTAAGGGGTAGGCTATGTTTATTTTTTTCAATCATTTTAAAATTAATTGGAGAATTAACTTGAATGTGCCTAATAGCCTATGTGTTGTAGCCATTAAATAAGCGCATTTAGTTTCATATGTTAAAATATTATATGTTATTTTTTTTCCATCTATATGTTGATTATGAAAACTGAACACCATGAGTAAGATAGGATACATCGGGGACATGGAGTGGGTCAGACATGACCACTTCATTAAGTTTCGTTTTGTAGAAAGACTTTCTTTAGTTTAAAGTGAATTTCGTTTTGTATAAATTGTATCTTAATTTTAATAAATGTTTATTCAACAAATTGCCTGGATTTAATAAATAAGAAGCAAATATAGCCGCGATCAATTGCATTGCACGCGTGAACTGGAGAGCATCATAAATTCATATCTCATATCTCTTTAATTTTTTATTATAAATTAATCGAAACTCAGTTTATGCCTCATAGACATGAAAAATATTTAAGAAAGCTTTACATTTCTTTAAACGAAACTATTCAAAACGAAAAGAAATAGGCTAGCTAACGTTACTCAATGTAATCCATGATGTGCATTTCTCTCTGTAGGCTTGGCTTCTTCAATACGGAGATGGCGATCTTCAACTTCATTTTTGCAGCTGACACAGACAGAAAAGACTAGTGTAGGCCTAATACAAATCAATGCACGAAATCGAACTTTTTTATTTTAATTTTTTATTTTATTCAGCTCGAATGGGGACTTGAAGCAGAGACTAAATGCCGATCACGCGTTTCTGGTTGTCTGTGGAGAGCGAGTTCCCTCAGATCTCCACTAAGGCTATGCAAGTCCTAATCCCCTTCACCTCCACTTACTTGTGTGAGTGTGGGTTTTCCGCACTGACCATGATTAAAAATAAATACAGATCAAGGCTGCTGGTGGAGGACGACTTGCGTTTATTTCTCTCTGAAGTGCAGCCCCGCATCGAACACCTCTGCGCGTCAAAAGCGCGTCCTCATTGTTCCCACTGATATGGGCGGTTATTCAAAGTTCAAAATTAAAATTCAAATGACGTGATTGACACGTGCAAATGACGTGAATGGTGCATTTTGTTTATTGTTTAAATCTGAATGTATGATTATAAATAATTTTAGCCAAAAAACATTGTAATGCAAATCTTTTTGAACATGCCTTCAATGCAGTTGACTGTTATGTGTTATGCGCTGTGAACAAAAAGCGTTGTCGTTCATTGATCAGAGAGCTGTCCATTGTGCTGATTTTGTTCGAGAAGATGTGCATTAAAATGTGCGCTTAAAGAGAGAGTTCACTTTAAAATGAAAATTCTGTCATCATATACTCACCCTCAATTTGTTTCAAGCCTGTATGAATTTCTTTCTTCTGCTAAACACAAAGCAAGATATTTTGAAGAATGTCAGTAACCAAACAGTTAACTGGTCCCATTGACCTCCATAGTATATATATTTTTTCTTACTATGGAAGTCAATGGGACCAGTTAACTGTTTGGTTACTGACATTCTTCAAAATATCTTGCTTTGTGTGCAGCAGAAGAAATTCATACAGGCTTGAAACAAATTCAGGGTGAGTATATGATGACAGAATTTTCATTTTAAAGTGAACTATCCCTTTAAGACCCAGACACAAGTTTCACACTTGTAACATTCACATGTTAAGCATGTTTTGTTGACTTATGGTTAGGCCTACTGATGTTCTGTGATTTTTAAAAGTAGCCTCAAATAGGCCTGCATAAAGTTGGAAGTTATTTGCTGTTGCAAAGATTTATGAATGCACTTCTTAAAAAAAAAAAGGAAATAAAATACAATATGAAAAAATATTTACATTTTATTAGTTGTTATTGAAACTCATCATTGCCAGGAACACACAGAAGATGGCATTTACTGCCGAGGCGTGTGTGGGTTAGAAGAGGCGGACAGGATTTTGGGGAAGGGGGGGCTCGGCTGTCCTTACCTACTCTAAGGGGAGGCTCACATTCACACAATTTGAAAACCCCTGATTTAAACAATGTTATTACTACCTTTATGGGCCTTGAAAGTGTTTATTAAATTGCTGTCTATGGAGGGGTCAGAACTTTCGGATTTCATCAAAAATATCTTCATTTGTGTTCCAAAGATGAACGAAGGTCTAATGGTTTTGGAACGACATGAGGGTGAGTTATTAATGGTAGAATTTTCATTTTTGGTCGATTATACTTTAAATAATGAGAATGTGTTTCTCATGTCTTCAGTTATCAGCAGTGAATAGAATCTCTTCATCTCTCCGACAGAATCTTACAGAGGAACTCCTGGACACCCCCTCTCCCCTTCCCACTATGGCTGACTCCATGGATATAGATGATTCTCTGTACAGGTACACTGTAAATACTGAAGCTGAAACACTCTGGCCCTGTTTACACCTGGTATTAAGATCACAAGTGGACGACACTAAATACAGGTGTAAATGGGGTCTAAAACGTTTTGAGCTTTTCCACTTTCGACCACTTCCAGAGGTAGTTGAAACGCATTCGACCGGATTTCTTTTGTATAGTAAATTCTCATGTGATCGAATGAATAGCCAGAAAAGACTGCCTATTCTCCGCCTACTGACCTAATGCGTAAACATTATGAGAAGCACGCTGATGCTCTCTGTATATTTCTCCGTACTCGTTCATATGTAAATTGTACGAGCTTATTTTGTCCATTACATCGAAAGATCTGAAAAAGCCCGTCCATTGTTGAAAGTGGACAAAGGAGACCGTTAAAAAACAAGGTGTAATCGGGAATGTGTCTCTGTCTACCTGAGATCTGATCAATAAACTGAGACAGGCTTTGATTTCTGTCATGTAGAGAATCTGATTAGTTATGAATCAGATTCAATCCAACTTTGCTGCTCCTAATCGTGTGTGTGTGTGTGTGTGTGTGTGTGTGTGTGTGTGTGTGTGTGTGTGTGTGTGTGTGTGTGTGTGTGTGTGTGTGTGTGTGTGTGTGTGTAGTCGGCAGCGGTATGTGCTGGGGGACAGTGCAATGCAGCAGATGGCCCAGTCTGCTGTTCTTGTCAGTGGAATGGGAGCTCTTGGAGTGGAAATAGGTGAGTGATGCCAATGTCCATCCATACACCACTCCAGTACTTATTTTCATTTTTGTATTTCATTGTTTTCTTTTTTGCATGGTTTTAACACTAGAACTGGAACCAAGGTGGTCATTTTGACCGTTTTGAAAATGTTGCTATGTAATAACTTTGTTGAAACTAAACCCATATAGCTTTTGTACCCTGACTTTTCCTAAATGTTTGTATATTTTGTTCTAATATAGTTCTGAGTTTTTCTACCTGGAATGGCCATAACGGTCAAATTGACCGTAGCTTTCAGTGTTTGCTAGTTCCCCCCTCCAGTGAAGATGCACGTCACTGTTGCCTAGACAAGTTCTAGTTGTTTTTATATGCTATTGCTAAGCTAAAACATAGCTTTACCTTTAAAATGTCAGCAAGAAAGAGATTGACTGGCGCAGAGGTTTTAGCCTTGCTTCAGAGCCTTGATGATGCTGGTGGCTGTATAGGATTGTTTCCGATTTGTGTGGTCCAGACATTTCCAATAACTCCAGTGCGTTGCAAAGTCCAAAAGTCTAAATTTATTGAAAAAAAATAGATCTAATAATTTGACACACATATAAAGCCTCATTCTAACACCTCAAAAGAAGCTTCAAATGTAATTTTGACATGACAAAATTACATGATATTTGGTGCAGTCTAGTACGAACGGTCAGAAAGTTTCATGCCGCCTTTAAAATCTCTAGAAATTTTAAATGGCTATAATTAGTACAAGGGTGTTGAAAGTATCTAGTATCGAAGCTTCATGAATTCTTGACATCTCAGATCATGCTTTACTAGAAACTAGTATACCATGATCTGAGATGTCAAGGATTCATGTAGATGTATTTTCTTCAGTCTTTCCTCCAATAAGGGAAATTGTTGTGAATTCCATACCATGTACCTCATCTACAGTCTTGATTGATTTTTTTTTGTAATTTGTTGTTTAGTGCAGTGATTCACACCATTTAAATTCTAATAAAAAATATATCTTCTTATACAGCAAAAAACATTGTTCTGGCAGGAGTGAAGGTAAGATAATTGTCTAGATTTAATTTTGTTCTTTGTTTTTCTATATACACTTTTATGGAAATCATGTTTGAGATTTCTTGGCATACAAACATGGCTAAATAGTTTTTTTTGTAATACACTACTGTTCAAAAGTTTTTTTAATTGTTTTTGAAAAAAAGTAACTTATGCTTACTAGTGCTGCTTTTATTTTATAAGTAAATACAGTATAAACCGTATTATTGTGACATGTTATTACAATTTAAAATAACTGTTTGCTATTTGAATGTATTTTTAAATGTTATTTATTCATTGCTCTATTCTTGAGTGTCAAATGATCTTTCAGAAATTATGCTGATAAATATGCTGATTTGGGTCTCAGTTTTGCTTAGTATTTCTATGGAAACATTTATATTTTTTTCAGGATTCTTTGAATAGAAAGTTCAAAATAACATTTATTATTGAAATAAAAATCTTTTGTAATATTATTATTGTCTTTAACAATTTAATGCATCTTTGCTGAATAAGAGTAATAATTTCTTTAAAAAAAAAAAAATTTGAACACCTATTATCAATAGTATATTGTGTACTCGCTTTTTACTGTTATAGGCTACTTAGACTATTTGCTGAGCGGTTACTTTTCAGTAGTGTTATGACTGTTATGAGATTTGCACATGTGTGTTTTTAGGCAGTCACCCTTCATGACAGTAAGCGATGTGAAGTTTGGGATCTGGGCACCAACTTCTTCATCAGAGAGGAGGATGTGCATAACCAGAAGAAAAGGTGCACTGTAGTTTTTGTTACAAGCAGACTTAATTCAATCTCTTTTTTTGATTTTCCAGAAAAAAGTCTTCGTTATTGTTAAATAACTAAAATATATATTAGGGCTGGGTAAAAAATATTGATTTCTCGAATGAACGTAACTTTGTAGAGCCCATCCAAATCAATCACAATAATCTTTGTGCTTTGTTAGTTTTGATAAGATACAAAGTCTCAGATTTCAAATTACGTCCATTTTATTACGAAATTAAAATAAATAAATACCGTTTTGGCACTGTTTAACGTTGTGTGACAGATCACAGAGGCGCAGCTCAGCTCAAGAGAAGCGGCAGCGTGGAGCGCTCGTGAACTGATCATCTCCTCCGCTTTAAAGGGGTGATGAATTGAGAAATTAACTTTCCCTTGAGCTTTTGATATATAAAAGTTAATTGTGATATAAGAATATCCTGTAAGTTTCAGAGTTGAAAACTTCCTTGTTAGTCAAAGAAAAGCTTTTATTTATACACCAGGCCCAGAAAACGCTCAATCTCAGAATATGTCGACCCTTGACGGCATAGAATGCAGAAACGCTGCCTCAACAACAGATAAATATGTACGCCTGCTTCTGTAGCCCCGCCCACCGACTTTTGGTCATGTCATCCACCCTTAATAAAGTTATTACCCTACATGAGTGTCTCTTTAACCTTATCCAACAATAGTTTTTTAAATTTCTATAAAGCTATGTAGTGACCACAATGGTTTTCTCTCTCTCTAAGGGTTGAGGCTGTCCATTCGCGAGTGGCTGAGTTAAACCCATATGTTCAGGTCAGTGTTTCCACCGATGTCCTGGATGAAAGCACTGACCTCAACTTCCTGAAGAGATACCAGGTTGGTCTCAGTGAAAACGGCTCAAAGTGCAACAAACATTTTACATAATTTGCCATTACTTTGATTAGATTATTATTTAGATTATTCTTTATGTTCATATCATACATAATGTGTCTATTCTTGCATTTGTTTCTTTAGTGTGTAGTACTAACAGAAACAAAGCTGAGCTTACAGAAACGAATCAACCATTTCTGCCACTCTCAGCAGCCTCCTATTAAGGTACAGATATTCTCAGACATACTTGCACATAGCTATAACTGTCAGTTTGGAGGCTTTAAAATGTGTTTTTTGGTGCAGTTCATTGCCTGTGATATCTTTGGGATCTGCACACGAGTGTTCTGTGATTTTGGGGAGACGTTTGAGGTATCTGACCCTACCGGAGAAGAACCAAAAGA
Source organism: Gobio gobio (assembly GCF_949357685.1). Lineage (NCBI taxonomy): Eukaryota > Metazoa > Chordata > Actinopteri > Cypriniformes > Gobionidae > Gobio > Gobio gobio. Next base: position 22,940,827 of record NC_137099.1, read on the forward strand.
AGTTTTCATCCAAAACATCAGCCAGGTAATATAAACACCCCACTCTCTCACCTTCACCTTTCTTTTGTCACATTAGGGAGTGTTCACAGTTCAGTTCTTTTGTTCCTGACCAAAAAAGTAAATTATACATTTAGTCCTGGTTCACTCACTTAGCTTTCACACTGTCATTTTTAACTCCTAAATATACAAAAAAAAAATCTTACCAAACATCCAAAACAATGCTGTGTGCTGGGCTAAATGTGCTTGTTGTATGTGCGTACAGTACATATGATGGTATTTTTACCAGCTGAGAACTCATGAAGAGCTTATAAAATGTGTAAAGGAGTCAAAACCGCTCCAGAATTTCCTCCGTTGCACATCTCTGTTGCGGTTCTGACGCCAATACCGAACTGACATGGACAACATAACTCTACTATGATGAGTAGAACCAGGTGTGCTTGAGCATTCTGTCCTTTTTAGGTTTGCATCGTGACGACATGTCCTGTTTTTTGTTAGCTTAGAAGTCTTTGGCCTGTGTTCCATTTAAGGCTGAACAATTTTGGAAAAGAATCTAATAGCAATTTTTTTTTATATATATATATATATATATATATATATATATATATATATATATATATATATATATATATATATATATATATATATATATATATATATATATATATATATATATGTATATATGTATATATGTATATATATATATATATATATATATATATATATATATATATATATATATATATATATATATATATATATATATATATATATATATATATATATATGTATATATATATATATATATATATATATATATATATATATGTATATATATATGTATATATATATATATATATATGTATATATATATATATATATATATATATATATATATATATATATATATATATATATATATATATATATACAATATATATATATATATATATATATATATATATATATATGTATATATGTATATATATATATATATACACAATATATATATATATATATATATATATATATATATGTATATATGTATATATATATATATATACACAATATATATATATATACACAATATATATATATATACACAATATATATGTAAACTTTTTTGTTAGTTTTTTTACCAATATTGCTATTTAAAAAAAAAAAAGTTAAGCTCTTTATCTTCTGTATTATTCAACAAAGACAAGCAATAAATCATTGTATGGTTGGAGTGGGAATCATTAGACACCTCAAGATGCGATTCCAAAATGATTCTTTGTCTTTTTTTCTTATCATTTATTTTATTAATATTTTAACGTAATTAAAACATAGCAGGTAAGAATTTTAAACATATAAACAAATATATCTTCAGAACATATAAGCTAGTAAATAATAAAGAGGGGGAAAATTTTTTTTGTATGGTATGACCAACAAAATATTAGATAAAAACAAATATTAGATTTAACAAACTGTTCTGTTGCATAGCGTGCCAAGTTGATGCTTTCTCAGAGCTGAATGCGTACTCACGTGTCACGTGACCAGAGTGTAATCGTAACCTTTGTGGTTAAAGGTGCTCTAAGCGATGTCACACGTTTTTTAGGCCAAAACATTTTTTGTCACATACAGCAAACATCTCCTCGCTATCCGCTAGCTGCCTTTACACTCTCGCTTAGAGCACCTTTAAAAAAAATCGTGTTTTATCATATCGCGATATTATCGCAAATGCGTTACCTAGTTACATTCATATTTAAGTCGAACTGCACGAAAGTTCCTTTTGAAGTGGAACGAGACCCCATGAAAAGATGGGACTCGGTCCTCTCGTTTGGTGCGCACCCAGGTTTGGATGGCAGTGTTCACACTTATTCAAATGAACCGCATTAAAATAAAGCAACAGCCTACTGGTTTGGTGCACAGCACAAAGGGATAAAAAGTACCCCATACCCACGGTTAAATATACTGCTAGATCTTGTTGTGGGCATAATTTTTTGCTGGAGGTCTTGGACATCTAGTTCAGGTATATGGTATCATGAATTCTAGCAAATACCAACAGATAACCTGATAGAAATGAACCCTATTTCCCCCCGCCCCCCCCAAAACCACACACACACGCACTCAAAACTTTTACATAAATGAAAGGTTAGATCTTTGCGTTTTTTAAATGAAAGATCAAAATTATTAACAATGGAGATTTGTTTTAACTTTTATTTATTTGAATAAAATATTTTAACCACTGTGTCATTTTTCAGAGTAACAGTTAAATTTACAACGCATCATTCATTCATTCATTCATTCAACTATTTTGAAAAGACTGGAATAATAACACCAACGCACACAAGCAATCATTTTTATTAGTCAAATTAATTAAAAAATGTAAGCTGCCAAGTGTGAACACACTGAAATGCTCAATTTTGTGATATGGGTCGCATATTAATGTCCTGCCTGACATCCAATCACAGGGGAGCCCTGGTGTTGTGACTTGTATGGACAGCCGAACACACGGCCTCCAGACAGGGCAGAGTGTGTGTTTTAAAGAGATCAATGGCATGAGTGAACTCAATAGTTCCACACACCAAGTTACAGGTATGAACCCAAACTCTACCTTCATCATGCGCAAAGATGTACTCTACTGACTTACTTAACACTCTTGTCTATGTGTGTGTATTTAGTTCTGTCTCCCTACAGTTTTGCAATTGGAGATACCTCATCATTCCAGCCATATGCTCATGGAGGAATCTTCCGTCTGGTCAAGATCCCCAAAACCTTCAGCTTTGTATGTTTATACCAACTTCTGTTGGTCTGTTTAATAGTGGTAAAGTATAATGAGTAACTGTTTCGTCTGTTTATGGTCTGTTTAGGAGACAATGGAGCAGCAGTTATCTGATCCTCGGCTCCTTACTCCCGACTTTAGTAAACCTGAGGTCAGAAGCACAGGGAAACAATGAGAGAAAGTTCATTTATTTTTGCTGACATGAGAATCAGTCACTTTTTGTCTTAATAAATGTGCCCTATCCAATCAGGTCCCTCTGCTGCTGCATACTATCATGTTAGCTTTGGATGCTTTTCTGGAACAGCATGCTAGACTCCCCAGCATCGGGTAAATAACTTTTTTCCTCTTTAATGATGTGTCATGATATTAGGCAGCAAATTAACATTTTGTCCTCAAAGTTGATGTGTTAGAAGCAGGAAAAAGGGGCAAGTGTAAGGATTTGAGCGAGTTTGACAAGGGCCAAATTGTGATGGCTAGATGACTGGGTCAGAACATCTCCAAAATTGCAGCTCTTCTGGGGTGTTCCTGGTCTGCAGTGGTCAGTATCTATCAAAAGTGGTCCAAGGAAGGCATTTGGCACCAGGATGCACTATGGGAAGAAGGCAAGCCGGCGGAGGCAGTGTGATGCTTTGGGCAATGTTCTGCTGGGAAACCTTGGGTCCTGCCATTCATGTGAATGTTACTTTGACACGTACCACCTACCTAAGCATTGTTGCAGACCATGTACACCCTTTAATGGAAACGGTATTCCCTGGTGGCTGTGGCCTCTTTCAGCAGGATAATGCGCCCTGCCACAAAGCAAAAATGGGTCAGGAATGGTTCGAGGAACACGAGTTTGAGGTGTTGACTTGGCCTTCAAATTCCCCAGATCTCAATCCAATCGAGCATCTGTGGGATGTGCTGAACAAACAAGTCCGATCCATGGAGGCACCACCTCGCAGCTTACAGGACTTAAAGGATCTGCTGCTAACATCTTGGTGCCAGATACCCCAGCACACCTTCAGGGGTCTAGTGGAGTCCATGCCTCGCCGGATCAGGGCTGTTTTGGCAGCAAAAGGGGGACCAACACAATCATAATGTTATGCCTGATCAGTGTATATATTGGTGCATCACTAGTTTCTATTTATGCAGCGTTATGCTGAATAAGTCTCATTCACCATTGGTACAAAGTGGAGTTCCACATAACTGTACATTAAACATTAAATCTTTGTGTCAAATTAAGTGTCATTTCTCATTCAATATGGACAGACACATTGCTTGTTTAATTTCTCTCTTTTTTGTCTCTCAATTGTGATTGACATGGATAATTAATGTTGTGATGGATTATTTTCCTCTTCTGTGTGTAGTTGTATGGAGGATGCTGAGCTGCTTCTGAAGTTCACAGAGGAGATCAGCAAAACACTTAAAAACAAAGTCAGTTTTTTACAAACACTCAGTCACATCCTGTTTTGCACATCTTCACACTTTCGTCTTTTAATTCAAATTGTGTGTTGTCAGGTATGCATAAACCAGGATCTGGTGAGGTGTGTGTCGCGCTGTGCGAGGGGATGTCTCTCTCCTTTAGCGGCAGCGGTGGGTGGTATCGCTAGTCAGGAGGTTTTAAAGGCTCTCACTGGAAAGTTTTCCCCTCTGCAGCAATGGGTAAGTCAAAGATCAGATGTTCTTTTTTTTTCAAGTACACTAACATTCAAAAGTTTGAGGTTTAAAAGATTTTGAATGTTTTTGAAAGAAGTCTCTTGTGCTCACCAAGGCTGCATAAAAAAAAAAAAAAATACAGAAAAAATAATATTGTGCAATAATGTAATTTAAAATATATATATTTTTTCTATTTTTATACTCTTTTTTTAAGACTAATATAAATTAAAATATTAAACTACAAAGTAATTCCAATATGCTGATTTGTTTCTCAAGAAACATTTTTATTATTATTATCTATATTGAAAACGGTCATGCAGCTTAATATTTGAGTGGAAACCGTGATAAATCTTTTTCAAGATTTTTGATTAATAGAAAGTTCAAAATAACCTAATTTATTTGAAATAAAAAAGCCTTTACTGTCAATTTTGATCAGTTTGGTAAATAAAAGTATTTTTCTTTCACAAATGTTGAATGGTACATTGATATGGAGAGATGGGATTCATTCTTTCTTATATGTGTGTTTGTACAGTTTTATCTCGATGCATTTGAGGTGGTTCAGCCCCTCCAATCTCTTCCTGCTGAGGAATTTGCCCCAAGGTAAGCGTGACGCCAAGTATTGAGCTCCACTATCTTGTTTTGTTAGTTCATATGTTTCTACCGCATTTTGAGAATAGTAATATTTCTTAACGTACTTTTGTTCTTTTTGAATAGTTCGAATAGTTCACCCAAAAATGCTAATTCTGTCATAATTTACTCATTGTGGTCATTCTTTTAAATGTGGTTCTCAACCAGGGGGCCTCAGTAAACTTACAAGAGGCCTCAAAATGACATAAAAATGATATTAAATAAGAAAAGAACTTTAAAATAAGCCAAAACTAAGACTAAGAATTATGATTTTTTTTTGTTTTGTTTTGTTTCAACTCCTCAACAACTTTTTTTTGTCATTGAAAAACCATAGTTCTCATAGGAAATATGAGGTAGCTTTATTTTATATTATGTCTAGACCTGGGAAATTTATTTTTAATTAATAAAATCTTTTACCTCCATGAGCATTTTTATAGTGAATATATTTTTCTTATTATGCCAAGCTCTAAAAAATGTTTTTTCCAGGTAGAAATTGAGTAAAAATATGTTTAAAATAACGTATCTTTAACCTTTATTCATTAGCTCTCAAACAACGGAAAAATCATGAACTCTTCAAATATTGTTGTGGACAATAGCTGCGTTTCCACTGTCGGGTCAGTGCGAGCCAAGGCTTTCAACGGGCCGGCCTGGGCTAATATCCTCTGACCTGTAGCACAGCCCAAAACTCACACTGCGTTTCCACCGTCGGGCTTGAAGCTCTGCAGCGCTTCACTAAAACCCGCCCCGTAACACGCCTCTCTGGGACACACCCATTAGCCTAGAAATCTAGACGCACCCTAGTGTAGTCTAGCAACTCTCGGTAGACCTGAGAGCTGGAAAAAACAAACTCTGGTCAGGCCAATCACATCGTGTATAGAGTCGGTGGGCGGGCAGAGTTGCGGCGGTTCCACGCTCTACTCGTAAACAAAGAAGCTGGCGAACGGCGGTCTTTCGAATCGGCTTTGGCTGCGACTCTGGAAGACTTTGAGTTAAGCTTTTCTTTGAGAAAAGAACAAAGAACGGCACTGAAGTCATTCTTAAGAAAGGAAGATGTGTTCGGAGTTTTGCCGACCGGATACGGAAAAAGTTTAAACCATCAACTAGCTCCACTTCACATTGCTCTCTGGTTGGTTGTAGCACTATCCTATTGCGTGCAGAGGGAATTTGAAAGACAACCGTTTGTCCTGCCCCTCGGATTGAGCCCTGTCAATGGTGAGTTCCCAGACCCAAAATCTTGATGTGGGTCTGGCTTGACAGGCTACACACCCATCATTTCACCAACAAATGGAAGTTTGATCAGAAAACTAAAGAAAGAAATCCCTGGAAATTAGCGAGATCGCAAAACCAACATGATAAAAGCGGTTGTTTGTTGCCATTTTTGTTTACTTAAAGATTTAAAACCCAAGCATCGATGTTTTACAACAAGTGATGCGTTGATCATGAATTAATAAATTAGTGTCGAGATTAGTCACACAGAAATAAAGTGGTATTTACCGTTATTTCACTAAAGAAAAGGACACGCATCGGTTTCTGTTTAGCTATTTGTTACAGGCCAGTAGCCTATTACATCACATTTAGAAAGAACAATCATTTCTACACATTTTCCAGCAAAAATATAACATGAGGAGCTTTAGCACTCTCTCCAGAGACAGTCCCAATAGTTATATTTTCAGTCAGAGAAACCGCTCCTGAAAACCAGAGTTGCTTTATTTTATGACATAGTAGGCTTTGCATGCAAGTCCGGTATAAAGAGACGAGACCTACTGAGTACTGACAGATACAAAAAATTCATGAATTTGATAGCCTATATGATTTGTCTGATTTCTTCAAGCAGTCATATTTACCATGTTTACTTTGGTAATGGTTAGTGCAAATTTAGTCTTTTGCATCACTATTTCTGTCTTATACAGTGATCAGAATCCACATCGAATCACAAACAGTTATTTCAAACACTCGCTGCTGTTTGAAAGGGAGTTTTGAGCTAAAATGTTTTTAAAAGACTTTAATGGCGAGGAAGCCCCGATGAGGCCCGATCAAGCCCCGGAAGTGACTGTGGAAACACTACTGGCACGCACTAGCACGCCCATTTTTGGCCCGACAGTGGAAAAGCGGCTAATGAGGACCTTGGAGTCAAAAAGGTTGAGGATCACTAAATGTTGTTTTTGACGTGTGCTTGTAGGGGTGATCGGTACGATGCGTTGAGGGCGTGTATCGGCGAGTCACTGTGTTTGAAACTGCACCATTTTCGAGTCTTTATGGTGGGCTGTGGTGCTATTGGCTGTGAGATGCTGAAGAATTTGGCACTTTTGGGTGTGGGATTGAACAGGTGCTCAGGAGAGGTGGGGATATACATCTAATAGAACTCATTTTTTCCTTCTCTCTTACTTGAGTAATAGAAAGTTGGTACAATTCTTAGAATGCGTTTTTTCATTCCTAGATTTGCGTAACTGATCCAGATTTGATTGAGAAATCCAACCTCAACCGACAGTTTCTCTTCAGACCACAGCATATACAGGTATCTTGTTAATCTGATCGTTTTTCACTCTTTCATTCATTAATTATTTGTCTAATTTTTTTGCCCATTTTCCTCCCTCTCTGTAGAAGCCAAAGAGCACTACTGCAGCATCAGCTACATTAGAAATAAACCCAGAGCTGCAAATAGATGCTCATCTGAATAAAGTGTATCCTGCTACAGAGGACATTTATAGTGATGCTTTCTTCTCCAGCCTCAACCTGGTGGTCACCGCACTGGACAATGTGGAGGCTCGGAGATATGTGGATAGGTAATTCATGATTAACCGCAGAAATATTTTTTTCCTGTGTATAATGTGTGCTTCATTGCACATTCTTTAATGGTTTATTTTGTCAACTCTCAGTCGGAGTGTATCCAATCAGAAAGCTCTGTTAGACTCTGGTACCATGGGAACGAAAGGGCACACTGAGATCATCATCCCAAACCTCACAGAGTCGTACAACAGCCATGTGAGTGTGTATATGTGTTTATATAGGCTGTGCGCCAGTTTATGTATCCATTGCCCATGTTTTTTTCTCAACTGTGATTGTGTTTCTTAGAGAGACCCACCGGAGGAGGAGATTCCGTTTTGCACACTAAAGTCTTTTCCTGCTGTCATTGAACACACCATACAGTGGGCCAGAGACAAGGTCAGTAACACACACACACACAACTCTTACACAAATTACCAGGCGTAAATATTAGGCTGATTTTTCAGATAACTTCTGTCTCTTAGGATGATTTGAACAATTTCCTAAAAAATTGATTACAAAGAAAGTGCCCATATTATGCTTTTTCAAATATTACCTTTATGCAGTGTGTGATATAGTTGTTTGCAAATGTAAAATGTCTGCAACATTTTAAAGATCAAAGTGCATGACATATAAAGTTATTGTCTCCTAAAAGAAAGCAATCTTGCAATGCGTGCAATCCCACTCTGAAATTCAAGCCCTGTTACAGCAACAATATTAATTTGGAGCAAATTAAACAAGTGAGTGAGGGGAGGCGGGTGTGTGTGTCAACTCGCTGTCGGAGAGATGAGAGAGCGAGAAAGCACAGCTGGTATCGTGTAGTCTCAGCCTCAGACATCACGCCCATGGGTCTTGACCAATGAAAGCTGTGATGGAGTCGAGACCTTCTGCCGTAAAGTCTGAAGGTCTGGCTTCGCGAGACTAGGTATCGTGTGTCTGTTCTGCGGAAAATGAGAATCGGAAGCGTTTCAGTATCGATATGTATCGACAAATCATTATTTTTGACCACTTCATTGCACTTAGCTTATTATTTCAAGCCGCCAAATTGGCTAATAGGTAGTGTTGTCACGATACTGGAATTTCTAACTTCGATACGATACCTAAAAAAGTATCGATATTCGATACCACGGGGTAAAAACGCTGCATATACTGTCAAATAGATATTTTTAATATAATCCGTCTATTGAAAGTCGAGGAAATAAAAAAATTCTTCTGAGAGATCACTTTATATGATAAAGCTTTTTCTCATATATAAACGTTGATCAATTACCATTACAATTATCTCACAAATATTTGCTAACTAATTGTGTTGCAATAGCTTACACAGCACAAGGAAGCTTGATTCAAATTGAATTTAAAAAGATGAGTAAACCGTAATAAAATTAGAACAAATAAACACATTACAAATAATAGCACAAATAAATACAATAGAATAAAGATACAAATGTAATAGACTGCTTTATTTTTTCAGGTAGGTCTGACAGTATTCAGGTAAGACACTGAATATATAAAAAAACAAAGTAATCAAATTTAAAATAACATTGGATAATCTTCATTGTAAAAAATTTAATACAGATTAATTCATTAAAGTTACACAAGTTAATCAGTCATAAGCAGCAAGTGATCGTTTGTCTTTTTGTAGTTTGATTAATAAATAACTGCGGTCCCTTTAAGACCCGACGCACGCATGGATTCCTGTAACACATTCTTCCTGAACTAGTTACGACTGTGTTTACGTTAATACTCACCAAGATGGGCATTGAGACATTTTTTGGGGGGCATATAGTGTATTTGACCATTAATAAGCTGGAAAAAGGAGCTCATTTTTGCACTTGTATGTCAGAGGCGGCTTTATTACGGTATGTGTGTGCGCTTCAGATGCGAGCACGAAATCTTTTTGACAGCACTACTAGTAGGAGTGACTGTGTTACACAACACTGCTGATATCCACCAGCATTTGGCAGGTTGGTGGGTGTTAATGTCAAGCACTGCATGGATACATGTAAACCTATTGTAGGAGACCTCCAAAACAAAAGTAGGAACATTTAAAATAGCATAATAGTGGCACTTTAAAATATTCTAACAGCTTTATTTATTTATTTATTTATTTATTTATTCTTTATTAAATTTTTTAAGCTTCCTCTAATAAAGTTTCACATAGGAATCTCTATTTTACTTAAAGAATCACCGTTCCCATTATTACTGTAATTATCATCATGGGCATGTATTTTGGAGAACAGTTGAACAGAGAACAAGTGTACTGTATATTTAGTTATTATTGACAAGTGATAGGAGACCAAGTATTTGCAGTGTGACATTTTGAAGACAAGAAATATAATTTTATTGTAATATTTTTCATGATTTGTGAGTAACTTTTTTTAAAAGTGTTTTCACCAAACCGGTTAATATTTAAGAATTAATTCAGAAACCATCCATTTCTTCGTAGGTTTGCAGCTGTTTTAATGATAATTGACTGTTCGATGACTTGAGGTTCAGTATGTCCAAGGCTTAGCCAACTTTTTCTTGTGAAGTGAAAAAAGTGAAAAATGTCATAATCACCAGAATACACTTGAAGGCTGATCAGGGACATAATCAGATCTTTTTTCTAGGACATGCGATAAATGTTTTAATATTAATAGTTTAAAGAAGTTTCATTTTCAAGAAGTAGTCAAAGGAACCCTAATTAAAGAATCCTGTACTGAATCATTTTTGAATCATTTGCTTTCTTGATGGCTCACTCATTCATTTCTGTGTGATTTTATCGACACATTACAAACAATTGCTCTGTTTTAGCGTATTTTTCTTTAATTTCCAATGGTTGGTAAATTTTCGCCACAAACAACCCGGTGCGACTTTTATGACAACTTAGACTCATTAAATCCATATTTTGTTTGTTCAGATTACATTTAAAAAGATCACCAAGTAAAAAAAAGAAAAATAAAAAAAAAAGCAATTGGTCAATAATGACAAAATCTTAGATACAATGAGTTCTCCTTTGAACTCCGAATAGTACTTGGAAAATGAAATGCTGTGAATGTTCTGATTTGTGGTTTTGTTTTTGTTGTGTATAGTTTGAGAGTTCTTTCTCCCACAAACCCTCCATTTACAACATGTTCTGGCAGAGTCATTCATCACCTCAGGATGTGTTACAGGTGAGGATATATACTACATGCTTACCTAAACACATTCATTTAGCCTTGTCGGTGTAGTTTAATTTCTTTGCTTGTGTGTGAAGCGGATGATGGCTGGGGAGAGTATGGAAGGATCATTTCAGGTCATTAAGTTGTTGAGTCGGAGACCCACTCAATGGGATCACTGTCTAACTCTTGCTCGGCTCAAATTCGACAAGTACTTCAAAAGAAAGGTACCTGAACTGTCCTGCAGAAATTCTTATTCAATAGCATTTATCTTGTACTAATGCTCGCTAATATTTTCAGCATGTAAAGGTATTTATGTAATAGTTATAATGCTTTTAAATGCTTTATTATATAGTAATACATTCTCATCTCAAAATAAAGCGTCTATGTGGAATGTGTTTACAACATCCCATTTTTACTTTAATATTTCAGGCATTACAACTACTGCACTCATTTCCATTGGACACACGGCTAAAAGACGGCAGTAAGTCACATGCTTTGCTCACCCATGAAGAGAAGCTGTATTAAAAGCCAACAGAGTCACGAAAAGTGTTTTTTCCTCTTTTTTTCAGGTCTGTTCTGGCAGTCTCCCAAACGGCCGCCTTCTCCTATAGAGTTTGACCTCAGTGACCCGCTGTGAGTATCTGATTAAATATTCTGTTTATAGATTGTTTCTTGCAGTGATAGAAAGAAATGAGATGTGATGTGTGTAAGTTCATGAACAAATGTTTTTCTTCTACATCAGGCATTTTGGTTTTGTTGTCAGCGCAGCTCGCCTTTTTGCTGGAATTTATAAAATTCCATATTCAGAAGAGGTAACATTTTGTTTTACATTTTAACATTTCTTTCTTTCTTTCTTTCTTTCTTTCTTTCTTTCTTTCTTTCTTTCTTTCTCTCTCTCTCTCTCTCTCTCTCTCTCTCTCTCTCTCTCTCTCTCTCTCTCTCTCTCTCTCTCTCTCTCTCTCTCTCTCTCTCTCTCTCTTTCTTTCTTTCTTTCTTTCTCTCTCTCTCTCTTTCTTTCTTTCTTTCTCTCTCTCTTTCTTTCTTTCTTTCTTTCTCTCTCTCTTTCTTTCTTTCTTTCTTTCTCTCTTTCTTTCTTTCTTTCTCTCTTTCTCTCTTTCTTTCTTGTGTGGTACCTGAATAGAATTCTTGAATTAATTTCTTTAATGTTTTGTTGTTGATTTTTCTTATGTGTTGTTGAATAATTCATAGAAACTTTCCTATGAGGCTGTTCAAAGCGTTTTAGCTGTAGTGGAGGTTCCCGAATACAAACCAGCTGTAAAGGTATGTGTTCTTTCACCAGTTATTTATGTATTTTTAGTAATCAAATTTAGATGTACAAATTCAACTTTTTAATAAAAAAAAAAACTAATTTTGAGTTGTTTGAAGGTGAACTATTGATTTATTTTTTACAACTGTTCACAACGGTCAGGAAATTGATCAAAAGTGACAGTAAAGGCATTTAAAATGTTCCCAAAAATATTATATCTAAAATGAGTGCTGTTCTTTTGAACTCTATATTTTTCAACGTTAACAGTAATATGACATTTTTATTGTGCACCAAAATAGCATATTAGAATGGTTTCTTAAGGATCATGTAACATTACGCTTTGTCATCACAGTTGTAAATTACATTTTAATATATATTAAAATAGAAAACAGTTATTGTAAAATGTAATGTCTGTTTTGATTAAATAAATGGAGCCTTGGTGAGCATTAGAGACTTTTTTCATAAACATAAAGACCCCAAAAATGTTTGAATGGTTTTGTACAAAAAGCTTGTTTCCATAACTGGGGTTGATGAAAAGCTAATATAATATAATGTAAAAATATAAAATTAAAATAAGTAATTTTAATACAATCAAAATTAAACATTAAGAAGAAATAATTATTTGTTTATCTGCATTTCATGTGACCATTAACTGTCATTTAGAGATCTCTGAACATGCAAATGTGTGGTCAAGTTATTGAAATATTAAATACAAATTTCAGGAGGTACTTCAAGTAAATATATTTACGGTCAAAGGGGTTTGGCTGAATACAATTTTTTGGGGGGGATTCTCTGCATGTAAAATTGCTTTTTTTTTTTTTTTTGTATTGTGACCTAAACATTGATTTCAAATCATATCGCTAGGTCCCTGCTGATTTCTTCCTCTTATAGATGACATGGCATTATAAAATAAGCATCACTTATGGTGCAAAATGCAGCCAACCAAGACATCCATTTAATGCATACCGTATTTTACGGACTATAAGTCGCTCCGGAGTACAAGTCGCATTTATTTAGAAATCTATTTCACAAAATCAAAGACAAAGAACACCAAGAAGGCCTGCCTGCAAAGTCATTTATTCATCTCTTTGGCAACTACTGACAAGCCTCTCCTGGCAGAGCGTTGTTCAAGCACCCATCTGTGGACTCGTTCCTCCAGGTCTGGCCATCTTGCTTTCAGTCTGCGATTAGCTTTCTTTGTTTTCTTCATTAGAGTTAAAGTAACCTCTGCTTTTCGCCAGTCCCTCACAAGTTTCTCACTCACTCCAAACTTTCTTTCTGCTGCTCGATTACCGTTTTCGGGTGCTTATTTTACTACCTGCAGTTTGTAATCTGCAGAATAGGATTTTCTTTTTGGGGGCATTTTGTTTGTGTTCAGTCTTTAAGTTAATATTCAGTTAACAGTTTTTCAGTTTTCAGTTAATTTTTTCAGGGGTAGGCTAGAGCGCCCTCTCGCGGCTGTAGACGTAAATGTTTTCTCTTGTCAGTCAGTATGAATTAATTTTGATATATAAGTCGCACCTGACTATAAGTCGCAGGACCAGCCAAACTATGAAAAAAAGTGCGACTTATAGTCTGGAAAATACGGTATATTAATAGAGAAACAAATGAACAAATTGCTAGACAGTAATGCCATTAGTGGGGTAGAAATTGCTCTCTTCCCCTTTAACAAAAAATAACTAAGCGTCTGTATTTGTATCAGCATATAGAGACAGATGAGAGTGTTAAGAAGCCTGATCATTTGAAAATGACAGTGAGCAGTGAAGAGGAGAGAGAAGCGATCTCACAGCTACAGGAGGCCATCAACTCCAACTTTATAACACCTGGTTTGTTGATACTCATCCACATACACTCATACACAACAGCTGTATGAGCTAAACCATGATACCCAACTTCTCCATACACTTTTCCCTCTTATTTTATCTCTTTTCTTTTCTTATTTTGTCTTTAGAGAGGTTACGTATGACTCCGCAGTTCTTTGAAAAGGATGATGACTCAAACGGACACATGGATTTTGTAGCGTCTGCATCGGCTCTGCGAGCTCATATGTACGCCATTGAGGCCGCTGACAGATTACAAACCAAACGAATTGCTGGTAAAATCATCCCTGCTATCGCCACGTCTACAGCTGCCGTCGCAGGACTGGTGAGAGAAAAAAAACTTTTTTGAAGGGAAATGTGTAGTCCTTTGCTTTGTGTATTTATGATTGTGTTATTATTATTCATTCTTTGTAGGTGTCAATTGAGTTGGTAAAAGTAGCTGGTGGTTATGGATTTGAGTTGTTTAAAAACTGTTTCTTCAACCTGGCAATTCCAGTCATGGTGCTCACAGAAACCGCTCCGGTCAAGAGAACCCAGATCAGGTAACGGCAACACTCATGCACAGATTGGCACTTGTAAAAAAGAAATGTGTGTGTGTGTGTGTGTGTGTGTGTGTGTGTGTGTGTGTGTGTGTGTGTGTGTGTGTGTGTGTGTGTGTGTGTGTGTGTGTGTGTGTGTGTGTGTGTGTGTGTGTGTGTGTGTGTGTGTGTGTGTGTGTGTGTGTGTGTGTGTGTGTGTGTGTGTGTGTGTGTGTGTGTGTGTGTGTGTGTGTGTGTGTGTGTGTGTGTGTGTGTGTGTGTGTGTGTGTGTGTGTGTGTGTGTGTGTGTGTGTGTGTGTGTGTGTGTGTGTGTTATCTTTGTATAATTTTATCTTTTTGTTTTGACCAGAGATGATATCTCCTTCTCTATCTGGGACCGTTGGACTATTTTCGGTCACAGGGACTTCACCTTGTCTGATTTCATCAGCGCAGTAAGGGTGAGTATCATTTGAGCCTGGAGATCAATAATGTCAAGGGCACTTTAATCTTCAGAGAATCTTCAGAGACCAATTGTACCAAAAATTACTTTTTGAAAGTAGATAATAATCTAATCCATAGTTGGTGAAAAACATGATTAAATTTAGCAACTGCTGACACTCTGAAATGTATCAACAATTTTGGAAGGAAAATATTGAAAATGTGAATCTCACAGAATGTTACAACATCATTGTCTGCTGGCAAATTTAGCAGTCTTTTAATTATTTTAACCACACTTTTTTCATCATTCTTAACGTGATCGAAATAATACGATATATTTTACAGATTATTAAAAACATTTCTTAACCTGAAAACAACAATGTAACTGCAATTTTGAAACACTTTTCTAAAATTCACCTAAAATAAAATGTACGCTACTGTTCAAATTTTGGTGTCGAAAAGTTTATACTTTTTACTTTTCAGTAAGGATGCATTCAATTGATCAAAAGTGACAGTAAAGACTTTTACATTGTTACAAAAAAATGTATTGAAAACTTTCTATTCAGCAAAAATCTGGAAAATATGAATCATGGTTTCCACAAAAATGTATTAAAATTGATAATTATAATAATAATAGGAAGTAGAAAAATGTTTTTATTGTAATATTTCACTATAGTACAGTTTTGATCAAATAAATGCAGCCTCAGTGAATAGAAAACATACATAAAAAAATTTTTAAACCAGTGGTTTCCTAAAAATACATTTAAGTGTAATGTATACGTGTAATATGTAACAAAAAAAATCTTTTTAATGTAAGAATAAATGAATTATTACTTTATGCTTAATTTCAGGAGAAGTACGGAATTGAGCCCACGATGGTTGTTCACGGAGTGAAGATGCTGTATGTGCCAGTTATGCCGGGCCATAACAAAAGACTCAAACTGACGTAAGGCCCAACTGTAAAATAGCCTATTTTACTTCAATTTTAAAATTAATCTTACCCTGTAAAATCTTCTGCGTTTCAGTTAATGTGTGTAATTTCTGTGCAACGACTATCATCAAATGCAACTGCAAAAATTATGCATGCTTCAGCTTCAAGATAAAATGGTTTGTGGTTCTCTTATGCATTTCCATAACAATATCCCTATATCTCTTCTCCTTTACAGAATGCATAAACTGATCAAACCTTCAGCAGGCAGGAAGTATGTTGACCTTACCATATCATTTGCCCCTGAGGTGGATGGTGACGAAGATCTTCCCGGTCCCCCAGTGCGCTATTACTTCAGTCGAGAAAGCGAGAGTGGCGAGAAGGCCTAACACGCACACATACACACACACACACCTCCCTCTTGCTCTGTGGACCACAAGTGGAGAAGCACTTGATCTGACTCAATGTACATAGTGATTTTTTTTGTTTTCTACTGGTTTATTATTTTATTGCACATTATTGTCTGTGCAGATGCCTTAAGATAATTATATTGTGCTTCAATGTGACAATAATAATGGTTATAATATTAATGCTCTTAAGAGTAAAACAAAAAGAAAGTGTTTACACAACTTCCCCAGGGCTTATTATATGTTAGTCTCTTAGACTAGGAGAGAACTTGTAAGAGATGAACATCAATCATGAATCAGCGGAAATTTATTTGCACATGTTTTAGGAGGATATTGAGGTTTAAGAATTTGTCAGTCACTGTAAGCAACATAAACACCAAAGATTTCACCTCTGGTTCATTGTCGACATTCAGCGATGCTTCACAACTAGTTTCCCATGAGTGTGGCTGTCAGGTTCTTTGTGATCTTAGCTTTCTGCAAAAACATATAAAGTAAAGAAAATTGTCTCTGATGTTACACCTACAAGCCAGTTCAAAAGGCATCCTCTGTAGCGCCACTAGGGGGCGCTATGGTTAATAGTATCCTTGTACTCATCTGCTACCAACAACCGCTTGATGTGCTGAGATACATGAGCGACAAGGCTTAAAGGATGAGACTCATCCTGTATGTGATGGTATATTCATATCACTTTAAGTTCAACCTGCATGTTGACATCTAAAACAGGCTATTCACAAGTTCCTCGCTGCATTTACAGTCTTGATGTCATTGACTCCTAAAGTGAATCCCAAAGTATCCTTTAGGCAGTTGGCTGTTGCTTGGCACACACCTGATTGGCAGTAGTGATCAGAAATCACACTTCCATAGACACACCTGACCCAACATGCCGCTTTGAGCTTACAGTGGATATGTTAGAATGCACAAAGAACAGGCAAAAAACACAGACAATGTTTCTAGTTTGATCCCTTTAAAAAAAAAAACTTGAGTTGCACAGAATTCCGTCATGATGTCCAGCATTTAGTTCATAAGAAAATTAAAATTGATCTGATGATACCTAAAGGAGCTAAACCAGTCATTGGAAAATATGATGTCATTGTGACTACAGTATTCAACAGAAAGTTCAATAAATCAAAAATTCAAATTAAGACTCCGCTTTCATCTGTTTTCCCAACTCTTCTAACAGCTTAACTTGTGGCACTGTGTGAAAAAGATTCAAAAAGTAGCATGGATCTTTATTTGATCTATGATCATATCTGATAAACCACTTTGGAGGTTTGCTCTGTGCTGAGCAGTGTTGGGGAGTAACGGCGTTACGTAATTTAATTTAAAAATAAATATAATCAGTTACTGAGAAAGAAATGTGTAATTAAATTAGTTTGGTATGAAAATGATTACAAAGGGGGTTACATCTGAATATTTTCTGCAAAAAGCTAGGATATGTTGAATTATATTAATTTGTTGCCTTTTTTTGACGTGCACAATGCCTCCTGCCATTTAAAGGCCGTTTAATGAAGTGATGCTATTCTTTGGAAATTAGAAAAGTAATCAAATGTAATCAGTTACAGTACTTTAATAAAATAATTGAAATAGTTACTTTTAATAGGGTAACTTGTAATCTGTTACCTATTACATTTCTAAAGAAACCTTCCCAACACTGGTATTCACATAATATTCTTAAAATATTAATAATAGTATTATTATATAATACCAATATACTGTAATGTAATAAAATACACAAAATATACTGTTTAAATGTTTAGGGTCAAGAAGACATTACTTTTATTTAGCAATGATGCATTTAATAATCAAAAGTGAAGAAAAGTGGAAAGACATTTGTAATGTAAAATATTTCTATTGCATATAAATGCTGTTCTTTGGAACATTATATTCTTTAAAGAATCCTTAAAAAAAAAGTTTCACTGTTTCCATAAAAATTTCAAGCAGCATAACGGTTTTCAACAAATGTTTCTTAAGCACCAAATCAGCGTATTGATTTCTGAAGGACTGAATTAATTGGCTAAATTCAGCTTTCCTACCTCAGGAATAAATTACACTTTAAAGTATATTAAAATAGAAAACCTATTTTACATTGTAATAATTTTTCACAATATTATACTGTATTTTTGATCAAATAAATGCAGCCTTGATGAGCTAAAGAGACTTCTTTCATTTAAAAAATCGGTAACACTTTACAATAAGGTTCATTAGTTAACTACATTAGTTAATATTAACTAATAATGAACTGCACTTACAAAGCATTTATTTATCTTTGTTAATGTTAATTTCAACATTTACTAATGCATTATTAAAATCTTGTTAACATTAGTTAATGCACTGTGAACTAACATGAACAAACCATGAACAGCTGTATTTATATTAACTACATATCAACAGAGGTGTTGTTCATGGTTAGTTCATGTTAACTAATGCATTAACTAATGCTAACTAATACAACCTTATTGTAAAGTGTTACCAAAAAATCTTATAGGCAGTACATTTTTTTAATGGTTGTGTATGTTTAAGCTAATAATAATAATAATAATAGCCTATTACGTTGCTTATTGTGCACAAGTCACAGGTACTTTCTGACTTGACGCATAAAAGTGAATCTGCACGCATGGAGGTTTACGATTGAAATGTTTGATTCATGGCTCTACACTTTAGAATACAAACAACTCGGCTCTGTCTCTGTTCTTGGCACGGGTGTTACTTTGAGGAGTGGAGTTTGACCTCTGGGTCACTTGGGACAGCATGTCTGAGCGTGTGCTTTCAGGACACATATGCCTTTTGTTGTTTCTGCAGCTTCTCCTTCAAAAAATTATCTTACATTGGATGGGTTGAATCAATAAACATTCCTTTGCCTACCTATTCAATACAACACAACAAAGCCATGTTAGTTTAAATATGTTTCATAACATCAGAAGAAGAAAAAAATCATTTTCTGTGTGTAAAAAAACAACAACACGCATACACAAATTCAGACAGAAGAGGAGGCCTCAGGAATTCAATTTACCCCGGAGTGTCAAATGAACTGCCTGCCACAGTCTGTCGGGTCAAAGTTCACAGCAAAAGTCTGCACCCTCCCCCTATCCCACACACACGCACACCGTCAAAGACATTTAAGAGCACAGATGGTTAATGGCTATCTTGTTTAACATGCATAGCTACAAGCTTCTCGTTCTCCTCCTGTGCCTTCTTTTCCCAAAGAAGATGATGTAAGAGAATAGCTAATATAGCAGTCTAGACACTGGACAGCTGCTTAAATGCTCATGTCATGCAAACTCATTAAATGGATCTTTGCTGAAATAAATTCATTAATTAGTTAGACCAGCTACAAACTAGCTCTAAAAATTAATGTAAACAAAGTCCATTAACGTGATAGGATCTTTATTTTATTTCAGCTCAATTTACAAATAGGCTATAATATGATATTGATTACTCGCTGATTTAAGTGTTCGAGCTCTAAAATGCGCTATACAACTAAAAGAAAAATCTTTTTAGTGCATGTTGACACGATATTTATTATCAGAGAACTTGATTATTATTATTATTATTATTTCGGACAGTTTCTGTTTTCAGTGGTACATTTGCTCCAGTTTAAATTGTGTAAGGTTCTCTCTCCCATTCTCCAAACTTTCCGTCACGCTCTCTCTTCTCTCCGGGAATGTGTTTCCTGTGGTCTGCTGGCTGATTGGTCCGCTGCCTTCCGGGGAGACGCGGATTGGATTGCGCGCTCGACATCTGGAAGGGAGGAGAGTAGTCATGGGAAGTCCGACTCATTTCTGCGAATCGGTTCTTTCAAACGGTGAACGTGGTTCTGTTACGCCATTGCCTAGTACCAGCCATCCCAGTATTATGTGCTATAAATGAGCAATAATGCCATAATATTGCTTCCAGTAATCTATAAACTTGCAAAGTGTAATGACAGTATTTCATCCAATTGCTCATTTTGCCATCGCTTTGAAGGACCCACTTATTTTGGAATTATGTTGATTGCATGTTTTTTTTTGCTGTGACTTTTCATTTTAATTTGTCCCCAAACATCTGTATTAATATATATTTTGGTGGCTCTTTGAAAATGGACCCTTTTATATGAAGTTTGTAATTATTGTATTATTGTTCCTTGCACAATTTACAATCATGAATGTACATTTTCAAAAAAATACCTTTTATTTAATTTTCAAGAAATTATTTAGATTATAAAAAAACCTAAAAATTCGATTGACTGTATTATTTTACTATTCTATGGTGTAAAAAAAAGTATAAGATAATATAATATGGGCTACTTTAGCTAATTTCAGAATTTCATTAATTGTTACCTCATAGAATATGAGGTTTGTTGCAACAAAAAGGAATATATTGCTTTTTTTTATTATTAAAAAAAAGGAAGTTGTAAATCATGTGCCCCAGTTAAATTGTTTATTGCAGACAGGAATATATTGCTTTTTTATTATTAATAAAAAGGAAGTTGTAAATCATGTGCCCCAGTTAAATTGTTAATTGCAGAGATTGATTTAGTTAATAATAAACATAAAGTAATTTTGATTTAAAAAACAGTAATACTAATTTTCATAATTCCTATAAAAACATGTTTTTAATGTTGTAATAAAATGTTCACTCATTGGTTTTCAACTCTCCGTTCAATGACTCGTTTGTTGACTCGAGAACCGGCCGGAACAATTTTCAGGTATTGGGAATCGGTTCAACCAATTCATGGAAAAGATCCGACTCAAACGAACGACTCGTTTGCGAATCGGACATCGCTAGAGGAGAGGAGGAGAATAGACGAGAGGTAAACCAGAAAAAAAGGAGGAGAACGGGAGAGGGTGCTGACATCTGAGGTGAGTGATGTGCTATTCCAAAATACTTAACCTGGACACACGAGCAGCTGGATTTATGATTTGAGAACATTTAATTATTTCCGTTTGCCACTTTTGTTGGTTATAAGTGTGAAAGGCTGGACATATTTTTGTGGACGTGCTTCGCCCCAACTGCGATAGCAGAAGACAGACGCCTGACTAACTTAACTGTTTCGAATATTATCGTTGCTAATTAAACAAACAAGTTATCGCTTGATATATTGTAACGGGTGTGACGCGTCTTTGATGTTGTTATATCCTGTTCGTTTTAGTTGCGATGAAATGGTGTAAACGGGGGTCGTCCGTGTGTGGTCACAGCCTTCCTGAATTTCGCTTGACTTAACGGGTCACTTTGTGTTTCGCTTTTGATCCTTGAGATATCACTTCAACATTTGCCTGTATTACGTTATTTATATTATATATTTAGGGTGTTTATTCCGCGACGGTTATTTTTACGCGCCTCGCCTCTCCCCTCTCAGGTCCATGGCAGGCTCCAGCAGCCCCTGTTCAAGGCCAGGCCAATGGAAAAGTCAAAGCAGCGGGAATCCATAGCGTATCACGCGGGGCTGGGGCAAACGCGCATGTTTGTTTAAGTTAAAGCACCAACATGTGTGTTTGAAAGAATCATTAGTATGAGGCGAGCGCATGCACAGGAGCGCGCCCGTAGGCCTGTGTGTACGTACGTACTCGCTGCTGTAGGTGCGCGTCGCAGTGGCGAGACTCTAGTCCTGTTTCATGACGCCCGTGCTGCGGCAGGCACAGGCAGCTCCAAGAGCAGACATGTTCTCTGAAGACCATTCCACATTCTCTGCTCCTTTTATAGAAGTACAATAGCCAATTATACTGTACACCAGTCACCCGCATAACATCTTCCACAGTAAGGCCTTTGCGAGCTGTCGTATAATTGGGTTGAAATGTAGATAGCCAAGGTAACATTGAGAGCAGCTCTGGGAATTGTTGTTACTTCAAAGCTTGTTGCAATATTTCTGGAAAGCAATGTTTTTGCCAGATGTAACGGTGGTTGTCAGTATTCTGCCTGTTTGTTTGTGATCTTGCTAATGTGTTTGTAAATTACAAGAGGTCATTTCCACTGAGTTGCGTCTCTGGGCCTTCTTATCCATGAGAGATGTGTGGTGTGATTGCTTCATGGGTTTGTCTTCCCTCTCATTGCAGCACTGTTTATTAGCTCACAGTAGCTTGGGGCATACATTTATAAATATTATTAACAGTCTGATATAGAAATCTGTAATGTATATAATATAGACTAGTGTATATAAAGCACACAAGTCTAAGACCACCAGTGAAAATGTATAAATTAATAAAAATTCTGTCATTTACTCATCGTCATGTCATTCCAAACCCACAACATTCCTTCATCTTTGGAAAACACACAAAAAAATATATATTTGTAATATTTAAAAAAAAAGATTTGTCCATTGAATATCTTGGTAATTAACAATTTTCAAAAACGTAACAGTAATTACTGTATCAAGAAATTTTCTGAAAACACAATCATTATATGATGAATTTTTTCATTTACGGTTTTATTCACATATAAACATTAATGAACGCAGCTGTTGAAATGAACGCTCAAACATGGAGCAAGGTTTGCTCTTTTGTGTCAAGGCAATGTTTATATGTGAATAAAAACGTTGCTTTTTGAACCGTAACAATGTTGATTATATAGATTTTCAATGGATGGACAAGAAATTATGAAATTATCTTCATTTGTGTTCCAAAGATGAACGAAAGTCTTATGTGTTTGGACAGATCTTTCAGTTTTGGTTAACACTTTAATACATTGAAAAGTAATTCAAATTCATATTTTGTGAATGTTAAAGGGGTTTCCAAACTTTTTCTTCATATTCCTTGTCTTGAATTCAGTACCATGATAACAACATTAAAGGCAGTTGTTTAAATTTGGAAACAGCATGTTTTCTTTGTCACACTTCATATTTTTTTCATAATAATCTATATATTAAAATATATAGCTAACTGCTCCTTGCAAGGGGATCATTATATTTCGGGCTTCTTGGCATCATAAATTAATGTGAATTTATCAAAATGTTTGATACCATTGAAATATCATAATTCTCTTATCACCATTTTCAATATAATAAAACAAAAATAAAATTGGCCTAAAAAAACTCTCAAGCTTACTGAAGACAAGTAAACTGTGATAAAGAAAGAGAAAATAAAACAAACCACAGAACAAAGACACAAATGCAATAGACCTACCTGAAAAACTTCAAGCTCTAGAAATACTACATAAAATATAAAGTAATTAAATGTATAAAAAAAACAATGCATAGTCTACTGTGTAAATTAAATATAAATTTATTTTTTATTAAAGTTACAAAGGTGATTCAGTCAAGAGCAGTTAGTGATTTTCTCTTTTTTGTTGTTGGATTAGCATTATAACAGCAAGTCAATTTGGATACTGTCACTTTAAGACGACTGCATGCATCCAATATACTTGTGCATTTTCTTTCTCAACTGTTAACGTTCTCTTAAGACATAAATAGGGCTGTGTATTGCCAAGAATCTGGCGATACAATAAGTATCACGATACAGGGGTACGATACGATATATTATTATATATTGCGATATTGCAAGAAAGGCCATATATTGCGGTATTTCTTTCGTTTCGTTTCATTTTTTTTTTAATTTTATCTAATTTAAAAGAATAAAGAACACAACCATATGCATATAACCTGACAAGTAACTATTTTATTTAATTAATATAGTATAATTTATATCACAAATCACTATTTTTTGCAATCTAAGTAAAGGGACTGCAGAATTCTTTATGTGTATACGTTTTAAAGGTTCACACTTCACAGTATAGCAGTTTTTAATTTCTAAACTATTTAACAACAGAAAGTGCATAGTCCATTCCATGACTGAATGACTGTTTGTTTTATATTTAATTCTGTAAAGCTGTTTGCTTTAAAGCAGTCTATTGTATAAAGTGCTATTTAAAGTACTGAACTGCAGAGCTGGTGCATCCATATCCACATAGCTATGATCAGATGCTTTCGTTCTGCTGCACCGCTGTCAATTTTGTTGTGTGTTTATTTTGTTACTAAAAGGAAAACGCGCAGTACATATTCTATCGAAACGTTTCTCAGCAGCGCGGATGACGTCGGGATGTTAAGTGAGCTCTCAGATTCAATGCGTTTCCCGAGCATTGGATTTTAACTTGGCCTATCTTGCAAACATTTCCTTAGTGGCTTCTTTATAGCTGAAGCCAAAATGAGTCCACACTTCATCTCTGTATACCCGCGGGAGCAGAATAATTCTATCGTCTTGTGAGCTGGGTTTGCTAATAACAAACTGCAAACAATAGCGATGCACGCACCTTCTCCTTGCACTTCTCCGGCTCCGCGTCAGTTACGTTCTGAAATAACACTGCCACCTAGCGGTTGGGTTTTATACAGTCTGCGGTTTAAACCGAACACAAAGCCACATGTAAATAAATAAATATATAAATATCGATACAGTGTTTTTGAGAATCGATACAGTATCGCCAAACATAATATTGCGATATTCACGTGTATCAATATTTTCTTACACCCCTAGACATAAATGACTGTTTACTTGCAAAGACATGGTCACTTTGACACATAGGTATGTGCATGAGAAGCAGTCTCTCAGAGAGCACACACATATACTGAAGTGAGTTGTCTTTCCCTGCTAATTGTGCTTCAACGGTTTAAAATCACCTGTTGTTAAATCACAATGCTTAAAAACACACCTAAACGATAAGCTTTCGTGACAGTGCAGCACAGCAACGTCACGTGAGCGCGTAATCACGATAGAGACGATAGTCCAAAATCTCTACTGGTTGACAAATTTCTACTGGTTAATCGTGTCTACCGGTATATCGCCCATCCCTAGTTAGAACTGTACAGCAGATTTAGAAGAAAATAGTGTCATAGTCCAGGTTAAGTAAGTTCAGTGATGGTTCATTTCTGTTGTAAAAAAGTTATTAATTTAGTTAATTCATCTATACATTCACCCCGGAGAAAACAGTGATGTCATCGTCCTGCTCAGTTCAGTTCTCATACAATGGTGTCAATGCAAGCAGATCAATAATATTGTTTAATATTAAGTGTCCCTAACTAAGCAAGCCAAAAGCCAAAGGCGACAGTGGCAAGGAACCAAACTCCATCAGGTGACAGAATGGAGAAAAAAAACGTGGGAGAAACCAGGCTCAGTTCTCCTCTGGCCAACGAACAAACAGTGTATGATTATGATTCAGGCAGCATTACAGGTCAGAAATCAAATCAGTCAGCATATTTATCCTGTTCCATATGGTTGAAGAGACGGGTTTGTTGAGGATCTGTGCCACTGGCCGACGTGACGATGAGGCCTTCACAAGGGAGAGTCTAGTTGACACAATCTCTGCTGACACTTCAGGGATGCGTTATGGTCGTGTCTAGGCGCAGGTCCACCATCTGATCTGGAAAGGCCCGGATCCGGCTGACTACAGTAAACCTCGGGATAAACAGAGGGACTAATATTAGCATAAATGCCATTCTTCTTATGATGTAACGAGTACATCAGGTGTTATAGGAAGTGTTCCCGGGTCTGGCTGACCTAGTTTAAGCAGGCTAACAATCATTTAACTGATTTAAATAATAGAAATTGATAATATTCTATGTGTATGCCAGGTTAAAGAGATGTGTTTTTAGTCTAGCTGTATGTCGACAAGTTTCAATAACCCGTTATTGATTTAAAGGGCTGATAATGTTAATAAAGATGTTCAGGGAAATTGATACCGTGTTTAATAACTGTGTACACTTTACAATGTGACCTTGTAAATGTGTAATTTAAGGTAAAGTGGAAAATTAAATAAGTACAATGCAATAAATACAGGATTTAGAAGCAAGAAAATTTTACCTTTGTAACCAAGGGATTCACATGATTTAAATTTTTATATGAATTAGTGACATTAATATAGTGTAGAATCTTTGTTTTTCCTATAAAATAATATACAGACTATTTTAGATCAGAGATCAGAGTGAGCAGAGAATGTAAAAACTGTGAGCATACATTCAGTATGCATAATGCAGGAAATCTCAGTGTAAACCTCTGTCTTTTTCAGTGGCTCTATCTTTTAAAAAACCTCTTTCTCTTCTTCTTGATCTCCTAAACCTGACTTTTATCCCTTCACCCCTTGTCTGTTTGTTGTGCAACGGCAGCTCAGTTCAGTCTGCTATAGTGAAAATAGTATCCTTGTTAAGGATTCAAATTTCCATGTGCTCTGGCTGGGATAAGGTCGCTGCTTGGGGAATGAGAGTCTTCTGGAATGTTTTGCTGAGGGCTGTTGTGGTCATAAAGTCTTATTTTCAGAGCTTGTGCTCCTCAAGAATTGTTGAATGATGCAATGTTTGTTATAACACTCATCATGGGTTATATGTTGGTTAACTGCTGGCACAATGCTATGCCTGCCATTTTTCTAGGTTAAGAGTGATATGTTAGGGGTATTTGGTGGCTACCTCATTGGACATGCATTAACTAGCATTTTATGGTAATAATATGATGCTGCCTAAAATTGTCATATACACCTAAGCTAAGACGAAGAACCCCTAAGGTTTGTCATGGCAGTACGACCCATTTTACATTTTGGATGTAGACATTTCATTCATCTCTTGGTGCACAATTTCTATTCCCCCAAGAGTTTTTGCATACATTTAAAAATTATAATGTGTGTAAAGTGAATGATATTTAGTGCTAGATAAATGCTACAAATCACTGCCTGTCTCACTGTACTGAGTAGTAGACTATAGCAGTGCTGAGACTATTACTAAATCATGATATTTTACAATGACTTATCTTTTCCAGACTTTCAGAAATAAGGCCTGCTGCTTTTGTAACAAAATATTAGTCCGTTCCATTTTCAAAGCTCTATCAACTCCCATTGTAAGTGCATTACTGTAAATATGATTTTTGACCATTTTGCAAACGGAGGGGCAAATGTTTTTCTGTTGGCACAGATGCTGTAGATGGAGCTTAACTTGTGTTAAACCCGGAACATTCCTTCATATGATGCAGCTGCTGCTTTCATTTTCATACTGCTCTGTCTGCAAATTTCTGTTTTTCTAATGAGACACATTGCAATATGAAAATGCATCCACCTTTTAATTTTTTGATGGCATGACTCATCATATTTTTTGATTTTTATTTACCCTGCCAATATTTTCACTTGCCCTACCACAATTTATTTTTTAGAAATGTTTTTTTTAATATGTGCCAGGAAAGAATATGTTGCATTTTCTTTAATAAAAAGGGGTTTAATTGGCTTGTTTCAATTACTTAATAGCTGGAAATTACATTGCCATTAACTAAATAAATAATTGAATGTGTTTATGTTGTTTTTAACTAATGCTTTCAAGGCTTTCTTACAATTCAGTTTTGACTGGCATATTTGTGAGTCACCTACCTACATTTAAATCCTTGTAATCTCAACAACATTCAGTTTATTACGGAAAAAGTTTATGTCTACAGAAAATGTTTGTGGCCATTTGTAAACTAAATGTGTAAGGCTTCCGGTGTCATCCAATTCTAGTTATTGCAAACTGGTACTTACCATATTATTTTACTTTATTATCATAATCATAAACATTGGTTTGTAGTGCAAATAGTTTTACCGTTTACTGCACTTTAGGCTTGCTGCGGTAGTCTGTGTTATGGTGTTACACAGTGTTTGACCGCAGTAGCGGCCTTAGCTAAAATGTCCCTGTATGAGTTCTTGTTTTTATTTATAACAGGATACAGAGTGCTCTTTCCCCGATTATCAGCATGATTATAAATGTGATAGCCTATTGATTTTATTGAGGGTATGCATTGACGTCACTTTCCCGCTGGGACATGCCCCTTCAGCCGGACCAAGTGTCAAAAGCGCCTGCTGCGTGACTGGATTTAATTGGGGAAACTGCGACTAAAGTTTGGACTCCATATAATGTTCCCTACAACTTACCCAACATCCAGTGGTCCATGGATATTGACATGCAGCCAGGAATCGTGTTTCCTGACATTTACATGAGCCTGATTTCAATGCCGGGGAAATACATAAAGCAAATTTGCCTGTGAATGCTTTATATAAATACAATATAGGTAGATCTAAATCTGGGTGATCACTTGTATATCAATGTTATATATATATATATCGTCATATTGTCCAGCCCTGAAACTTGTATAGTTTTTGTCAGTGCTTATTTAAATACATCCAATCATGCAGAAAATAAGATGGTAAATATTTAAGTTTATGATGAGTTGTCAATGCACCAATAAAATATATAGGGTATGATTTTACCCCAAAATGCAACATATTGACACAAAATGACAACTGCAAATCCATTTTTCTCTGCCTGGAGTCCAGTTGTTTCTTTGAACTGCAGCAATCCATTAGCTTCTCTTTTCTGTACCTTTCGGCAGTCTGTAAAAATATACCTTATATTTCTTGTAAAAATCTATTTGTACAGTCAAATCTGAAAGCTCTTTTCCGTTTTGTGTGTTTTTTGTGGCATTCACGCTGAAAACCAATGCTACCGTTCAGTCTTTTTGCCACTCAGTGGGCAACTAAATAAACCACAAAATTAACCCTATATGACCGCAGTCACTATGGCCGATGGTGACGTCACGTGCATACCCTCTATACAACATTCAATAAACAAGAATTTAATGTTAGCTGACTTTCATTTTAGACTTAGAACCTTGTCTGTTTTGCTCTATTTCGCAACAAATCCACATTAGAGCAATTGCGCGTTTCAGAGCAACTGCATTTTGAAGGAATCACAAGGAATGGCTCACTCGATTTGCCACCACCTACTGGAAGTTTTAGTTTCATAAAATGTTTTCTATCATTTCATTTTCTCGTGCCTGCAGCTGATAAAATCACACCTGCGGTGCACCATGCAGCGAGAAAGTCTGTTTGTTTGAAACGGGCCTCTGAATTGCAAAGGCCGTCTCTGTTCGGCCGTACACCAATTACATTACTTCACCCCAACTGTCATTTTGCATTGAAATAAAAACCATTTAGTTCAGTTGGAAAATGGACGCTGCAATTATAAAATGAAAATGTCGCAGCACAGTGCAGCAGGAGTCCGATTTTACTTATAACGTGACGAGAGTAAGGAGAGATGACTGACAAGACGAAGGCGGAGGATTTGGTGCGCAACTGACCCTGAGCGTCATTTACAAATGTCTTAACTTGTAACATGTGCGGTCAGTACCGCCGCTTCCTATACACAGAGTGTGCATGATCACAAATTCAAAAGTGAAAAGCTCCCCCAGCGCCATGTAATAGCATTGGTAATAGCAGTGTTGTCGCACGTTTATTTACCGATGTGAAAATGTCCTCACCATGACATCCCTTCTGCACTTCATTCTTTAAGTTATTAATCTATAGCGACAAATAAATTGTAAAATTGTAAAACCGAAAAACACAAGATCACAGGTCCGATAGGACAGTTCCATCAATTGGCCATCCTTATTTTTGAGCTTTGGAATGTACAAGAATTAACACAGAACTGTGTTTGTATGCTTTATGTGTATTGTATATCTATGCTTCATAAACTTGAATATATATTAGATAATTTATAAATTGTACATATCAGATGAGACAAATATCCTACTTCTCACCCTTTTTATACATTTATCCACATCCTCTCTTATTCCATTGCTCTCTTTCTTTCTTTCTCTGTCTTTCTTTTTTTACACACAGACACACAAATCTTTAGCATCAGACTGGAGTTTGTCAGTTTATTGGTAACCATCTTCATACAGGATCTGGTATCCTTGTTGCAGCCTGTGTGGGTTTTTTAGGTAAGCGATGTGATGTCACTGCTAATAGCAGCGTCCTGTGGGCATACTCTGTGTGTGTGTGTGTGTGTGTGTGTGTGTGTGTGTGTGTGTGTGTTGGTTTATATTCCAGCAGGCTGCTGCACTATGTCTCTGTCTCCCTTTTTAAGGGTCTGGACTTGCTGACTGAGGAAAATGTGAGTCAGAGGGGGATAGGGAAAGAGAGAGAGAGAGTGAGAGAAGGGGGCCAAGAGGGAGGTGCTGTGGACGGGACTGCAGCTGATGGCTGAGAGAGGGGGGTGAATGTAATAGAGGGGTACATCGGCACTGCTGGGTTATTGCTCTGTTATATTGTTTTACAGGATGGTGCTTTTACTGCAGGCATTGAGCTTCAGCCTGGAATTGAATGAAGGTTGTAAACTTAAAAAAGTTTGCAGGCTACTTTGTTTTTGTGAAGCTAAAGTAGGCACAGGATACTTTGAAACAACTTAATTTTGGCCAAATGAAACATTTAACAGCCAAATTATTTTTTTAACTACATAGGTACATAATAGTTTGATAAAGATGGCTGTTCAGAAGCGGTTTATTTCTCATTTGATGCTGTTATTGTACTGTTTATTTTTTTGGTTTTTGGTTTTTCATTTATGGTTTGTATTAACTGTCTGTCTATTTAGATTATGTCGGCCTATTGTGTTGATTGTATAGTCACAATATATCGCAATACAAAAATGCAACAATATATATCGTAGATAGTGACAATATATATTGTGTATAGTTCACCCAAAATGAAAATTACTGTGTGTGGAAAAAGAAAAGTTTACAGAGTTTTAGTGCCAGTACTAAATTAAACTACTATATATAATGTTGAATATAATATATAATAATGCAATGGGGGAATATTTGTGGGTCCTGATAATGCCGAATGTCTTATTTTACCATTAAAAAGTGGCCTGAATTATTTTAAATATATCTAGTCAGTGACAGCGTGCAGGCACATTCATCCAAAATAATTCTGTATTTTCAACTTCAAACTTTTTTATTCTGGTGTCAACATTGTCCTGTGCATTGGGTTACAAGCCAAGTCCAAACCTATTAATTTCCAATGTAATATCAAATTTAGCATTTTTATAACAGTACATATTTTGTTAACCTTTCAGCATATGTCTTGGAGTATCAAAATAATATTATATCATGAATTCAGTATCTTTTACGATATGTACAGTATATTTAAAATAGCATTTATCACAACAAATCTCTGTTGCAAATATACCTTTAATGATTCCTGGTTTATTTCGAATAAGTCAAATCTGAAAAATGATTTGCTGTTCAGTAAGGGAGCACCACACTCTCATGGCAGCTATTTTACATTTTGACAAATTGGTGGTGAATTCATATGAATTCTTACAATCTCATTTACATTTTCATATGATCTGCTTACTCCCCACTGACGGTTAGGTTTAGGGGTGAGGTAAACGTAAAATAGTTGCATTTTCTCATGAGATTGGGATGGAGGGAGTCTGTTGAAAATAATAAATATAATTTGTGAAACAAAAGATTAACTACCATACAAGATGTTATTTGACAAAACCACATATGAATGTGCACAACTGCTTTACATCTGTCACGGTGCAACTGTGACTAGATTTTAAATTACTGTCGCATATTTATATTTTTTGTTACATTTGTGACCATATTAGATAATATAAATGTGCGACAAATAAATGACTGCCTACAGGTTGTCAGATATTTCAGTTGCCTTATTTAGCATCAAATCAACATGAAGCTCAGGGAAATAAAAGCAAGAGTACAATTTGAACATACACTAGTGTAATAAACTATTGACTGAATTATAATGCAATACATGGTGTAAATTTACCCTTTTAATAATGTGTGTGGTTGTGTATTTGTCCCTTCTGGGCAATCAAAATGTTTGCCATATGTGGCTTTGTGTGTGCTGAATAAAAGTTTGGATCGTATCTGAGAGATGTGGCTGCGTGCACCGACTCCCTCTGATTCTCAAATGACTTTGTAAATAAAGCTTACGACTGAAAATCGGCTTAAAATTGTCTAGTGGGACATTGGCCTTAGACTAACTTTAGAGAACTGAGGAGGGAGCATCCAGACTCATCATTCATCCTAATCAGTCCTAGGTTCCACAGAAAGGGGTGTAAAATCACGGCACAATCCCACTGTTATTTTTAATATGTATGTGTGTGTGTGTGTGTGTGTGTGTGTGTGTGTGTGTAACATTATCACACTCCTCTCATCTGACCAACAGTTGCCTTGGGCTTGACTCAGGATTATGAAAGTGCTGTTTCATTCCCGCTGTGTGTGCATGTGTGTGTCCCGATGCCTGTTTTCTATCCTGGCCTAACAATAGGAGGCTTGTATTGTTATTTCTCGCTCCCTGTTCTCTCCATCTCTCTCTCTCCCTTTCTTTCTTCCTCTCTGTTGCTGTTGGAAGCAGACAGCCATGTTGTCTGTTTTCATAAAGAAAGATGATCAGATGACTGATGATGTCTCTGTCATTCACGTGGGTGAAAATATAAGGATTATTGTATGTTATCTAATATTGTATGTGTGTTTGAGTTGGGTTTCATTATTTGCTTGACATTAAACCGAAAAACACTGATTTGCCTGATAATTCAATTCACTGCCCCCTTGAAATGAAAGGTCACAATTATTGACAAGCCTGACATCACTTCCTATTTCCTGTGGATGTTTTCACAGAGCCTGAGTACACTCACTCACATTCCTCTGTGTGTTTGTTCAGAGTGATTGTGTGTTGGCATGTCTGTCGAGAGCCGGCCAGGCTTATGTTTCTTCATGCTTTTCTGAGAAATGCAAACATATTTATTCTGTTTTTCGGAATAAATTTGTTTATTATTCTGTCTGCCTCTCCTTGCTCGACCTTCTTTCTATGCTGCACTGAAATGAAATCGTGTCAGGCATGTCTGTCTTTGAGATGTGAAACGCACAAACGTAGGCGCTGTATATTAACCTTCTTGAAAGTTCCTCTGCTTAGTCAATCTTCTACCGTCTGCAAACTCTGTCGACGTCCATCTTGTTTCTTTTCTGTTTTTGTTTTGACACAGTGATGAGGTGAGATGCAGGTTACATAGGCACATGAAAGCGAATCTGCATTTCCAATATTTCTTAGCTGCATGTGAGTGCGTGTGTGCATATGTTTTGTCAAGGCTGTCAGGAGCAGATGGTAATTTTTATGCTAATTTTCATGCCTCAAAGCAATGCACTCTCAAACCTGACAGGTCCATAGGTATGAGTGAATGTGCCTGTGTGTTTCTCATAGGTCATGTCTCCTGCTGTAAATTCATATTCACCTATCACAAGCCAAAAGCTAGAGGATCACTGAATTATCAATGTTTTATTAATGCTAGAGTGTTCTGGGTGGTTGCCAGGGTGACGCTATGCTATCACTAGTTTGTTCTGAGTAGGTGGTTACTTTAGTCAAAAGATACTAAATTGAAAGGTTAAAACAGGGATTTGTTCAAATAACTAACCATTAGTATTGAGCAACAGTGAACAATATGATTTTTGTTTCAGTTTAACATTCAACGTTGATTCCGATACCGATATTAGTGAGTAAAAAAAGTCTGATATCTTTGTGTATATTATAGTGCAGTACCAGTCAAAAGTTTGGACACACTTTCCCAGTGGTATGTCCAAACTTTTGACTGGTACTGTATATAGAATGCAGTATATACATAATATTCATACATTATACATAAATACAACAGAACAAACATACAAATGAAAAAGTTATTTTAGTGCTTCTCATGTAGGTCTAAATTTTCAACAGAAATAGCTGTAAATAGTAGAACATTTCTATATTTTCAGGTACAGAAATTGTAATCAAATGTAAAATATCACTTCATAATCTTCAGTGTGTAAATATAGATTAACCCTTATTAAAGTTATTTATGAGAAAACGCTTCCCTGCCATTGACATGTTTTCACTGTTATATGGTAGGGGGGCGTTATTACACATCTCCTGGAAGAGTACAGAATCTCCAGATCAAAACACAGGCGAAGAAGAAGTGTTGGTTTTTTTCATGAAACTTACTCACATTCAAGTGTTGCATGATGCTAGAATAAAACAAAGGGTCTGTTCTTTCTTTTGATATATTGCAATGCATGTTCATATATTCATACAACATTTGTTGTTAATGATGTGGGGGTGGTGGAGTACACTGAACATATTTTTTTACAATTTATTTACTACAGTTTTTGCTCAGAAATTGCCAGTAAATTTGACAAATAATTACAAAGAAACATTGATTTAAAAGTAAGATTTTGAAGTATAAAGACTGAAATAGTATTTCAAAATAGTAAAATGTACTCCAGTAATCTTTGTTTTATTTACAACTTTGGAAAATATTTTTTTTTACAGTTTAATAACTTCTGCGAATATAGCGCGGGATTGAATACATTTCAGGTTATTGCTGTAAAAAACAAACATGACACGTGGAGAACTGCTTCGCTATTTTTGTTCTGTGTTTTGCGTAAATTGAAATGTATGTGTATATACAGTCAAACCTACATTTATTTAGACAGCTTCAACATTTTCTCACATAATCACAGTTTATTTGCTATAGTTTAGAAAATGGTAATAAAATATGACAAGAACTGTGTCAGAACAAAATCATCTTGATAATGTCAGATAACTTTGATAGAAAGGTATGTAATGGATTACAATCAACCAATCAGCTGTCAGCTGTTAAATTTAAGTACACAATTAGATAATATCAATTTAGGGTCAACCGATTACCAAGCAATGCTTCATTTTGTTCAGTCTGTGGTGTAAAAGGTCACATTAGCAATTAAAGAAAAAACACTTAAGCAAAACATGGTCAGGTCAAAGTGTCTGAATTATTTTGGTCCCAAATCAATTTTACTGGTAGTCCACTGTATGAAGAATTTTTGGGTATAATATATCACAGTTTACTTTATTTTGCCATCCTCACTTAAATTAATGAACCATGTGAAACTATAAATGAACTATAGTGTCCTGCATCCACTAGTAAAACATTATATCTGGTGTCTGAATAATTTTTGGTTTGACTGTATATATATATGAAATTAAAGATATAGATTCTACTGCATGTTAGCTTGCACATTTTTCCTCATTTTTCTCTCTGCTTCTAACTACAGGTTGAGCTGTAGTTCCAACTAAACACATTTGCAATGTTGTTTGCAAACGTTCATTGGAACTATGGTGGAAATACTGAATCGTTAAACTATGTTGCTATCGACAGAACTTGCGACTGCAGTTGGCTAACAATGCTTTTGGGAAACATGCCTCAGGGTAGTTGAACCATGTATTGTATTGCACTTCTTTGAATAACCGACGTAATCTGTTCGCCAAAGGCCTGTTAAATTGCAGATTGCTGGTGTTAATGGGTATTAGTGTAAATATATTGCTGCACAATCTGATCAGGAGTTACAGAGTTTCACAGAAATGAAATAGAGAGAGAGGGAGAGATAAGCCCTGGATAAGCTGTTTTATGTAATATCGAGATTTTGCTGCGATTTGTTAATGCTTAGTTTAAATGTATGTCCACAGGTCAACACACGTTCTTGCATTTAGTTGATCTGTTTTTCAGAGGAAGTACTGGGAACAATGGAATCATCCTGCTGGCTATTATAGAACATGCTTATTTCTATACAAACACATAAACACCCAATGTTTCCGGCCAACTCTTTGTTGTGTCTAGCTGAATTTCCTTTCAGCTTCCTTGTTGTGTGAATATGTGTGTGTGTGTGTGTGTGTGTGTGTGTGTGTGTGTGTTGAGCTGTCCTGGCTTCTAAATCATGTTTAATGTGGCCCATCCGCTCTATTCATTGTTCTGGGATCTATGTTGAGGTATTTATATTTTTGAAAGGGCACTGGTGGTAGAGTCAGAATTTGGTGTAAACAGAATGAGAACATGGATCCATCATGCCTTGTTACCACTGTGCAGGCTGGTGGTGGTGGTGTAATGGTGTGGGGGATGTTTTCTTGGGACACTTTAGGCCCCTTAGTGCCAATTGGGCATCGTTTAAATGCCACGGCCTACCTGAGCATTGTTTCTGACCATGTCCATCCCTTTATGACCACCATGTACCCATCCTCTGATGGCTACTTCCAGCAGGATAATGCACCATGTCACAAAGCTCGAATCATTTCAAATTGGTTTCTTGAACATGACAATGAGTTCACTGTACTAAAATGGCCCCCACAGTCACCAGATCTCAACCCAATAGAGCATCTTTGGGATGTGGTGGAACGGGAGCTTCGTGCCCTGGATGTGCATCCACAAATCTCCATCAACTGCAAGATGCTATCCTATCAATATGGGCCAACATTTCTAAAGAATGCTTTCAGCACCTTGTTGAATCAATGCCACGTAGAATTAAGGCAGTTCTGAAGGCGAAATGGGGTCAAACACAGTATTAGTATGGTGTTCCTAATAATCCTTTAGGTGAGTGTAGTTTCAATCTTTAATACAGTACATTTTAGTGTTTGTTATTATGCCGAGTGAGAGACTGGGCATAATTTAACACACATATATGTTAAAAGTTTGTTTGGGTTTATAGGGTTTAATGAGTTGGGGTTCAGTAATTTTTTTTCTGAAAGAAATTTTTTTTATTCAGAATATTTTATTTATAATTTTATTCAGCAAGAAACAATTAAATTGATCACAAGTGGCAGTGAATACCTTGAAATAGAAACCTTTTGTAACTATTTAAAATATTTGTCAAAATTCTATTCATCAAAGAATCTTGAAAAAATGTATCACGGTTTCCACAAAAATATCAATCAGTACAATTGTTTTCAACACTGATAATATGAAGTGTTTCTTGATCACCAAATTTGCATATTCGATTGATCTATGAAGGATCATGTGACACTGAAGACTGGAGTAATAATGCTGAAAATTCAGCTTTGACATCACAGGATGGAATACATTTTGAACTGTAATAGATTTTTTTTACAATATTACTGTTTTTACTGTTTTTGATCATAAGAGACTTATTTAAAAAAATCTTTGAAATGGTTTAGTGACCCTAAAACAACAAGGTCTGATCTGTCACGCCAGACAAACACACAGCTATGCCATATGGTTTTAGTGAAAACTCCTTGTAAGAAGGAGCAAAATGTTACGAAGCTTTACTGTCCTCTGCTGGAGTACAATCCTTTTGGACACCTCAGTCTCTGCCTTTGAATATATTAAAGAGAGTATGGTGGCCAAGTCAATACTCAGCCAAGCCCATTACACTTCCGCTGCCAGAGACTTGATGAGTTCAATCCTCACCCACCCAAATTGATAGCAGAACTTCAAAAACTGGTTTTATGAGATGTATTAAACGTTGTTGTAAATTCCACTGCTTTAAATATCACTAAAATAAAATATTATATATATATATATATATATAGGGCTGTACGATTAATCGAAAAATAATCGAAACCGAAATTCAGAACCTCTAACCGACGTATTTTTCCCATGTCGGTTATTTTGGTTTTAGTCACGTGACTCTGCCCCGTCAGTCACATCAAGTGCAGTTTGGCACACAGAGAGTTAGGCACACAGAGAGATGCAGGAGTAGTTATCTACTTATAGATACCCAGAATCACTATAGTAACTGCATGTTTTACACAGTTTATCTAGTAAGTTAATTGCCGTTCTTCTTATAGCCTACGCGCTGCCACACACACACACACACACACACACACAGACGGCGTGCGCAAGCCCCGAAGCCAGACCGCTTTCACTTTCGTCCTCATAAAGTTTGTCAAGTAAATGCGTTTAAAGGCTTGAACATTTAAAGCGATTGTGCACTATTCAAAAACAACAATACGTAAAACTTCTCCGTTTAGTGCTCAGCTTTTTTCTGTGACACAGAGAGTCGAGCCGTGTCGCGTCTCTGACAACGCGCGCGCGCCCTGAAGGCAGACCTCTTTCACCTGCGTCCTCACAAAGCTTTGTCATTTGTATGTGTTTTAAGGCCTGCCAGTTTGAACATTGGGGCGATTTTAGACCATCATATGTGTATTATGTTGAACTAAGGCCTGATATATTGTGACACACGAACACTCAGACGGAAGCTCGCACATCATGTGAAGATCGCGCGCAGAAACGCAGTGTCAACGCGGTCTTGTGACTAAAGAAAAGTCACTAAAGTAGTTTAGAAACTCAACCGGTATAGGCATATATTTTAATACCTTTGAAGTAAGTACAAACCACAGCTTCATAATGAATAGAGATGGTATGAGTAATTCACACACACAATTAGGGCTGCAGCTATCGATTCTTTTTGTAATCGATTAATCTAGCACTTAATCGATCGATTAATCAGATACATTTTTTTTGTGTTTTTAAACAACCAAAACAAATAATGCATAACGAAAATGAAGAGGAAAAGCTATTTAATTTATTAATATGCACAACAGGTTTCATGCTGTAATCTAGCCCTGACATCAAAGTAAATATCTTTTATGTAGATTTCTACACCTGCAGCATTTACCATTAGGCTACTAACAAATAATATATAATTTCTGGGGTGAGCCTATTTGCTATGGTACTAACCTAGCTACCTGTGTGTGTGTGTGTGTGTGTGTGTCTGTGTGTCTGTGTGTCTGTGTGGGCATGTTTTTGTGAAATATCAGGACACAAATGTGTATAATGACATAGGTATTACAAAAAGAGCGTGAAATATGAGGACGTTACCCATGTCCTCACTTTTCAAAATGCTTATAAATCACAGAATGAGTTTTTTTTCACAGAAAGTAAACTGTGCAGTTTCCTGTGATGGGTAGGTTTAGGGGTAGGGGCAGTGTAGGGGGATAGAAAATAGTGTGAGAGACGAGGTCGGGTGCATGTGTGTGTGTGTGTGTGTGTGTGAAGGGGTTCTTTTTTTTAGGCTATAGTAGGGATGAAACGATTACCGGTTTCACGATAAACCACGATCAAATTTAGTGACGGTTAGTAATATCGTATAAAATTGTATTATCATTAAAACCGCGTGTGATTATCACGGTTGTGAAAACTCGCGGTAAATCTTGTCCAGTCAGCGTCAGTCTGACGCAACGCACCGCTGTTTTTTGAATGAGAATTAATGGCAGAAGGCAGTGACAGCACTCGGGTGATTGTTCAGATTTCTAAAAGGACCAAATCTGAGGTGTAGTCATATTTTGGCTTTTACAAAAGTCCTGAGGGAAACTTAATCTAAGATGGTCACCTTGTCTGCAGAACATGCCAGAAGAAAGTCAAACTACGAACCCAAGGCAAGTGGACTTTGACCTCAATACCAAAACTACGTCTGGCAAATTATAACGTGAAGCGAACGAACAAATTCAGACAAGACTAGGGTGACATTTAAGGGATAATCAGGGCTTGACATTAACAACCGCCATTTGCGGGTGTAACTTAACGTTATTTCGGCTGCACACTAGTCACTCTGACTGTTGAACTTATTATAGTCTTCTCAAAAGCCACCTGTTATAATAACTCACACGTGTTTCTATTGAGTTTATGAATGCTATGTCTCATAATCAGGCGTTCAGATTAGCCGAGTTTAGTTCAGAGCGCGCGCCGCTTTCACTCGCTGAAATCTACACACAAAGCAGAGATAAACGTGCGATGTACGCAAGAGATTCACTCATCATACAGTGTTTGACTGTTTTTGTTCTATTTCAGCAGCGAAAATGGTTTTAAAAAACACAGCAGAACCACAGCGCATCTGATATGACTGGCATAACGCTGGCGAATTTAGGGACCGTCTGTAAAGTTACATACAACATTGGTAACGTTATACACGTTTCAAACTTCAATAGCATTTGAAGAGAATGACAGTCATAAAACTGACTGTAAAGTGATCATTTAGTGTCAGGTATGATGCACACATTTTGATATTTAATCAAATAAACTGTCAAATCATATGGAAATATGGATATGCATTATTTCACTAGGATACTGTTTGGGCTCTAACACAAAATATGCTAGATTTAAATGCATCATTGCTGAACACTGATGAGAATATTGCTTGAGAATATATTTACAGAGATAATATTAGAGATTATATTTACGACAAATTGTTATTATTTATGCGTTATGTGTTGCTATTGATGACGGCCATTAAGAAATCCCACAGAATCTAGCTTAAAAAAGTGCATAGAGCTGCTTGATTTATTTGTTGTTTGTTGATTTTCAAATATAAAACTTGTTGAAATGTTTTAAGTGTGTGCATCTGTTCTTTTTGAACACTTTCATCTCGTTTGAACAAAACCGTGATAATATTGATAACCGTGATAATTTGGGTCACTATAATCGTGATGTTAAATTTCCATACCGTTTCATCCCTAGGCTATAGACTCTCTTGCAATTGAACGTGAATACGTTTACTACTTAAAAACATCAAAGCTAAACATCATATCTAGTCAAACCGCATCACGACATCGCTACAAATACAGAATGGGATTAAAATCAGCGAACATCAATGTATAGGCTTAAGGCTACGTTACCATTGAAGTCGTACTGCTGTGGAATGCCAGGTCTACTTTGCAGTAGACACATTTCACCTTGTTCTCTTCTTTTTTAAGAATGTGATGATCCCAAACTTTAGACATTCTCTGCCGTTTATGTACATCTTTACTCTCCGCCATCGCGCCAACTAAATTCAAAATGTGTCACGCGCTATGGTGTGCTTCCTGAACATTGAACAGCGGTCCGTGTGAATCAGATCCTGCGCGTATAGTGCGCGTCATAGGAATTTAACGAGGCTTCGAGGCAGAATTTTTGCCTCAAGGAATTTTTGTAATCGAGTTAATCGAGTAACTCGATGAATCGTTTCAGCCCTACACACAATCACTCTCTCATTAATGCATTCAAATAAATGTAATGTAGGCCTACTGTGTTAATTTATCTGTATCTGATGTACAACAAGCAGAAATCTGCCCCATAGACAGTAACTGCTGAAAATGAACCGTATTTCCTTCAAGTATTTTAAAATCACAAAGAAATGCACTTTTTCATTAGAAAAAAAAAATTTCCACCTTTAATAGTAGAAAATATTTACAGTAAAAACCTTATCAGGAACTTACTCAAAAACCTTATGAGCGCAAAAAATGGAAAGCAAAAAAAAAAAAAGAAAAAAAAAAAAAAGAAAAATAGTTCATTAATCGTAATCGACGTAAAATGTTCAATTATTCAAGGTTTTTATTTCTGGTCAAATCATGACAGCCCTAATATAAATCTATCTATCTATCTATCTATCTATCTATCTATCTATCTATCTATCTATCTATCTATCTATCTATCTATCTATCTATCTATCTATCTATCTATCTATCTATCTATCTATCTATCTATCTATCTATCTATCTATCTATCTATCTATCTATCTATCTATATATATAGTGCATGTATACTATGTTACTAAAAATTTATCATTTTCTTATGGTGGCTAATGAAAAAATGTTGAAGCCCTGCTTTAGCTTGAGCCAGTCAGTTCCCACACATAGAGAATACAGTGGTAGAAGTGACACTTTGGGATATTGAGTGTCTATTGATTGAATGTGAGATGGCTTTGAATGTGACTTACAATGATTATGGCATCACCGAACGAGAGCTGTGGAATGTCACCACCATGATGACATCACTGTAACATTATCCTATGTGGTGCGGGGCTGTACTAGTTGTATGTCTTCATGCTCTTTGTTTGTGTGTGTGTGTGTGTGAGAGAGAGAGAGTGAGAGAGAGAGAGAAAGCCCACTCCAGATGTTTGGCATTAGGGATCATGTTTGAGGAGGATGGACTGGTTTTTAGTGACGCCCCCATCTCCATCCCCCAATTCCTGTTTGATGCTGGAACAGGAAATGGATTTTGGGCTCTTTTCAGCTCCTGTGCTGTGCCTCTGGCTCTCAAACAACACACTGTGGTTGTGTGTTTGTCTGTGAGAGGGACAAGAATGCTTCTCCGTGTGTTCCTGAGCCAGGCTACTTGCCTTTTATCTTCTGCATTGCTTTCTTGCCCTACATCTTAGACATTTCTCATACACTTAAAAGGATAATTCACCCAATAATGAAAATTATGTCATTATTATTTAAAGGATTGTCTTGTTGTTTAAATTATTGTTGTAAAGAATGTGCTAGTTGCTATTTTTTTATTCAGTTCTAAAGAATAGGGACCGAGGCTTTCACGTTTCAAAATGGATGTAAAAGCTGTACAAAAAGTAAATAATCCATATGACTCATGCAACATTTTCCAGAACATTTGTATAACCAAGGAAAAATGTTCTTTTAAAAAAAACTGGATGTTGGACATTCACAGAAACAACATTAACATTAAGTTGAGGCCTTGTGGGTGAGTACATTATGAATTATTATTATCAGTATTACTATTATTTTAGGTACACTTCTCCTTTAAACAAAATTGATGGTATGTTTTATGTAAACATTTACCATAAAGTCAGTCAGGAATATTCCTTATCTTATTTTCACATAACCTGTAGGCTGTAGCTGTGTGTTTGTCTGGCATGACAGCATTGATTTATGGTGTTTCATCATGTTTAATCTTATAGTGGTTATTAGGGAATGATTTGATCTATGCATACTTGTCACTCTTCATATGAGCAGTATCAGAGCAGACTGCATCAGAAGAAACAGCCTTCATCTCAGCTGTGTTTGACGTATGTCAGCATTTTCTTCTCTGATCAGCGGCAGCACTGAAGATAGACTATTAGCTAAAGTGCTGTGTGTGCGTTTCTGACCTAGCTGTACTATTGGGGACACATTTCTGAAACTTTCCTACTACAACATATCTTGTAGTCATAATTAGCTTCAAGATAACCTACTATGCCCTTTTACAACGTCTTGATTTTGTTTTTGGGGTCTGCTAGAATAGGTTATCATGCTTGCTATATATATATATATTAGTGCTGGGAATCGATTAAAAACAACAACTAATTAATCGATTTTTTTCTGTAATTAATCGCATTTTTTTTATATTTTAAGTTTTTAATATTTTGATATTGTAATAATTTCAGTTACTCTCCAAATTAATGTAGAAACAATTTAAAGACAGTATATTTTAAATATGTGCTGTAATGGCATGTTTTTATGCATGAAGGCCAGTATCACTGATACTGATGTCTCTATGAAACATTAATGATTACAGTATATCTGAAAGCTCCCAATTTCAACATTTATTAGGCTTCAACATTTTAAAAACAACTTTTAATTCAAGTGAACTTAAAACCATCTTTACATAAACCCAAAATAATAAATGTTATATTTACCTATGGCCTTCCCTGTTAGACATATACAAAAATGTAATAGTTATCAAACACCTTTCTTAACTGCATAAATAATAAATGAAAATAGATTAATCATCATTAAAGCTACAATTTTCTCTGTTCCCGCTGTTGTTTGATAAACATTAACGTCCGGTTACGTATGTAACCCTCGTTCCCTGAGGAGGGAACGGAGACGTACGTTAGTGACTAACGAATGGGGGTTTCGCTTAGAAGCCAATCATCTTCATCGTATTCAACAGCGCCCAATGGCAGTGCCAATGCCATGGGCATGCGGAATTTGCATGCGTAACTCCGCCCCACCTCGTGGGTATATAAGGAAGTACGCTGCGAACATCGCATTATGTTACTGCTGCAGGAGCCAAGACTGAACTCCGCGTTCCAGGCAGCACAGCTGACGTGGCTAAGGAAACGTACGTCTCCGTTCCCTCCTCAGGGAACGAGGGTTACATACGTAACCGGACGTTCCCTTTCGTTCAGTCACTACGACGTACGTTAGTGACTAACGAATGGGGGAACCTGTAAAACAGTGCCACTCAGCTGTCATCCAGTGCCCTGCGTAAGTGTGAGATCCCGCCACTTAAGGCCCTAGGACTCCCACTTATCACAGGATTACCAAGGTACACTGGGAAGCATATCCCAGTGAGGGAATGCCAAGATGCCTACCGTAGGGAGGACTTAGAGAATACACATATGACCCGCTGAGGGTTGCATATGGAAGATCTCTAGGGTACCAGCCGAAGGTGGATTTTTAACCCTAGGGGTGGCAGGGACTTGCCAAGGGAAAGACACCTGCTCACTGAGGAGGCTTATGGTGGGAATACTCGTGTGGGGGTCGCCGGAGGGGAACCATGCACACGGAGCACCTGGCCGGACATGAGGGTCTGGGCTCGAAAGGGCAGACTGAACTGATGTCGGCGTCGACAGTGCTGGAGGAGCTCAGGGCTCTCGGGGAGCTCACCTGAGGAAAATATCGCACGTATCCAGTCATGGGAGTGGAATGGCGAGCAAGCGAAGACACCTGAGCCTGGCCCATTACCGGCCACCCGTAGGGGCGAGTACATAGTCGGACACTGGCTCCACTCGGAGATTGTAGAATCTGGCGAATGTGTTGGGTGTCTCCCAGCCTGCAGCTCTGCAGATGTCTGTTAGCGAGGCGCCATGCGCTAGAGCCCAAGATGAGGCCACACTCCGGGTGGAGTGTGCCCTCACACCAAGGGGACATGGTCGGCCTTGCTGCTGGTGTGCCAAAACAATGGTGTCCACTATCCAGTGAGACAGCCTCTGCTTTGAGAGAGCGCTTCCCTTCCGCTCTCCACCATAACAGACAAAGAGCTGGTCTGAGGTCCTGAAACACTGCGTCATGTCTACGTAGGCGCGGAGAGCGCGTACTGGACAGAGCAATGCCAAGGCTGGGTCTGCCTCCTCCAAAGGCAGCGCTTGCAGGTTCACCACCTGATCTCGGAACGGAGTGGTAGGAACCTTGGGCACATATCCGAGCCG
This sequence comes from Gobio gobio, assembly GCF_949357685.1. NCBI lineage: Eukaryota > Metazoa > Chordata > Actinopteri > Cypriniformes > Gobionidae > Gobio > Gobio gobio. Next base: position 22,985,609 of record NC_137099.1, read on the forward strand.
GGGTCTCAGGATCACGTGAGAGTTAGCCGGCCCGAACTCAAGGCACGCTTCGTCAACCGAAAATGCTTGCAGGTCCCCGACCCTCTTAAGCGAGGCCAATGCGGTCAGCAGAGCCGTCTTCATAGACAAGAGCTTAATCTCGGCCGACCGCAAAGGCTCAAGGGAGGCCTCTACAGAGCACTTAAGACTACTGAGAGGTCCCAAGAGGGAACGAGAGGAGAGCGAGGAAGATTCAGTCTCCTCGCCCCCCTCAGGAACCTGATGATCAGGTCGTGCTGCTACTTACCTTATTGTCTCCCAGGAGATCGTGGTAGGCAGATATTGCGGCCACGTACACTTAAGGGTGGAAGGAGACAGCCTTCGCCCCACCCCCTCCTGGAGAAACGAAGCACAGACCCGATCGGGCATTTCCAGGGGTCTTCCTGGCGGGAAGAGCACCATGTGACGAAGAGGTCCCACTTCAACGCATAGAGGTGTCATGTAGACTCTGCCCTAGCGGAAGTGATGGTAGCGACCACCGCAGGTGGAGGCTACTCAAACCAGCCGCGTCCCGTCCAGAAGCCACACGTGGAGCTTCCAGAACGCTGGACGCGGGTGCCAAAAGGTGCCCCGTCTCTGAGTGAGGAGTCTCAGAGGAATAGGCCAGGGAGGGGCTGTCGCAAGGAGTAGCAGTTCTGAGAACCAGGTCCGGCCGTGCCAATGGGGCGACCAACATGACCTGCTCCTTGTCCTCCCTGATCTTGCACAGTACCTGTGCGAGAAGGCTCACTGGGGGAAACGCAAAATTGCGTAGCCCCGACAACCAGCTGTGCGCCAGTGCATCCGTGCCGACCATAGGTCAGGGAATAATACAGGGAGCAATGGGAAGAGTCCTGGGAGGCAACAGGACACCTGTGCGTCGCCGAACCGTTCCCATATCAGCTGGACCGTCTGGGGATGGAGTCACCATTCTCCAGGAAGTGGCTGAAGCCGTGAGCTCGTAGGCTGCACGGTTCAGGACTCCCGGGATGTGGACAGCATGAAGGGACCTCAGATGCTTCTGACTCCAAAAAACGAGATGGCGGGCGAGTTGAGACATACGGCGGGAGCGTAGACCGCCCGGCCGTGTCGTCTGTCCTGACTAGTACATGTTGACCCTTCAGCAACGCTCGGAAGCGGTGCAGGGCGAACCGTACTGCCAGCAACTCGAGGCAATTGACATGCAGAAGGCGCTGGGGTCCTATCCAGGAGCACGCGGCTGCTTGTCCATTGCACATGGCACCCCAGCCCATGGATGACGCATCTGTTGATACAACAAGATGCCTGGAAACTCGTTCTAAGGACACTCCGGTCCGTAGAAAACTGAGGTTCGACCACGGGGAGAGAGTCTGTAAGCAGGCCCGAGTCACTTGAACCCGGAGCGTGCCAGACCGCCATGCCCATCTCGGGACTCGATCGCGTAGCCAGTGCTGAAGCGGTCTCATATGAAGCAATCTGAGCGGCGTTACCGCGGCTGCAGATGCCATATGCCCCAGGAGCCTCTGAAACCATTCAGTGGAACCGCACTCTTGCCCTCGACTTGTCGAAGGGAAGTCAGCAGAAACATGGCGACCGAGTCGATCCATACCGAGAAAAGAGATCCTCTGCGCGGGGCAAAGTTTGCTCTTCTCCCAGTTGACCCGAAGGCCCAGACGGGCTAGGTGATGGAGCACCAAATCTCTGTGTCCGCAAACCTGCTCTCGAGAGTGACCCAGTATGAGCCAGTCGTCGAGGTAATTCAGGATGCGAACCCCGTGCTGCCGAAGGGGCGCAAGGGCTGCCTCGGCAATCTTCGTAAAGACGCGAGGGGACAGAGATAGCCCGAATGGTAGAACTGCGTACTGATATGCCCGCCCCTCGAAAGCAAACCGTAGGAACGGTCTGTGTCGAGGTAGAATGGAGACATGGAAGTAGGCGTCCTTCAGGTCGATCGCTGCAACCAATCGACTGGACGAACGCTTCGAAAAGGCGTTCCGCTGTCAACATCTTGAACGGAAACCGGTGGAGGTAACGGTTCAAGACGCGCAGGTCCAGGATCGGTCAAGCCCACCGGTCTTTTTGGGTACAATGAAGTACGGGCTGTAACACCCGGAATTCACCTCGGCTGGAGGGACAGGTTCGATCGCACCCTTCGCCAGTAGGGTGGCAACCTCCGCTCGCATGACGGGGGCATTAGCCCCGATCATAGTGGAACGGACTCCCCGAAAGCGGGGAGGAACCTGCGCGAACTGAATCGCGTAGCCGCACCTGACTGTCTTCGCGACCCAGCGGGACAGCCCTGGAATCTGAAGCCAGGCTCCCAGGAACTGCACCAGCGGGGTCAATCGGACTACAGGTGTACCCGGAGTGGGGCAGCGATGCAGCGTTACCGACCCGGACAAGGGAGGCTGTTGGGCGTCCCGGTGTGGGGGTGCGGTTAACGGCTGCGTCCTGACAGAGGAGACCAGGGAAGGACGCGCGTTCCACTGGGGTCTGCTCTGCCAGGAGGCTGGCGACAGAGAGGGATGCGAGTGGCGGGACCCGTGGGTGGCGCGCACTGTCATCACCGGTCTCTGGGTTCTCAGAGACAGGAACATGAGTTCTTCCCAAGCGCTGCTAGCCCGGGGGCCAGCAGCGGAAGGATTTTCCCCCGGCCCTCCACCGGGGGAAGGAGAGGCCCTGCTACCATCCCCTGGGAAGAACTGGAACCCATCTCTGAGTTGTCCACTTCCAGCGTGGCGTTTAACCAGGCTGGGGAGCGGACTGGGCGTCATCCTCAACCACCTCCACGGCGCGGCCCGGGTGAAGGCTGCTGCTGGGGCCGGGCGGGAGGAGGGAGGGCGCCCTCGGCGGCGAGCGGACTGAGGCGACTGAGCCGGCGGCTGGTGCAGCAGCTGGCCGCCGGGGCAGTACGTGTTACAGCCTCAGTCTGCTCTGGGGCGGCCGAGAACTGTTGGGCGCAGTTCCCAGCCGCGCCGCCGAAGAGGCCAGCCTGGGATATGGGTGAGTTGAGGGGGCGGGCCCACTCAACGTCCTCCAAATCACCAGGTAAGGCCAGGTGTTCTCCCGGACCACAGCTGTGGACATCTCCCGACCCAGGGAGCGTGTGGCCACCTTCACCGCCCGGGGGCGGGATCAGTCGCGGCACGCAGCTCAATGAAGAGCCCTGGGTCGGCTCCACCCTTGTGCATGTGCAACGGGGCGGCGGCCTGCCCGTAGCTCTGCAGGACCACGCCACCGAAGTAGACGAGCCCACAGGCTTTGGGAGGGTGCTTAGGACAGCCACACCACGCCACGTCAAGCCCTCTGTGGACACCGTAGTGCGCAACAGAGAGTTCAACAGTGGGGGTGAGGGGGCCCCAGTGTACCCTAGGCCGCGGCCCCATCAAGGGCAGAGAAGGTGGAGGAGGCCACCAAACGATCGCGGGAAGCACGGGGACTTCCAGGACCGCGTGATCTCCTCATGCACCTCGGGAGCGAAAGGCATTGGGGGCGGGGCCCAACAGCTGTCGGGTGCCGTCCCCAAAAACCAATCGCGCAACCACGAGCACTCGCGACTGGGCGGAGTTCCACACCAGCGCGAGACTCGCGGCTGCCCGAGATAACATGGCTGTCAACCTTAGGTCGGATCAGGCAGCGCTGACACACCCGGAGGCGGAGCACAACTCCTAATCGTCATCCCCAAAGGACTCCAGCCCACCTTGGGATGCGGCGATCGACATCTCACTGCTATCTGGAGCGTGAACGAAACGAACGAGGCGTCAGAGACGGGCCGCTGTTTCAGTCCAACACTCGCGGGTTTAAGCAATGTGCAAGAGGGGGCGTGGCCCGAGGAATGATCGTCGGGGTTCTTAATACCACGGCACCGCACTCAGGTCACCCTGGCCACCAGCCAAAGTACCGCCTCACTCGGAGACGGTAGATTGGGGTGTGGCAGAGGGGACTCTCTCTCCTCACGGAGATCACTGAGTCTCGACCGCAACATCGCGATGGTCACGTTCCCGCAGTGGGAACATGACGCATCCACAAACACTGCCCGAACGTGCTGAAGCCCAAACACATCGAGCAGTGAATGTGCCCATAGACAGCAACGGAGATCGATCGCACCCGGAAGTGCACGGGCGAACCGTCTTGAAAAAGACGTGCCACGCGCAAGCTCTTTTTGTGAGAGGAAAGCTCTGCAGAGTGCCGAAGCGCCCAGGGAAACACACACACAGCTGTTGCAGATCACTGCACAGATCAGCAGGCAGGCAGCATGAGATCGCTGGAACGCGCCGTAACACCAACACCCTGGAGAACCGCTGGTCTCTCGAAGACTGAAGAGAAGACTTCAGAATTCAGGCTTGTAGGAGTGAAGAGATCCTCTTGGCTCCAAAGCAGAAACATAATGCGATGTTCGCAGCGTACTTCCTTATATACCCACGAGGTGGGGCGGAGTTACGCATGCAAATTCCGCATGCCCATGGCATTGGCACTGCCATTGGGCGCTGTTGAATACGATGAAGATGATTGGCTTCTAAGCGAAACCCCCATTCGTTAGTCACTAACGTACGTCGTAGTGACTGAACGAAAGGGAATGACAGGCATCATCAGTGCTCCTGTCACTTTAAGAACGGCCGCTGACGAACATGACGCGGATCTCACGCGCTGTCCCGCGCATCTCATTTCCTCACAACTCTTTAAGTTCATTTAAGACATTATTTAACTAATTTAAGACTCCTAATATGAGAATACTCAAAATTCTCTGTGTTGTTGTTATTGTTTGTTCAAGAGCTAAAGAGAACTCGATGTGAGCAGGAGACTGACGTGAGTCTGTCTGTGTGTCGTGTGTGTGTGTGTGTGTGTGTGTGTGTCAGAGTCCCTCGATTAGCTGACATGCGACGCAGCCACACAGACAGGACATTAGGGATGCACTGGCTGACCGGCCAAAAATTGGAACCGGACGATTTTTGCTTCTAGCTTCTAGATCGGTTTTCTTTGTATTTTTCTGCCGATTTTTCCGGAAGTGCGCCCGCGTGCACATACGCCTATATTGCAATCATTCGTGAACATGTCACTTGTGTGTTACAAACGTAAACTGGAGAACTGAGGGAAGAGACGAGATACGCTGAAGGGAATGAAGAGCCGCTTTCCTGCGCGAGCCTACCTCTCCGCCCTGCACAAGCGTAGATAGTGAGCGTTTGTTCAGCTCAGCTTCTCACGTGTTGGATCCAGGTTGGATCGGATGAGAACGAAACAGACTAACTTGTGACAAAGCCGAAATACTTCTTTTTGTAGCCTAAAGAAAAACATGCATGCACTTTTGAAATGAAAAACTATCAGTTCTGTAGACTATAGGATGATCATTTTTATTTTACCTTAAAATTACATTGACTTAATTTTATTTAAAAAGCACCTGTAGCATCTTAGTTTTTATCGTTGCACTAAACATTATTTGATTTAACATTTTGGAACAATTATTTACTTTGGTTTTATTTA